>NC_136071.1:1185557407-1186042407 GCF_964261635.1 Lissotriton helveticus | reverse complement strand
GCCGGAGACATCTTTCTCTATTAATTTAGAGGTGTTATCACCCACATCAACTAGAGGCAGCGGTGATTCATGTAACCACCAAGGCACTGTGATCCAAGATGGGAAATTAGCACAGGGCAAGTTAAAGATCCTTAGCTGGAACCTTGCCGGGATTTCAAGGAAGTTAGGTCTTCCAGAGTGGAATGCCCTGGTCGATGCCCATACAATCTGTATATTTCAAGAGACATGGGCCATTGAACCATTACATCGGGTGGGGTTTGTCACTGTTTTCACTCCAGCAGTAAAATCCAAGCTAGGGAAGGGGCGGCCATCGGGGGGGCTTATTATTTGGATAAGTATCCTCCTAAATTGTAGGATAATTACCAAGAAGCCAAGGTCCCCGGATATTCTTGGTGTCTCACTATTGGGCCTACGGGGAAGTATGATTCTTGACCTTTATAATGTATATATTAGGGGAACTAAAAATGGGTGTATTTCACCTACAATGCTGGAGCTCGAGGCACAGCTAGGAGAGCAGAGTGGACCTGGGCATATCCTAGTAGCAGGGGATTTTAATTGTACATATGAACCACTTCCCCTAGAAGGAGTACCAGATCTAGGAGAGGAGGACAGTAGATGGGGGATTCCTGCCCTCTCTATTCCACCCATCAAACGCTGGACTCGCAGTGCAATCCACCTAAACGCACTCACATTGGAGTTTGGCTTGAGAGCTGTTAACGGTCGCACTCGATCGGACCTGCAGGGTGCTCCGACATTTAACAGAGTTGGCCAATGCACACGGATCGACTATATTTTGCTGGACAGGGGCTTCTGGAGCCATGTTGATGATATGGTTATCACCAATACCGTAGAGAGTGACCACAATCCACTCTCTCTATCTTTAAAAAATCCTTGGCCCACCGAAGTATTGTCAGTCCCTTTGAGCCGCCAACAAGGGATTACTGTTGCCACTTGTGGTAGACGCCTAAAGTGGAGTAAGATCATGTGTAATGTCGACAAACTATCAGCAATAGATGAAGTAGCTAAGGTCATGCAAGCCGAAATTGGCTCGATTGACCTAACTATAGCAGCAGACATGGTTACCGCTATATTTGAAACTGCTGTAAAAACTATAGGGGACCTTTTTTGGGTCCAATTGCCCCCAGGGAAACAAAATTTGTTACTAAAAGCTAAAGGCAAACACGATTGGTATTCGGCAACGTGCAGGAAGGCCAAATCTCGCCTAATAGAGGCAGTTAAAGGGAAGTCCCCTCCACTAATCCAAATTGCTAGAAGAGACCATAAAAAGGCCTTGCAGGTTGCTAAAAGGGAGTGGGAGGATGCCTACTGGCTAACCCTTAAGGAAGCCAGTTTGAAAAAAGATCCTAAATCCTTTTGGGACGCCATAAGGGCACGAAATAGACCGGATTCCGATCTCATAACCTGCAATATTTCGGGGCAGGTATGGGAGGCCCATTTTTCTAAACTTTATTCCTGCTATAATGATTTGAATGGGAGAGGGTTTGTCCAATCCTCCCCTTATATTAATTATATTCTTCTCCCCATTGAATTGAATTCACACAGAAGGAAGTAGAATATGCTATTAACTCTATCATTCCACAGAAAGCTGCAGGACCTGATGGCATCCCGGGGGACCTGTTAAAATTTGATGTTGCTACTTGGGGCAAATTAATTCACTCCCTCCTTCTCGCTATTTGTAGGGGTGCCCCCATTCCTGCGTCATGGAAGGGGGCAGAGGTAGTTCCCATCCATAAGAAAGGCCCAAGGGATGACCCGTCTAATTATAGGCCGATCAGCTTGCTTGATGCAAGCCAAAAAGTCGTTGGTAAAGTTATTCTACTCAGGATACTTAACTGGGTAGACGAAAACAAAGTACTTACCGACTTCCAGGCCGGTTTTAGAGTAGGCACTGGTACGATAGAGCAGGCCTTCAGGCTTATGATGATCTATTGGAAGGTGGTAGTGATAGGCAAGGGCAGTCTTTATCTCGCCTTTATCGACCTAAAGACTGCCTTTGACCTTGTCCCCCGGGACTTGTTATGGAGGGTCCTGGCTAATATGGGGCTTCCACAGTATCTACTATCCCTACTAGTTAGGCTCCATCAGGACAGCTTTGCCCAAATTAGGTGGGGTTCTGGAGGGGAGAAAACGGGCTGTATTCCGGTCGAGAGAGGGGTCCGCCAGGGATGTGTTCTGGCTCCCACCCTTTTCTCTTTGTATATCAATGGGGTGGTTGAGCATCTTCTGAAATTTCCATCTGATGAACCATCCCTGGCGGGGGTTCGAGTACCGACCCTTCTCTTTGCGGACGACACGCTCTTAATCTCCAAAACACCTATGGGACTACAGAAACTCTTGGATAATTTCCAATCCTTTTGTACTGATCGGGGACTGGTTATAAACACCAACAAAACAAAATACCTTGTTCTTAACCCCCCGAAACAGCAAGTGCGTCCCCCTATCTTAAACACTGAGACCCTGGAAAGGGTGAAAGTATTTGACTATTTAGGGATACGCATCTCAGACAAAATGGATTGGACTCCTCATCTAGATAAGATGCTGCTAAATCATAAAAGGATCACAGGCGCCCTATTGAGGGAGCAACGTTCCAGTTCGTTGAAACCAATAGGAACAGTCCTAGAGATCTATGCCGCCAAGGGTGTCAGCTCTGCACTCTACGGAGCTGAACTCTGGGGCTTTGCATCTTCAGTAGCTATCCAAAAATCTGAGAATAATTTCTGTAGACAAATAATGTCCCTTCCTCGAAGTACCCCCCTTTTACCTTTATTTATGGACCTTGGCTGTACCCAGATTGGCGAAATTGCGAAATTTCGCCCTCTTTTGTTATGGGCCCGCATTTGGCGGGTAGAGGAACTTAGTGCCTACGCCAGAGGCCTGGAAGAAATAATGGCGTCACCACATTGGGCTAGAGTCAAATGGCTAACAGACATGAAATCCTTACTGTTGAACTTGGGCCTTTTGGACTCTTGGTTAAGTAGAACTTCTCCACCAAAACAAGTACTCAAAAATCTTTATCGGGATTGGATCTGCTCCCAAAGGCATTCTAGCACATCCATTGGCAGGCTTACTGAGGATTTCCTGAAGTTTAAAGACATTCCCATGCAAGAACCCTATTTAGATATAATCGGGAAACCGTTTGCCCGGTCTTTGTATTTTAAATTCAGAACGGGTACCTTGCCATTGAACACTTTTACCAAAACATGGAATTCCTGTCAAAACAAAACCGACCTGTGTCCTTCATGTTTAGCCCATCCAGAGACATTGGCCCACTTCTTATTCGTCTGTAGCGAATATGCCAATCCAAGAAGGGTTTGGCTGAAGAATCTGTGTCGGCAACTGGGAACCAGGAGCCACGATGTGGCAATCAGGATTCTTGTTTCGGACAGTTATGTACCCTATGTCTGTGCCCTAGCCAAATTTTTATTCTGGGCTTGGGCCATCCGAGCCAGAAAGCTTAAAAACCTTGTTTAATTCCTTCTTAAACTATATCAATTTTAGCAAATGTTACACTTGTCGTTATTAACTGGATATGTCTTACTAATTTTATCATTATTAATTCTTTTTAAACTTGCTTTTATGATAATGAAATTTTATCGAAATAAAGCTTTTTGACTTGACTTGACTTGACATTATAAAATAAAATGGATACTTCAAGCTTTGCCTTCAGTTATTACTTTGCTTTAAACCTACCTGTAATATAAGTGTAATGAATTTTTTTCAGGCCCAGTAATGGTTAAAATACGAGTGAATAATCAGCGTATCTCTGGATTTTCCAGTGTTAGACTGCTATTTGTGTATTCTAATTATTGTAATGCTTGCCTTTACCATTTGGGGAATCGTGTAGTAGTAAATGTTAGTAGTTCATGAGCTGAATTCTATTTGTGTGTCTTTTTAGTCACTGCTTTACCTGAATACCTCTACAAAGATGGATGTATTTAATTTTAAGTGATGTTTATATCTTCAAAAAAGTAATTAGTACTTTATTCTTCATCTCTTAATTTCAGAAGTATCGTAATGACTTTCCACTCTGTAGTTTGGTACCCTTGGAATTTATTCTTATATTGTAAAGCGCTCTGATTCTCGCAAGAGTCTGGTTCGCGCTATATAAAACTTTCTAAATAAATAAATATACTGGATGGGATCTGTTCCAACTTTCCAGCACTAACTACTTATACCCCAATACCCCAAATTTGGACGGACCACTGCTTTATCCCATTCAGCATAAAGCTATATCATCCTCAGGAAAAGGAGATGAAAGGCCGTCTATCTTCCACCACTTCGTCAAACTGGACAGGGATAGCTAAGAATACTAATCTTAGGCAATCAGTCCAGTCACTGGTCCCTAATCTGTCCGGAGAGGTTGAGCAAGACTCTAAAACTTTTCATACCTGGATACAGACTGCTACACGAGAACTAGCCCCTCCAAAGCATCTCCATAAGAAGAATGATAAACCTAGGAAGATAAGTGCCTCATTGTATACACAGGCTTTGGTGGAAGTTCACCTCCAGTGTAAAAAATGTGAACGGAAATGGAGAAATGATCCCTTAGCTAATGCCCTTTATATAAAAAAAGGCATGATTACTTTACTCTTATTAAAACAGCCAAGAGAAATCATTATATCAAAATGATTTCCGAAGCTCAACAAAGACAGAAGACTATCTTTGCTATAATGAAATCTTTTACCCATCCTAAAACCCTGCAATTGGAAATTCCACCTTCTCAAGAACTCTGCGACCAGATCGCAGACTATTTTGAAGACAAAATAAAACTGATTCAGAATGATTTCTCTCAAACAGCGTTGCCAATTGCTATGGAAATAAAAAGCCCCATGGTTGAGATACTTAGTACTCTCAGCTCATTTAAACCTATCACTTTAGCCCATTCAAGGGATGGCATAATGTCCTGTAAATCAGGGTCACCCTCGGATTCATGTCCGCCATTTATTCTCCATCAAATAATAGATATAGTGAATCCTATTATAAACAGTAGTTAATGACTCACTTAGTAAAGGAATCGTACCAAGTGACTTGAAGAAAGTCACCGTGAAACCTTTAATGAAAAAACAAAATAAAGACCCCACTGAGCTTTCCAATCTGCGTCCTATATCCCTATTGCCAGTACTTGGGAAAATAACGGAGTCCATGGTCCACCAAGAACTCTCGAACTTTGTTGAAAAACACAACCTTTTACACCAACAACAGTCAGGCTTCCGGAGTAAGCACTCTACTGAAACTGCCCTCATGGAAGTAACTGATACCATAAAATCTATTCAAGATGAAGGAAAAAACGCCGTCCTGATATTGCTTGATTTATCGGCGGCGTTCGACACCATATCTCAACAGATTGAGATGGAATGGTGTAACAGGCAAAGCCCTCGACTGGATTGTCTCTTTCCTTGCGGATAGAACTCAGACAATATCTTTAGGACCTTTCCTCTCAAAGGAAAAACAAATATTGGCAGGAGTTCCTTAGGGATCGATTTTGAGTCCCCCACTTTTTAATATTTATATGGCACCCCTTATCACTATCATTGAATCGTATGGCATATGTGTTACTTCATATGCCGACGATACTCAACTTATTTTATCCTTGGACAAAATGCCACCAAAGCCGAACAAAATTTTCAAAACTGCCTAACGGAAATTTTCCAGTGGATGAAAAACAACCACCTTAAATGCAATTCTAATAAAACAGAAATTCTGCCTATGGGGAAAAACAATAACTTCTGCCCTGCAAAATGGTGGCCCGAAGGCATTACTCCCCCTCCTGCCGTGGTGGAGTCAAGCAAGAAACCTTGGCATCCTTTTTGATTCTTCTCTTTCCTTCGATCACCATGTGAGAAACACAGCAGGCAGCTGTTTCAATTTAATAAACTCTCTGAAGAAGTTCTTTGATTCTCTCCCTATCGAAGCTAGAAAGTCCGTGGAAGTTTCACTTATACTTTCCCGCTTAGATTATTGTAACGGGCTTATGGGCGGTATTAAGAAACAAACATTAAAGAAGCTGCAAAGCATTCAACATGCGGCAGCACGGCTTGTTCTAAAACTCCCTAGAAAATCCTCAGCATCTGCAGCCCTCAGAACTCTACATTGGCTCCCGATGCATAAAATAATTCTCTTTAAGATCCTATTAACCACTTTCAGAGCCTTAAATTATATTGGGCCAAGGTATCTGTCGAAGAGACTTTGTCGTTATAGACCGACCAGAGTTTTGAGATCAGCAGGGCCCAATCTAGCCAACGTTCCCAAATTTCATCTTAACGAAAGAGGCAAATCATTTGGCGTCCTAGCTCCTAGAGCCTGGAATGCCATGCCAAATGACCTCAGAATGCAACTTACGGAAGTAGCCTTTAGAAAGAAACTCAAAACCTGGCTATATAACCTGACAGACACATATGTACTTGCTGCCATCTAGAGCTTTCTTTCCACTTCCTGAGCTTCTTTCCTCAGCGCCAGGATTCTCCTTCCGGAGCGACAGTTTGTGCTCTATAAATACCCTTTTACATTACATAACATTACATTACATTACGTTACATGTGCCAGGACCTCCCCTTGATCTTATGCTATGTAACCCTAAGCATATATAAGGCCCTAGTTTTCTGTACTCCTTAGACTGCCTCATTCAGTTGCTAAGGCTTCTGTGTGACATAGTCTCCCTCACTCTGGCGCGCCAGAGTCCTGCCCGTCTGCGCCCGTCAGCGCTAAGGAGGCGCTGGAGGCGTTGCATGATGCTTCATGCCACGCTCCATGCAATGGAAACCCAGGTTTGTCTAGAGATTTATTATGCTCCCTAAACAGGCTCCCCATGCACTGCCATGAGGTCGTTAAACCGGATATATGGGATGGTCCCATTCGCTGTGGCCAGTGCAAGGCAACGTTCGTTCCAGAACCTACTCCGGTAGTAGTCACACAACCCACTATTTTACGAGGAGGGCTTATTAATGCACGGTCGATGTGTAAAAATGCTCAAAATATTAATGATTTGATTATGGAGGTAAACTTAGATTGGCTCCTAATCACAGAAACGTGGCTCAAAGCTTGGTGTAATCCGGACCTAGCTGTGGCCCTCCCGCGGAATTTTCCGATACAGTGATTAGATAGGCCTCCGCAAAGGGGTGGGGGCCTTGCAATTATTTATCGTGACACATTGAAGTGTTCTATGCATGAGTTACCAGATATTAAAGGGGCAGAGGCCATGGCCTTCTGTCTAGGTATTCATGACTATTTCACCTTTTCTGGTGCTCTAATTTATCGCCCCCCTGGGTCACCTACTGAGTTTTTAGAGAGTCTAGGAGAGGTATTGAGCGACTTGGTGCTCAGGTTCGCCTATTTTACAGTCCTAGGGTACCTGAATCTCCACTTAGACTCTCCTAAAGAGCAAGGAGTAAGTTGCTTTATGGACATTATTAATGTCCTGGGCCTTACCCTTCTTACCTTGGAACCTACACATATAGCAGGACATGTCTTAGACTGTATCTGCTCAAACTCAGATAGACTAATAGTTAAATCCCCTTGCCCTCAAATATGGTCCGACAATAATCTAATCCCATTTGACCTCCTTCTGAAAAATAATGCTCCTGTAAATAGTAGGAATAAAACAGACGCTGTAAGCAAACCAGTATGGAGGAATTTATCTAAAAGGTTAGATCTGGTAGAGAAGATAAAAGAAAACAAGCCCATCCCAACAGGTCACACTTCCACGGACAACCAGCAGTTTTGCGACTGGATAACCACAGTAGGAAACTCTTTAGTCCCAACACGTAGGAAAAATGAAGGCGGCTTGGAAAGTAAAAAGAGTGCCCCATGGTTTTCGCTAGCTCTAAAATTGGAGTTAGGTGAAGTGAGAGCACTGGAACGGAGTTGGCGTAGGAACTACGAGGCGGTTGCCTGTGATGCCTATAAATCCGCCAGAAGACGATATCATGTAGCAATTAAGCTAGCTAAAAAAGCCTACTATCTGCAAGCGATATCTATCCCTGGAAATGGCCAAACAGAAATTTTTAAGATAGTAAACCATTTCTTCAACCCTTCAGCCCTCTCGCAGGAAATTCCCCAGTCCCAATCTCTCTGTAATGCCATTGCTAATTATTTTGAAAATAAGATCCTGGATATTGTGAAGGTTTTCCCTCCTGTGTCTTCCACCTTCAGTACTTTGGAAAAGATTGAGGTGGGTAAGACATCTACTAGGACCCCCTGCTTGGACTCATTTGCCCCTATTTCTCTAGAGGATATGAACAAAGCCATTTTCGCAAGCAAATCTGGATCCCCTTTCGACCCGTGCCCACCTTCGGTTTTGCAGGCTTTAGTTGAGATTGTTAATCCCACTATTAACAGCATCATCAATTCATCTTTGGCCACGGGAGACATTCCCAGTGAATGGAAGCTTGCAGCGGTCAAGCCTCTTCAGAAAAAGTCTTTGCCTGACCCGACCACTCTTTCCAACCTGCGTCCTATCTCCCTGCTCCCCCTGGTGTTTAAACTGACGGAAAAGTTCGTTAATAATCAGCTTAGGAATTTCCTGGAGGAGAATGACATCCTGCACCCTAACCAATCAGGGTTTCGCTCAAAACATTCCACCGAGTCAGCCCTGCTGTTTACGGCAGAGACCCTAAGAAGGGCTGTGGATCAGGGAAAGAAGGCCGTCTTGATTTTACTCGATCTATCGGCGGCCTTCGATACGGTTTCACATACCATCTTAGTGGACCGTTTAGTTAACGCAGGAATAGGAGGAGTGACATTGGCGTGGTTTATAAATGTTCTTAACAACAGGCGCCAAGTCACGGTACTGGGCCAGTTTCAATCTGAAGCTAAAGTCGTCAGCTCAGGGGTCCCCCAGGGCTCTAGTTTGAGCCCTGTACTTTTTAATCTGTATATGGTGCCCCTGATTGAGCTAATCGCTTCCTATCAGATTAGCACAATATCGTATGCTGACGACACACAGCTTATTCTGGTCCTGGATAGAGAACTGCCTGGGGCCGAGGAAAACCTGAAAAACTGCCTAACGGCCACTTTTGAGTGGATGAATAACAAGCACCGCAAATGTAATTCCGGTAAGACGTAAATTCTGCAGTTAGGCTCTCAAAATCTGTTTTCCCCGAAAGACTGGTGGCCTGAGGATGCTGAAGCCCCCCCAAATACCATCTCTTCTGCTCGAAACCTGGGCATTAAATTCGATGACCAGCTGTCTTTTAAACAACAAGCAGTGGCTGTGGCCGGCACCTGTTTCCATATTATTAGATCTTTGAGGAAGTTTTTTGATCTTCTTCCTTTGTCAGCAAGGAAAACGGTAGCAGTTGCTCTGATAACATCTAGACTGGACTACTGCAACGGCCTGTATGCAGGAGCAAATAAGTCTGTTCTCCACAGGCTGCAGATGGTCCAGCATGCAACTGCCCGTTTAGTGCTACGCTGGCCTCGCAAGTCATCTGCCTCGGCCGCGCTTAAGGCGCTTCATTGGTTACCGATCTGTAAACGGATTTTGTTTAAGATTCTTCTGATTACCTTCAGAGCCTTCCAACAGCAAGGGCCTAGATACCTATCCAATGGTTTCAAACGTTATCAGCCCATGCGCTGCCTGAGGTATGCAAATCAGAATCTGTTGGTAACACCTAGATTTAAGCTGGCAACCAAAGGTGGTAAATCTCTTTTTTTCCTGGGTACAAAGGCCTGGAATAAACTCCCGCCGCAGCTCCGATCGATGTCCAATGTGAGCCATTTTAGAAAGGAACTTAAAACATGGATGTTCTCCCTCACTGACGCTGTCTGTAGAGCACTGGTATAGAGTATATTGTGACTAAGTTCGCTTTCATTTCCCCCCAACCTATTCCACCTGGGTTGATGTTGAGCGCCAAGATACTCCTTGGAGTGGTAGTAGCGCTATAAAAGTGTATTTTACATTACATATGAGGTTTAATAAATATGTATTTTATATTTCAGCTTCTATGAACATTTCTTCTTTGTTGGTTTAAAAGGACCAAGTATCAGTGGGACCCCTGAGAACGTTTTCTGTTTTCTTCACTATATCCCGATATAAGTTCTGCGTGTTAGGATCTCATATGCTATAGTCTTTGGCGGAGGACTGAGTCGATCGGCCACTATTGCATATGCTAACCTTGTCGTAGCGTATGTTCACTTTACTAGCTCAGTGATCACACTAGAAATTTTTTGGCAACAAGAAGGGAATTGTTTCTGGCAATCTTGCAACATGAAAAACCCTGATCCTCAGAATCGTGGAAAAACAAGAGAAAACTAATTTCTTAGTTGTGCATGCTTATGTTCTCAGGAGAACACAGAAAAATGAGACTGGCGCTTCAAATAGCATTTATTGAACAGTCTTGAATTTTGTGTAAACTATATGAGCTGTTACAATTGTTAGACAGTATGCAAGATATAAAATGCATATTACAGAGAGCAAGAAGAAATAGTATTGCTCTAACATTACTCTGGGTTCATAAATACATTTGTATAGATAAAACGATGTTTAAAATTACAGATTAGAGTACAAGTGAGAGTACAGTGTAAAAGCACAGTTGAAAGCTCAGCACTTCTGAAGTGCTTCTCCTACCCAAACGCGTTCCTACCCGTACCTGCCCTTGAATCCAAAACTAGGTGTTTATGTGGGTGCACGGGAAGGCGTAGGCATTGAAGGCTATAGGATGATTCTCTATAGTTGGGCGCAAAGTGTTGAATCATTCCTAACTTAGTCATGATGTATGAAGTAAATATTGCTAAGTATTGGAGATAGCTAGAAGTGAAGTCACTTGGAGTCTACTGTACCCAAGAGTCTATAGTAGCCAAGAGTCTCTCGTAGAAGAAGTCAAGTCCATAGCTGAGAATGGAAGAAGTTGGGTTTCTGTTCTTGAATTCTAGGTCCCCGCAAGGGAAAGTCGTACACTGCGAGCTGTAGTCTTGGTGTGCTGGAAGACAGGGTCTTGTCCTCAGGGCGTTGTCAGTGCGTGAGGCCGGGAATGAAAGGCTCCTCGGAATTCAAGGTCTCCTCTAATTTGCTTTGGCAAATGGTGGGATATTTATACTAGACTATGGGCAGGTATGATGTGATATCGTGCTGAGAAATATGTCACTAATGTACATACAGTGAAAGAAGATGACTGAATTCCTAGAAAGCTAACGGAACTAGCATAGTTGTGCCTGGTAAGGTGGACGGATGTAGATGAGTAGGTGTCTTAACCCGGTAATGTACTTCAGAAGGAATTTCCTGTAGACCTGATAACCCCAGATTTTAACTTGGTTTTAAAGTGCATGATACAGGATGACCCGGTAATGCACATTGTCTATATCTATAGTCAATTGTGACGATGGAACCCAAAGTTCAGACCATATATGGATAGTGTAAACTGATGTAGATAAATTCATGTTAATTAAATATGACCTAAGAGTATGGGCTTATTGCGGGACTCTTACACGATACACAACAGTCCGAACCGCCCAAGTCGTTCGGAAACTTGTCCGAACCAACCGAGTCAGTTGGAAGGTTAGTCCCATATGCATTCCCTTTACGAACAAGCATCGGTTGTCCCAACAAACAGATTAGGATGCATCCTACGCGGTCTCGGAACCGTGTTGGTTTGTGTTCCATATGGCAACTTTAAAATATAAAAATCAGCCTCAGCTACAAGCATAAGCAGCGCCAAATAACCAAAAATAAAAAATTTAATATTAGGCGTATCCACCTATACAAAGAACAAAGAAATTACCATGATCCTTTGCTCACTCGCTACTGCTGTCAGGTAGCCATAGAGGAGTCTGTGCTCATTCCCTGCTCTCTACCTTGCACACACTCACGCACTGCATCCACCCCACCACTTGCACTAATAATTTATTTAAATCATTTTCTTCAACACACACTCTATTCCACATTCATACTCACCCTCACCATGCCCCAGAGGAAGCCGCCACAGTTTAAAAATATTGCGTTGATAGTGCTTGTAGATCAAATCATCAGAGTAGAGCCATATTTATTTGGGACCATAGTCCAACAGACAGCCTTCACCCAGAAAAAGTAGGATGTGGGACAGGATAGTCAACAAGGTGATTGCTGAAGCACCTGTCCTGATCTCACTGGATGATATTAAGAGAAGGTGGACAACGGGCTGGTGGTGGCCCTCCGGTGCTGTAAGTCCTGAGCTCCTGAGGCGGAAAGCCGGGAGCGTGTCTTGTTTTAAAACTGTTTGTTTTTAAATATTTCCACTGTTTGTCACTCAATACTGCTGCCCAACACTTACCTCTCGCTTCTACCTAACTCCGGTTGCACAGCGGATTTAGCGCTGCTCCGACCCCCCAACTTAAAAATCTAGCGCCGCCCTCCTGGCGAGCCCGGAGGCCACGCCCCTTTTTTCGAGGCCACGCCCCCCGGCCGCCACCCTATTTAGAGGCACTGATTGCGAGCGCCAGACCTGTAAGTCCTGAGCTCCTGAGGCGGAAAGCCGCAAGCGTGTCTTGTTTTAAAACTGTTTGATTTTAAATATTTCCACTGTTTGTCACTCAATACTGCTGCCCAACACTTACCTCTCGCTTCTACCTAACTCCGGTTGCACAGCGGATTTAGCGCTGCTCCGACCCCCCAACTTAAAAATCTAGCGCCGCCATCCTGGTGAGCCCGGAGGCCATGCCCCTTTTTCCGAGGCCACGCCCCCCAGCCGCCGCTCCACCAATCCATAAAAAATGTGCTTCTTCCGGACGCGCAGTGGATGAGTGCAGAAGGCGCGCCAAAGGTAAGCCCGTCTGCGCCCGTCCGCGTCCGGTCGGGGCCAGGGGCAGCTGATCAACCTCCAAGGCCCGTGACCTCTGGACGACACCGGGACAGCACAAATCAACAGCCTGGGTTTGGCAGCCCCGCGCCCCTTTCCCCTCTCCCCTCTTCCTGCCTCCACCACCTTATCCACCTATTATCTCAACACCAGGTCAGCAGTCAAGCACTGCCACGAACTCTTCATTTTACTGGACCTGTACAAACCCGATCTCTTATTTCTCACAGAGACCTGGTTTTGCGACAACTCCCTTCCCTCCCTACTAGCCGCGCTCCCAGCCTCATACTATGCGTTACGAGCCGATCGTCCTGTTGGCAAACTGGGTGGCGGAGTCGCTCTCATTGCCTGCAAAGAAATTTCCTTTCAAACCCTAGTCTTCCCCCCATCGCCTCATCTGACTTCTTAGTCGCTCGCTCACTTTCTTTTGCAACCCCGCTTACCTGCCTTCTTATGTACCGTCCTCCCCCACCCTCCCATCTTTTCCTTCCCAGCTTCCAAGATCTGGTGGCTACTCTAGCAGTTAATAATTCTTCAATCCTGGTGTTAGGAGACTTTAACTTTTGGCCTTCAGATCCGGCCGAATGCTCCACATCAAAAGAATTCTCAGAAACCCTTCGTTCCCTCAACTTCGTCCCTCACGTCCACTCCCCCACCCATATCCAGGGACACATCCTTGATCAGATTTGGACCCTGAACTGTCCAGTAACCTCTCTGTCTCCCTCTCCCTGCACTTGGTCTGACCACTTCTTGATCTCTTTTTCCCTATCTCTTAGTCCAGCCCCCAAGCCCTTTCTTCCCAAATACATCTGGGCGCGCTCTTGGAAGCATGTAGATGTGGCCTCTCTATCCGCCATTCTCTCTGCGTCCAGCCCAGACTTTCACGGTCTGTCGTCTTCCGCGCAAGCCGACTCCCTCAACCTATGGCTTCACTCAGGCTGCGACTCTGTCGCCCCCCTAAGGCGGGTGTCATCCAGACGCACCAATGATGCAAACCGCTGGTTTACCGAGGAACTCAAGGTCCTAAAGCTCAGGGTTCGTCGCGCTGAGCGAACCTGGAGGCGGGATTATTGCCCAATCCTTAAAAACCAATATATCATCCTTCTGGCCTTGTACAAAAAATCAATCTTGGCGACAAAGACTGCCCATTTTTCCTCCAAAATCCTAACTGCCGAAAATCAGCCCAGAGAAATCTTCTCCATCGTGCACGATCTTGCCTACTCTGACCGTGCTACTCTCAAACCAGCTCCTTCCCAGTCCTTATGTGATTCCCTCAACTCCTTCTTCCTAGGTAAAATTTCCAATATCAAAGCAGAAATACCCCCCCTCTTCCTCCTTTGTCGACCCTCAGATTCCCCCAGTCTCGGCTCGCCTTGATTCCCTGCCCCCTCTTACAAAATAATCTTTCCTCTCCCTCCTGCCCTTGGTCAAATCAGGTTCCCCTCTGGATCCCTGCCCCGCTCATATCCTGAAACAGATCTTTTCTGCCTGTGTCGCGCCACCTCTCAATTTCCTCAATAACTCATTGTCACAGGGCATTGTCACTCCAACTCTCAAATCGGCTATCATCCTTCCCATCCTAAAAAAACCTGGCGCCGACCCTTCCGCTCTTGAAAATCATCGCCCCATTACCTTATTGCCCTTTCTGGGGAAGGTACTAGAGCGCCATGTGACCACAGCACTTGGCACCTTTGTGGAGGAGTACCGGGTATTAGCCCCCGTCAGGCGGGCTTTCGCCCCGCACACTCCATGGAGTCTGTAGTGTTATCGGTCCTCGACAACCTCAGAGAGGGTATGGACACTAATCACCCCCAGGCCCTGGTCCTCCTCGATCTCTCCGCCGCCTTCAACACGGTTGATCACTCCATCTTACTATCCCGTGTCAGGGCGGCGGGGATTGGGGGCTCGGCCTTGGTCTGGCTGTCCTCCTTCCTGAGGGACCGCACCCAGGCGGTACACCTGGGCGACTATTCGGCAGACTTCCGTGCAGTACACTGCGGAGTTCCCCAGGGCTCCTCCCTTTCCCCTCTGTTATTTAATTGGTACATTTTTGCTCTTCAACAGATGGAGGTCTCCGTCTACAACTATGCGGATGACCTCCAGCTCATTTTTTCTTTAACCACTTCCCCCGAGTCCTTGTCTAACTTCCAATCGGTGATGATTTTTATCCAGGACTGGATGAACTACAACCACCTGAAGTTAAACCCCGACAAAACGGAGCTGATCCTGACGGGTGGTTGTTCCAGTCCCTGGACCCCTCTCTTCTGGCCCCCTTCCTTGGGTTCTCCTCCTCTCCCCTCTTCATCTGTTAAAACCCTCGGCTTCAAACTCAACGATCAACTCACTCTTCACTCCCAAGTTAGCTCTGTGGTGTCCTCTTCTTTTCTTTCACTTCGTACCATTCGCAAAGTTTCCCGTTTTTTTACCCTCTCTGCCCTTAAGCTCATAGTCCTGGCAATGGTAACCTCTCGCCTGGATTATGGCAATGCCCTTTACTGTGGCTTGCCGGCCTACAGCATGAGAAGACTCCAGCTGGTCCAAAACCAGGCGGCTCGCCTGGTCTTCAACTTGGCCAAATCTCATCATGTCACTCCCCTTCTTAAGTCCCTACACTGGCTTCCTATCCGTGAACGAGCCCAGTTCAAGCTGGGCTGCATCACCTTTCAAGCCCGGGCCGACGTAGCCCCTGCCTTTATCTCTTCTGAAATCAAACCCTATGTCCCTGTCAGGAAGCTACGCTCATCTGCCCAACAATTGCTCACAGTTCCTCGCTTTAAACGCAAAAAGTGGGGTGGCACGAAATTTTCTACACTCGCCCCTGCTTTCTGGAACTCTCTCCTGGCCCACCTCAGATCCTGCCCCCAATACACACTCTTCCGTAAGGCCCTAAAAACTTTTCTATTTTCTCAAGCTTTTTCCCAATAAACCGTTTCTATCTACTCTCCCCTGCCTCCTGCCCTCTTAGGCTCAGCACCTAATAGCGCCAAGAAACCGGCAGGTGTACGTTGAGCTCTATAAATAATTTTAAACTCAAACTCAAACTCCGGTACCACCTGTGCACTTCAAATGGGAGAAGGTGCATGCCATCCTTCCGTCAGAGATTGTCTATGGAATCACAGATGGAACAGAGTCTAGTAAGTAGCGATTCCACATTCCACTCATTATCAATTACACCTCTGCATACATTCCTGTACTGGACACAGTTAACTGAATGACCATTTTAAAATCTGTAAAAGCCAATAGTCTATGAGCATGTGATGTGTACGTAATACTGATAAACCACATACATGTAATGAAAATGAAAAGGGTCAAAGCTATTGCCATGTATACACTTCATCCAAACTCACAGCACTGCTTGGTGCTCCAAACACGAGTCCCCAGTGTCAGTCATGGAACAATGCTTTACTGACAGTGAGTGGAAATGCTGGCAAGATGGCTGACACCTGGGACTGGTGTTTTGTGTCCCCACAACTATCAATAGGCCCTGACCTACTGACACTCTTCCCACCCAGCCCAACCAACCCATTAGGAACCATGCTTTCCTCATAGTGGTTCAAAATGTATAGCAGGATGGCTGACAATGGTGACTGATGTTTCACCTGTCCCCAACTCCCATCGAGGCCTTGTGCTACCAACACCTGTGCCCAGAGTTGGCCATCTTGCTAGTAAATTTCCACTCACTGCCAGGAAAGCATAGTTCCAAGTGGGATGGTTAGGCTGGGTGAGAAGGTGTATATAGACAAGGGCCTGATGGGAGTTGTAGTCATTGCAACAACCACTCCTCCTCCCACCCAGCACAACAAGCCCACCTGGAATAGTTGTGACCTGACAGTCAGTGGAAATGTACTGGCAAGATAGGTGACAAGGCCATGAGGAGAGTTGTGTTCAATTCAGACAACAGGCACCAGTGTTAGATGTCTTGCCAGTACATTTCCAATAACATTCAGGAACCTATTCTCCCTGGTGTCCTTGTTGAGCAGGGTGGGAAGAGTATGTGTAATACAGGGCCTGGTGGGAGATATGGCCATTGCAAATACTATTCCAACCACCCAGCACAAAACGTCTAACTGGAACTATGCTTTATTGACAGTGAGTGGAAATGTACTTGCAAGATGGCTGACACTGGGGAACTGATGTTTGGTTTGGCCACAACTCTCAGCAGGCCCTGCCCTACATACACTATTCCCACCCAGCCCAACCAGCCCATCAAGAACCATGCTTTCCTCACAGTGGTTTGAAATCTACTAGCAGGACGCCTGACAATAGTGACTGGTGTTTTACCTGTCCCCAAATCCCATCAAGGCCTTATGCTAAAAACACTGGTGCCCAGTGTAAGCCATCTTGCTAGTACATTTCCACTCACTGTCAGGAAAGAAGTTCCATGGTTGCTGCTTGGGATGGGTGGGAAGCTGTATGTAGAACAGGGCCTGATGGGTGTTGTAGTCAGTGCAACCACTCCTCTTCCTACCCAGCCCAACAAGCCCACCTGGAACTGTGTTCTCTTGACAGTCAGCGGAAATGGTCCAGCAAGATGGCCGCAACAGGGGATTGCTAGTCAAACAAAAGGCCACGATGGGAGTCGGGTAAACTCATACAACAGGCACCAGTGTCAGACATCTTGCCAAGACATTTCCACTCACTCTCAGGAAAGCAGAGTCCCCTGTAGGCTTCTTTGGATGGGTGGAAAGGTGTATGTAGGATAGGACCTGATGGGAGATGTAGCCATTGCAAATACACCTTCTCCCACCCAGCCCAGCTAAATCTTCTGGGCCTATGGACGCTTACAGTGAGGGGTAGTGGACTAGCAAGATGGTTGACCCTGGTCTGGGTGGGAAGGTGTGTCGGTTTGTGTAGGATTGGGCCTAATAGGAGATGGAGTCAGTGCAAAAACTTTGCCTCCTACCCAACCCAACCAGCACAGCTGTGACTCCACTTTCCAGTCAGTGAGGTGAAATCTACTTGCAAGATGGCGACACTGCGGACTGGTGTTTGTAGCACAAGGCCTTGATGGGAGTTGGGGGACAGGTGAAACATCATGGACCCGGAAACAAGCCTCCTAGGACTGGTTTCGGGCTTTCAGCCCTCATAAGCCAGGATAGCTTGGATCCAGTGGCACAGTGAGCCCAGGACTTACGTCTGGGCATACCCGGTGCATTTAGGGGGAGAAAGCAAAAGACACACAATTGATGGACGAAATGCACTGGGTCAAGACTGATTTGCATATGGCTGGGTCCAAACTGGGGGAGGCGTAGTGGGCAAAAGAACGATGGATTTAACCCCGATCTTTTGAATGGGGGAGAATGTTTGCATTGTCAGCATTCAGTCCATTTGTTTACTGTAACACATGATTTGGAGTAATGGCAACGACTTGTCCCTCACACACAACACAACCACTTCATCTGGGCTTATGGCTAGCTGACAGTGAGTGGAGAATGGGCTAGCATGGTATATGACACTGAGAACTGGTCTTTAGAGCACAAAGCCATGATGGGAGTTGTGCTTAACTCAGACAACAACAACCAAAGGAAATGCCAATACTGTTTTACACTTTAAATAATTTTAATCAAAAGATGCGCAGACCAACCATCAATCCATCCTTAAGCTCGTTAGTAGCTTTTAATTGAATAGAACATATTTTTTCAATTTTATCTCCAGAAGGAACACTTTAATACATGTGATGAACACTTCATGTGAAAAATACATAGAAACTAAACCAAGGAAAAAACTAAAATAAATTGCACTTCCATTCAAAAACTTTCAAAACCCATTCACTCTACACAAACAACATCCACACTCTCAAAATAAAAATGTCATAAACAATCTCACTTGTAACCCAAATACCAAACATCATTGCTATTAGTCATACTTTTTTTGTAAACGTACCCCATACAGTGTTTACAATATTTTACATTTGATATAACAGTCTCTTCAATTGGACACAGCGAATCCCAAATTTAAATTTGATCAATCAAAGCAATTGTTTGGTAACTCCACGGTCTACGTGTTTTGAATCCCCTTTGTTCTTGAGGTTCTCCTCAGGACCAAACCTCACTGAAAAAACAATTAAAGACAACAATATGAAAATCTGCCTATTGCCTTATTTAAAACACTAGCGAACTGGACCACCAATATTTACATCTGCGATAGCTTACCTATTTAAATACGCCTGAATGTCGGACAATTCAACAAGGTATTTGACACCTGTCAAATGTAAAATATTATAAACAGTGTATGGGGTACATTTACAAAAAATTATGACTAATTGCAATGATGTTTGGTATTTGGGTTACAAGTGAGATTGTTTATGACATTTCTTTTGATAGTGTGGATGTTGTTTGTGTAGAGTGAATGGGTTTTGAAAGTTTTTGAATGGAAGTGCAATTTATTTTTGTTTTTTCCTTCGTTTAGTTTCTATGTATTTTTTACATGAAGTGTTCATCACATGTATTAAAGTGTTCCTTCTGGAGATAATATTGAAAAAATATGTTCTATTCAAATAAAAGCTACTAACGAGCTTAAGGATGGATTGATGGTTGGTCCGCGCATCTTTTGATTAAAATGATTTAAAGTGTATAGCAGTATTGGCATTTCCTTTGGTTGTTGGTTCAAGAGAGCTCAGCCTTACTGTCTGTGAGCCGTACCCTTTGTTGTTACATAACTCAGACAACAGGCATTACTGTGAACCATCTAGCTAGTACACGTCCCCTCACTGTCAGGTAAGCATAATTCCAGGTGGGCTTGTTGGGCTGGGTGGGAGGAGGTGTGTTTGAAATCACATCATTTTCCATCAGGCCCTGTCCTACACACACCTTCCCACTCAGTCCAAACAGCCCACCAGGAACTATGCTTAGCTGACAATGAGTGGAAATAGACTAGCAAAATGGCTAACACTGGTGCCCAGTGTCTGACTTGATCAAGACTCCCATCCAGGCCTTGTGTTAAAAAAAAAAACAATCAGAGTGTCTGCCATTGTGCTAGTACATTTCCACTCACTGTCAGCAAAGCATAGTCCCTAGTGGGCCATATGGGCTGGGTGGGAAGAGTGTGGGTAAGACAGAGTCTGATGGGAGTTGTAGTAATAGCAAACACTCCACACACGAATCACAACCACTTCATCTGGGCCAATGGCTACATGACAGTGACTGGAGCTGTACTAGCAAGATGACAGACAGTAGGGACTGCTGTCTTACACTATCACAACTACCAATATGCCTTTGTGCTCCAAACACCAGGCACCAGTGTCAAAAGTCGTGCAAGTACACTTCCCATCATTGTTTGGACAACACTCTTCCTGGTGGCCTTGTTGGGCTGGGTGTGAGGAGGAGTGTAAGTATCACAAATAGACCATCAGCACTCAAACCCCTGCTCATGAAATTAGTTAGCCACAAAACAGCAGAAAGCAGAGTTTGTGATCTCATCTGACTATGGAGTCAATTTACAAAATACATTATCTGTGTCGAGACCAAGCTAAGCAGTCACACATTTGGCTACTTAAAGGCATTCACTTGAGTGTCATGAGTTGAGAATAATAGGCACCTCACTCACACCATGACCACAAAATTCTAGGGAAAGCAACAGACTGTTGGTGTGTAGGCAAGCACACCTATGTGACTGGTGAGACATGGATTAAGCCCAGTACAAAGGCCTGCCAAACTCCAATATTGGGAACTAAAGAGTATATATGTCACTGTAATCCTACAGATGTGGAGAACACCAACCCACCAGTGTGATCCACAGAGTGTCAGGTACCAGTCCATGTCTTCGAACATTTTATGAGAACTAAACACAACAAGACCATTTATGCACATAGGTGGAGCTGATCACCAATACACATCTTTTCAGAATTGCATTGTTCTCCATAAACATAGGCCAGCATCATGGATGAAGGAGGCCAATTTATCTTCATAAACTTATTTTAGTTTCAGTCATCTATGTAATAGGTATCATTTGAGGTGCAGTGGACATTCACATTGATGATTGCTTCATTTCTTTACCCACAGGGCAAGCTGGAAACACCCTTTTACAAAAAAAGGCCCAGGGTCCATGATGATGGGGGGGTTCAGCCAAGGGCTGAATGCACTCATACGCGCAAAAGGGATTCCCTTTGTAGGACGGTTCCCCTCACTCACCAGAGGTGTCATGCTTCATCATAGGGGTGCCTCCTCACGTGAGAGACCTAGTCTCTACGTGGGCTACAACCCCCTCACTGCGAGGGAGGATCTCAGGAATGTTTGTTGTATGAGGTCGGCGGGTATACTAAAACCCTATGTGAGCCTGGGGTGTTCAAGTTAGTGCAGTGCTGTAATGTGAGTGATTTAAAACTAACTACAGGGTTAGCTATGCTGCAGCTTTATTGAGCTACCAGGTGTCAGGATTAAAAACAGAATCTCGCTGGTAAAACAGGTGGCGTCATTAGAGGCTAATGTGTTATGTCAAGACCTCGGAACACCCCTGGACCAAATGAGAATAGCCAGTCCCAGACTCCGAGCGCCAGGAGCTCTCCAGCATGGAATACTCTCACACATTCTCGGACGAGGAGAACCAACCTGGTCCATATGGTTTGGGTTGGCACACAGCACCAGCAGTTACAGCAGGATCTACTGCGACCACTCCCACCTCAGCTGACAACACCATGCTGACCCCTAACCTGATGGTCACAGCAGCCTGGGACACCGCCAACAGCACAGCACCATAGAGCCAACATAGAGGACCCTGAAGTTGACTGACAACAACATCTCCGTCAATGAAAGAAAAGATCTTCAACTTCCTAATAACCTGGTAGATGTCACTGACCTTATGGATCACTACATTAATACAATGATGAGCATAATAGAGATCATAGCCCCTTTAAAACTCAAAAGGAACCCAGACAAATATAAAAATCCCTGGTTTAACGGATCCCTCAATGAAGAAAGACGTTCACTCAAACCCTCAGAGCGGAAACACCCTTCTTCACCCCATTTAATCCAACTAATACAAGCCAAAAAGGCCTACAATAAAAGCATACTTAATTTAAAAAAAGACTTTTTTAGGAAATATTTGGATAATGCAAAAAACAGATGAGGAAACTCTTCGAACAGCTAAAGGATCAATCCAACAAAAAAGACCAAATCTGCACCAATGGCAACAAAATCGAACATAAGCAGCAAATAATTCTCCTCCTTCTTCAGAGCCAAATCCAAATCCATGGAGGTGAAGCTCAAAAAGGCAGCGGAGTGTCCCTTTATCCAAAAGAGCCCCCTTTCTATGCCACAATATCAACCAGCTCTGGAAATGCCTAAAAATAATGCTTTATGGTCAGAATTCACACCTTACATTAACACAGACATTGCAAAGATTATACCGACAATAAACCCAAGCAACCATTTCAATGATCCGCTACCTGCAAATTGTTTGTCTACAATGAACCATCTGCTCATCCCTTCATGGACACAGATTATCAATGCTTCGCTATCGCAAGGCACATTACCGGACTGCCCAAAAAACAGGGCAAGTCACGCCAATCCTTAAAAAAACAACAGATAATCCCTCAGACCTCAACAACTTTAGACCAGTAACAAACATTCCCATACAAGCCAAAGTCTTGGAAAAATGTGTACATCAACAACTGAGTCAACATATCTCTGAATTCAAACTGCTGAATAACTTCCAATCAGGATTTAGACCAAACCACAGCACCTAAACAGCAATTCTGCACATCGTGGATAACGCTCTTCTTGCCCTTGACCTCAACGAAACATGTCTCCTAATCCTGCTCGACCTCTCTTCGGCATTCGACACAGTAAACCATGCCAAAATACTGGAATGCCTGAAAAAAGTATGGGCTTTGAGTGTACAGTCCTAAATTGGTTTGGTTCATTCTTAGAGAACAGATCGCAAAAATTCATAGTGAACCAATCATTATCTGCTTCATCTAGAAGTCCTATTGGAGTACCACAGGGCTCAACACTATCCCCTGCTCTATTCAATATTTACGCAGAACCACTAACAGAAATCTTACAACAGGCAAACAACTCCTTCCATATGTATGCAGACGATACATAGCTTTATATCAAGACCACGTCGATAGAAGAGATCGTTATCATGAACCAGGCACTTCAGAGAACTGTCCATAGGCTAACTAGTAATTACCTCAAGCTTAACCCGCATAAAACAGAATTCCTTCTGATCACCCCCCAGAAAAGCGCTACGAATATCTTGGAGTGGACCAAGCTGATCATGCCGCTAAACTGTACTCCGAGGCTTGTAGATTCAACCATGTCCCTTGTAATTATGCTAGACAAAAACCTGAACATGCTAACACACATAAACACGAGGGCAAAAAAACACTGTTTCCATTTAAGCTACCTCAGAAACTGAAACCCTTCATAAATAATTCAAACCTCAAAACAGCAGTCCAGGCATTAGTCATATCGAGGATCAAGTATGGTTGCACAACTTTAGCCGGGCTTCCTAAGATTTCAACAGCACCACTAAAAGCTTGTCGCAACGCTGTCACAAAACCCATAACAGGCTCCAGAAAATTCGACCACATCACCGCTCATTTGAAAGTGTTCAACTAGCTGCCTTACGAAGCAAGAATACAAATAAAAATGGCATGTATCACTCACAAAGCGATACATTACAAAACACCCATATACCTAGCCCAAAAAATCACACTATCAGGAGTATGTGAGTATCCCGGACTCGAGGAGATTTTTTACTGAAACCGGCCGTTTTCGGAAAGAAAAGAACTTACGACTGGGCATTTTTTGGTGAAGCACCAAGAATTTGGAACACACTCCCCCAGAACATTAGAAAAATATTGTCCATTTCTGCTTTCAAAAATGAAGCCAAATCTATTTTTATAAGCAAATTCCTTCCATAATTTCAGCAGACTTGTTATCAGAGGATCTTTTTGCTTGCACACATGCTTACTCACAGTGTCCCCAAACCATTATCTTTGGACTTGTATATATGAGTGTTAAAGCACAAATGTTTTTCTTACACAGCAATGTATAGTTACTCAGGACCTGGTAGCACAACTGTTTCTAGCAACTTGCTGTGCACTGATTATTTTTACTTAATTCACATGTCGTAAGTGTTGTTCTAAGTTTAAAGATATGTAAAAGTAAAGTGCACTGATACCCTTTCATAGGGTCATGTTTGAGCTATATAAAAAACCAAATAAATAAATAAATGAGGAAGGAGGCTCAGTGTTGACAGTGTCACCAACAACTGGGCCTGCTCAGTTGGGTAGGGTTGGTGGGAGGGGCTGTGTGGATCCATACCATCAAGCAGCTGGTGCTGACAAGAAACACCCAAACCTCTCCCAGGTGATCAATACCTGCGAGGGTTACCAGGGAGAAATGGGCAAGGTAATAGGGTCCTCCAGAACATCAAGCAGCTGCAGGCAGGCCAAAACCAATTACTGGACACTTTTAACCAAACACTTGACAACATTACTAGGGTGCTGCAGGATATTAGTACCAGCCTCCACTAGATTGCAGCTCACTTGACCACACCTCACTGTGTGCCCACAACATCTGGGGCATCAACATCTGCACAAGCCACAGTGAGGGACGTGGAGTCTGGCGGAGAGTCTCCAGTACCCCAGGAGCCTGCAGATGTAGGTCCCCCACCCAAATGTGGGAAGGGGTATCTGAGGAAAAATATTAAGAGTTGGATGGTAAATCACCCTCAGGAAGTGACAATGTGCCCTTGATATCATCAAATGTGTGCCAAGAGTTCACTTGTTGACTGTCATCAACAATTGTTCCACATTGGAAGGAGGTTCAAAATTGGGCTTTGGACTCAAATAACTATGGCTTTACCTTGAATAATTTCATCTACAAACTATCAACTCCTATCTGCACAATATATTTTTCTGAATGCACACCAACGTTGTGTGGCTTTATTTTATCAATGTATGTGCAAAAATAAAACATTTTACACCAAAGTACCTACTCATGTTGTGACTTTGAATTCCAAATGTACATATTATAATCACCCTCTAATTACAATAAAGAAAATGTCAACAACATTGGTAACAAATTACTTCCAAGTAGTAAAGTAAGGGCTCGTGAGTAAATGAACCTTGGCACAGCATGATAGATGTACACAACCAGCTCATCACACAACTCAAAGTACATGGTACACAGATTCACAGGAAGTCAATTGTCTACACCAGTATCACTATTTGCCAGCAGAATCAACAATCATAGTTTGCAAACCAGTTCATCATGGTCAAACATTGATTAGAAATCTCTTTGGATGTGTGATATCAGACAAGGCGCAAGTCAATGTGGAGCACATGTTTATGCTCCAGATACAACCTGGTGCCTGAACACAAAATCAATTCATATTACACAGAACTGAAAGGCACTATAAACAAAATCACCAGACTATCAGGTCTGAAGGAAGTGTGTGCCAGGGAGACCAGCAACATTTCCATGTTGGTGTCTGTCACAACATCATGTGTCTGGTGAGGTCACAACTTTCAGGTCCACTCTGTAGATGTCATGTCAAGGTACCCTGGTAAGAAAACCCATAGAACACAGTCAGGAAATCAGGAATAACGTAGCACAATTCTGCAAAGTACGTCATCTAAAGCATAAAAATGTCAGTGTGAACACTTGATAGGCTTCACGATAAGACTATACATATGAACCTGCCCATTTCAATGACCCATCTTAGAAAAATCCTCAGGACAATTATCATACACTCAGCAGCATACATTCATATTGTCCATCAGCATCACAACAACTAACAATGGTAGTCAGTCACCTCTTCTCATTGAATACTTACACTCATGTGAAAAAGCTTTGTATAAGCTGTTCTCTCAAATCCACGCCATCATCACCACTACTGTCATCATGGGACCGTCCTGGATCCTCCCTAGGTGGCACCTGCTGGTCTCTATAGTCCACTATCAGAGGTATGCCCTTAAATGTTGCCACATTGTGTAGCAAGCAGCAAGCAGCAAGCCTGAATTATCTGGCACGCCTTCACTGGTGCATATTGGAGTGATCCTCCAGTCTTATCCAGGTGGTGGAATATTGACTACAGGAGGCCAAAGGTTCGCTCCACTACTTGCCTGTTCCAGCCATGGGCCTCATTAAAGCGCACTTCTGCTGGGGTGACTGAGTTGTGCAGTGGTATGAGAAACCATGGCTGGTTTGAGTATCTGGAATTTCCTACAGTGAAAACAGAAAATACTTCAGTTGTCAAACAACAGATCAGTATCTGACATACAATCCAACACACTCTACAACATTCACATACAACATCACACACCAACAAGCCAGGCCCAGGTTGTATTTCAGTCATCAAATGGGGGATGACACTGTTCCTCATGATATATGCGTCATGTGCAGAGCCAGGGAAATGGGTACAGACGCGTGAGATTCAAATGTCAGCCAAACACACCACCTGGACATTGATGGAGTGGTAATGCTTGCGGTTGCAATACACCTGTTCATTGGCCTGTGGTGGTATTAATGCAACATGGGTGCCATCAATAGATCCAATTACATGGGGTATCCGTCCCAAGGCATAGAAGTCACCCTTGATGTCAGACAGCTCTCCTGGTTTAAGAAACTTGATATAGTGGTCAGGTAACCGATCAATGCCTGCAACACATCCAGAAGGACATTGCTGAACATTGAAAGGACATTCCACCCGATGTTGCCACTGTCTACTGGAATGTTCTTGTGGCAAAGAAATGCAATGCTGCTATCACCTTCACATTGGGGGTTAGTGCCGTTGGATTAGTGCGACCCGGCTGCAAAAGAGGTGACAACTGCTGGCACAATTCCTCAATTGTTGCCCATGTGAAACTGTACTTCTAGATGATGTCTCGTTCTTTCAATCTTTGTAAGTCTGGAAAGGGCCTGTACACAGGAGGCTGTCTTCTTCCTCCTCTGCGATGCATATGTGTAGAGTGGATACACAGTTGATGTTAGTTCACAATGTACCAAGCAACATGCACCTAGACATACAGCACCACAGGATAACACACCTAAAATGAAATGTTTAATGTGCATACACATTTTTTTTTAACACCAGTATTGATCGTATGTATATATACATATATCTATATATATATATATATATATATAAATATATATATATATTCACTGAAAAAAACATAGGTTTCAGGTATGTTATAATTAGGAATTATCATTTAAAAAACCTTAGAAATTCACAAAAAAAAATATAGGTTTCAGGGGTGTTATAGTTAGTAAGCATGGGCGGAAAATCCGTTACGCTCGCGGATTTTTCGGATTTTCGGTAAATCCGCAATCCGCGAACTTTCGCGGATGTGGCGAAAATACACAAATCCGTGCGAAGCGGATTTTTTGCTTGTGTTCGCACTGCTCGCGGGCAGCAACAATCTCGCACTCGCAAAAGTACAAAAATTACAATTGGGAGGGGTGAAGGAAGTGGCCCAGTCTCCAACTTCCTGTTCCTGTCCAGCAAGCTCCTCCCATAGGGGTGGTGTGAAGGAAGTGCCCCAGTCTCCAACTTCCTGTTCCTGTCCAGCAAGCTCCTCCCATTGCTTAGTCCATTTCCTGGCCACTTTGATTTCGATCTTGACTGGGAAGGATTACTTTTTGTGGATGCTGCTGGATATTTGGATTTGAGGCCTTTTGGATTACTTTTGGATTCGAAATTTTATTTCACAAGGAAGTAAGTTGATGTTGTTGTTTGTTTGTGGTGATTTTTGTGTGTGTTGCTTGTTTTTCGACTTTTTGGGGGGGAAAATCAGCAAGTTCGCGAGCTGAGGATTTTTTTGCTTGTGTTCGCACTGCTCGCGTCCCGCGCAGCAACAATCTCGCACTCGCGAAATTGTAAAAATTACAATTCTGCACATGAATTGAAAACCACCAGGCTTAGTTATGGGTGCATGGCTGCATGCATGATACAACTGTTTTGTTGAATTTTATTTTTAACATGATTCTGGCCAGGGCATGGATGGCATTGGATTGTGGTGATTTTTGTGTGTTTTACGACTTTTTGGGGTGGTGTTGGGGGCTTGCTATGTGGGTGGGGGCCATTTTATTGCCTGGTCCCGTGTGGGTGGGGGTCTATGGGCCATTTTTAAGCCAGTTTGTGTGCTTTGTGCCATAGGCCTGCACCCAGTGTGCTCTGATTTCATCCATTATGGCCAGGGGGCCCAGAATCGGTCTGTTCGGGGATTTTGCTGGTTTTTCGGCACGTTCGCGCCGTGAAGCAACAATCTCGCACTCGCGAAATTGTAAAAATTGCAATTTTCACCAGAAAACCACCAGCAGGCAGCATAAGCCTTCTGAAACTTGATGGATGGCATTGGATTGTGGTGATTTGATTTGTGTTGTGTTTTTTGACTTTTTGGAGTAGGGGTTGGGGGCTGGCTATGTTGGTGGTGGCCATTTTGAGGCATGGTCCTGGCCATGTGGATGGGGGTCAAGCGGCCATTTTGAAGGCAGGCAGTGAGCTTTGTGCCATAGGCCTGCACCCATTTTGCCTTGCTTTCACCCATTGTGCCCAGGGGGAGTCAGTGCTACATGAAACTATAACCCTCTCTGTGTGTGCTCTCTTGGATCAATGTTAAATTCCTGTTTCCCAAAAATTTAGCAATTCTTAATTTTGAAATTTCCATATTGTGTGGTGTGCACGAGTGTATTCATAAATGCCTACTTGCAAACTAATTATTGAAGTGCTACATATGCAACATATATTTACTGATGTTCCTCTGTCTTCGTTTGCTTGTAGGTCCATAAAGTCAATAAATCCGTATCATCGTTGAGCATCAGTGCCAGGAAGAAGTCCTGCTGCGGCCTGTTGTTCCGACATCTGAAGAAGATGGCTCCAAAAAGAGGTGCCCGTAGGTCCTCTAGCAAGAAAGATGTCTCTACTAAGGAGAAGAAGAAGCAAGTGGCACCACTTACCAAGGAGACTGGTGGCACCACCACTAAATTTTTGTGGGGAAAACAAAGGCCCACCATGAGTGCTCCACAGGTAGCCTGTTTAGTGGTTGAATCACCAACGACCAGTGATGTTGGCTCATCGCAAGAAAGTAGCAGCACACCATCAACACAGGTTGTAACTCATCTCACAAGTACTATTCAACAACGAAAGCCGCAATAACAACTGTATGGGCTACTAGTACAAGCACAAGTACATGCGCAAGGAGCTGTCCGAGAAGGAGCTGTCCGAGAAGGAGCTGTCCGAGAAGGAGCTGTCCGAGAAGGAGCTGGCCGAGAAGGAGAAGGCCGAGAAGGAGAAGGCCGAGAAGGAGAAGGCCGAGAAGGAGAGGTCCATGGAGAGTTGCAAGTAGCGATCAGTGAGAGGCCAATGTAGCGGCGCATGGAGCGGTGCAAGTGCCCACAATGGTTGTTCTTCCAGAAGTAGGGGCACAGGAGGAAATTGACTTTGGAGCCGGGGTATCATGTCAGGAAGACGAAGGCACTCCTCCTGATGATTCATTTTCTCCCAGCTCCCCACCAAAGAAAAGATCAAGGAGTGTGTGTAGAAGTTCCTCTTCAAGCCCCGCTCCATCAGATGATGATCTGGATCTAGATTGGCACCCATCTCCGACGTCTGAGAGGGAGGCACACCATGAGCTGCGAAAGGTATCAAATGTTAAAAGGAAGGGCCCCGGAAAGCTCATACTTATGGATCCGAACGTCGGACTTGATGAAGTGGTTCATTCTGATGTTGATGAACAGGATGACAGCAATGACCTAGTCATCACACACATCATTCCAGCCACACCGGCCATGCAGCAGACAGACATTTATACCCTATCCCGACGTCAGGCTGAGCGTGACCCTGGCGACGTGCCACTGGTACCACCACCAATGCAGTCAAGTAGTACAACACGTTCAACAAAACCTACAGCTCCCATATTTTCTCCCCAGAGGGGGACTCCATCCAGCTCGACTCCCTCAAGTAGGGTTGCTGAAATAATTGCACAACCCAGTAGATGTCTGCAAGGCTCATCCACCACTGCTTCATCTGGCATTGGCAGTATCATCTAGTGCGCCAAAACCAGAGGTTTCAAGTCCCCAGTTTGGAACTTTTTTAGTGTCCATGCAAAGTATGATAACATAGTCGTTTGTTGCATTTGTAAGACTAGCGTTAGCCGTGGTAAGACTGGTACCAACTATGGAACCGGAGGCCAGATAGGTCATCTTGAAAGAAGGCACGCTGTTGAATGGTTTGCGCACCTAGCAAACATCAAGGGAAAGCAATCCCAAAGGGCAAGTGGCCAAAATATACCCATACTAGGGGTTTCATCTGAAGATGACGGGGAGGTAGAAGAAGCGTCAGACATGTGTCCGGTTGCACCCAGTACCCCTGGCAGCACCACACCCTCCGGAACACATAGGAGGCACACTGAGAGTCTGGGAGACACACCAATGCGGAAAATGTCAACACTGATCAGAAGTGGGTCGAAGAAGGCATCAGCATCATCCCGTAAATTTGTCCAGCACACCATTTCAGCCATGTTCTCCTCAGATGTGCAATTTCAACGCAACCACCCAATTGTACGCCTGTATAACACTAAGCTGGCTAAAATGCTAGCGGTGGACCTTCTCCCTTTTTCGTTTGTTGAAGGTGTGGGTTTCCTTGAACTCGTGGCAACACTGGCCCCTAAATGGAAGGTTCCTAGCCGGTTCTATTTTGCCAGGGTTGCTGTTCCAGCACTATATAAAGAGGTGCTTGAGTTGGTTGGGGCTGCTTTGCAGAAGAGTGCTGTTCACACTATACACCTGATAACAGACATGTGGACCAGTTGCCAAGCCCTTGATTACATGTGCATCACTGCACACTGGGTCTCTTTTTCAGGGGTTACAAAACAGATAAATGCAGGTGGTGACTTGGTCGAGATTTTTAAGGGTGCTCGTAAACATGCAACATTAGCCATGTTTGGCATGGAGAAAAGTCATACTGCAGCCAACATTTTGGATGACTTTAACAAAAAGGTCTCCCAATGGCTGCCCCCAAGAAAATGCAAGGTTGGTTATGTTTCTACTGATAATGGCAGCAATGTAGTTAGGGCCATGGAGGACGGTTTCTATTTCAGAGTGCCGTGTTTGGCGCACTGTATGAACCTTGTCGTGCAAAAGTTCTTGAAAAAAGAACTTGCAGTCGACAAAATACTGACCATCTGCAGAAGAATATGCACACATTTTAACCATTCGTTTAAGGCCCGGAAGGAGCTGAGGCACAAGCAAAATGAACGTAGTATGCCAGTGAAAGCACTTATCCAGGAGGTGGCAACACGTTGGAACTCAACCTTCTACATGCTTGAGCGTCTGCATGAGCTGTTTCCAGTAGTCAATGAGTATTTCTACAACCTGGGTGGTGATACGACAGAAATTATGCTAGCGGTGGAGCAATGGCAGCTAGTTAAAAGCCTGACAGACATGCTTCATCCTTTTGAGGTCTTCACGCGTGACGTCAGCAGGGAGGACTGTTCTTTGAGCAAAGCTATCCCAGTGTTGCTGAAGCTCGAGCACCAAGTCAAGGTGGTGTCTTCACAATTAAAAGATGCTGGAAAGAATGAAGCATATGAGTTGGCGCAGAGATTATTACAACGCCTAGTTAGCAATGAACGGATTGTAAATATCAAGAAACAACAGCACTACATTTGTGCTACTATTCTGGATCCACGTTACAAAAAGCCATTGTTTGGCAAAGTAATAATTCCTTTTGAAACATCAGATGTTACAGAATACAAAGGTTGGCTAGCTCAGTCAGCCATTCGTTTTGAAAGAGAGCGGAAGGAAACTGTACGAGAAGACAGTACTACTAGTGAATCAGCAGGCCATCAGGCATCCCAAAAAAGCACTTCTGCATCTGTGCCTCTGGCAGAAGTGAGTGTCTTTTCCACTAAGCCGTTAACCACACCAGCAACCGTATCATCTGCACCAGGCCCAGGCGATATGTCTGAAGCGGATTGGCTAAGTGAGCTAGGGTTTCCTTGTCCCAAGAAAGGACACAGAAGTGCAAAGTACAGGAATGCGGGAGGACATTCTTTCAATGGTGCAGGCCTATCTGGATGACTCAACAGCGGTCAATATTACTGAGGACCCATTGGCGTATTGGCATGGGAAAAGAAAAATATGTCGAGAGCTCACCAACCTGGCTATCAATTACTTGTCTTGCCCACTCGCAAGCGTGTCTTCAGAACGTGTTTTTAGTTCTGCTGGTGGCATTGTGACTTGCCAAAGGTCCCGCCTCTTGCCCGCAAATGTGGAGCGGCTCACCGTGATAAAGATGAACCAGCACTTCATACCACCAGATTACAAAGTACAAGAATGCACGCAGGAAGAAGAGGACACCGACCTACCTGAGGAAAGTTCTCCTCAGTTACCAGAAGTACAACCGACTGATGAATTAACAGAGTATGAGGACGAGTTCTGCTTCCCTGACAGCGAGTTCTGAAAATGAGTCAATGACTCAATAACTGTAAATTTAGTCCTCCTTATTCACTTTTATTCCTGTGTGTCTGTCTTTCTTTGTTTAGCAAGTGCTTCATCACATTCACAACAAAACTGTAATCACCCCATCACAAGCAACAACAAGCCCATCAGCAGAACTGTCTTGATTTTGATGCCGCAGCATTCCTCATGTTCACAACAGTTAGTTGACAAGAACTCAGTCCTGGTCGTCTATCCTCCTCCTCCAGACTCACCCTATCCATTTCCCGTAATGCTGATGCCTGGATTCTGCACAATGAAGAAACTTACGTTGACGAGTCCCCTAAAGAGGGACTGTCTGGAAGTAGTGAGTCCTCATTTAAATACAATTTGCTAAGTGTGACTTTTTTGCGTTTGGGTTTAGGGGTCTGTGGAGATTCTAGGATTTTGGGGTCTGTGAGCACCGCTGCCATATTTCTAATGTTGATTGCTTTTGTTTTGCAGAAAATCCACGCCGGGAAACTCCAGTTGGGGCCCTGCTGCAGAACGCCTTAGGACACTGTGAATTCCAGGTGGAGCCAGCCCTCAAACACAAATTACAGGTAAGATAAGCGTTTGGATTGGAGGTAGTATAATGGAGTGTTCGGAGAGGCGAGAGAGTGACAGTGGTACTAGTAGTAAAGTCCTAGGGCTCTTGAATTAACAAACTCTGTGACAGGCATTTACTTTGGAAAACATTTGGCCTATTACACGTGAACGTTTAGGCGTTATTATTGCTCGCTTGCCTGTCTTAGGGGTGCTGTCTGTGGGGATTCTAGGATTTTGGGGTCTGTGAGCACCGCTGCCATATTTCTAATGTTGATTGCTTTTGTTTTGCAGAAAATCCACGCCGGGAAACTCCAGTTGGGGCCCTGCTGCAGAACGCCTTAGGACACTGTGAATTCCAGGAGGAGCCAGCCCTCAAACACAAATTACAGGTAAGATAAGCGATTGGATGGGAGGTAGTATAATGGAGTGTTCGGAGAGGCGAGAGAGTGACAGTGGTACTAGTAGTAAAGTCCTAGGGCTCTTGAATTAACAAACTCTGTGACAGGCATTTACTTTGGAAAACATTTGGCCTATTACACGTGAACGTTTAGGCGTTATTAACTTATTATTGCTCGCTTGCCTGTCTTAGGGGTGCTGTCTGTGGGGCTTCTAGGATTTTGGGGTCTGTGAGCACCGCTGCCATATTTCTAATGTTGATTGCTTTTGTTTTGCAGAAAATCCACGCCGGGAAACTCCAGTTGGGGCCCTGCTGCAGAACGCCTTAGGACACTGTGAATTCCAGGTTGAGCCAGCCCTCAAACACAAATTACAGGTAAGATAAGCGTTTGGATTGGAGGTAGTATAATGGAGTGTTCGGAGAGGCGAGAGAGTGACAGTGGTACTAGTAGTAAAGTCCTAGGGCTCTTCAATTAACAAACTCTGTGACAGGCATTTACTTTGGAAAACATTTGGCCTATTGCACGTGAACCAACACGATGACAGTGTTCAGTTAAATGAACTTACTGCAAAACCACCACCCACCAAGCTCAAAAGTAGTAAAAAAACAGGTATGCTCAGATAAAGTTTGAAAAAATATATTTATATCCCTAACAAAATAATCTCCCGCAAGACCCTCCCTAACCCCAACAAATAAATAGTCCTTCAAAAGTCCCCAAAAAACCCAACTCCCAATTCCCACCCCCCAAAAGTCTCTAAAAAAGGGGCAAGGGACACTCTAGGGATGCAAGATGTTGAATTTGGCCTCCAGGGCATCATGCCTTAGGGCCAGGGCATCGTACTTCTCCTGGAGGGTGGCGTGATCTAAGCGGAGGCCCTCCACCACATTCTGATACTCGTTCCATTTCTGGACCTCCGCCTCTAGGTCGGACACTCTGCGGAGTGCACGGCGCAAGCGAGCCTTAACAGTACTGCGAGGTGCAGCTTTTGCTGCTCGGCGGTGGCGTCTTCCAGCACGGCTCCGGTTCGCTGGAGCCCTGCGCTTACCGGCAGAACGTGTGGTCACGGAGGAGGATGCAGATGTTAGATTGGATGCACTGGAGTGCGTGTCGTCCCCCTCCATTTCCACCAGGCGCTGATATTGGGCAACAGTTGCTTCCAGCCTCCGTTGCCGGGCCAGTACAGCCAGCATACTCCTCGTCGGTTTAGAGGTTTTAGTATTACCAACTATATGAAGAAAGAAAGACATAATATGTAACCAATGCTCTTTAAGAATATGATTAACACAAAATGATTCAGCAGGAAGTTGTGTCACAGTACAACTAGCAACTATCCAACGCAGTACAAAACTATTCAGGCCAGTATCATGGGCGTCCGCAGGGAGGGGCAAGGGGGGGCGCTTGAATCACCATTTCCCTTCCCACAACTCATTTGTATCCTTGGTTTGGTGCTCTTTCATATGAAAGAGATCTGGCAGAAGTGAGTGACTTTTCCTCTGAACCGTTAACCACACCAGCAACCGTATCATCTGCATCAGGCCCAGGCGATATGTCTGTTTCTCTCTCTCTCTCTCTCTCTGTCTCCCTCCCTCACCCTCCCTCTGGCTCCCTCTCTCTCTCTCTCTCTCCTTCTGTCTTCCTCTCTCTCTGTCTCTGCCTCTATCTGTCTGTCGGTCCCAGCCTGCTGTAATTACCATATTGTAATTTGTCACTGGGCCACCACTGGATACACATCATTCATATCCTATCTAAGAGTCAGATACTACCATGATCCAGCTTACCTGTACTCGCCACCGCCACTGTCTCCTTCCTCACAGTCTGTACTTCTTGGTCCGACTCCTCTTGCGCCGCATTCTCCCCATAGCTGTCCTCTGACTCAGAGTCACTGATCACCACCACATCCGAGCTGGCCCCGCCACCAGATGTTCCACCTACAAAGTAGATTTAAGAATGTTAGATTACACCACTCACTAGTATTTGGTCTAGGAATGAAGAGAAATGTGAAAACAACAGAAAAATTAATTGACTGTCTACTCTAGTCTAAAGTAAAAATGTCCATCCTTCCAGGGAAGGTTGTTGTCTTGCTGCATTTTTTTGTCATAATTGATGAATGCTTGATTAATTTTAACACACATCATTTTTTTCGGAACAGACAGAAACTGGACTTCTAAGGACAAGAGCAACATCAACTTCAAACCAGCTGAAAGCTCAGCTCGACCACAAGAAATGTGTTCCATTACTCATCAACTCAGCACCAAGCACTTTTCCATTTCCAACTAACTTTATTTTAATATATGAGTTTACTTTAACTTTTAATAAAGCTTTTAAACTTGAATAGACTGTGGTTTTTGGTCCTCCAGACTAGAGTGACTGAGCGAAAGGTTTTGCAATTTTTGCAAGGAGGATTCCGTGCCGCTGACACTACCAGGTTTATACAGTGTGCCAAACACACCACTCTGAAATATTATTACTCTGGTCTTTGGTGTCCATAGTTCGGTTTGTGGAGAATTGTCCCAGCAACAGTAGTATTATTGATCTTGCTCCTATCTAAACACTATTTCGAAAAAATTAAATTAGGAACGCTTGGACAACAATAGGTCCTCTATATTTAAATGAAAACTTACTGGGGCCAGCAAAGGAGCACTCGCCGCCCTGGCCTGCATCCTCCTCCTTTGGAGCCACTGCATCTGCTTTTTCTGTCCGCTTGCCCCTGGGCGGACCTGACGTACAACATGAAAGAAAGAACAGAAAACATTGATGATTGCTGCTTGTCGATGTCCTTGTCAACTAAATCAAACATTTAGAAAGAACAAGAACCAACTATTTCATCCAAAACGAGGGCTACAAAGGAAGGACTGCACCTGAGCCTCTACTCTAGGGGCAGATTTACAAGCCCCTTGCAGCTCTTTTGCTCCGTTCTTGCGTCACTTTTGTGACGCAGCGCCACAACAAGAGAGGCGCCATGGTGTGGTGTATATTAACAACGTGACACATATGGGAGATGCATCCCATTCTAAAGCCCTGCGCCATTAGGGAGCGTTCCAGCGCAAGGGAGGGCGTTCCTGCGCAGGAACGCATGCTAAAAGTGGCTATGGGGAATATATAAAATTTCAATCAGTCATTTAGGACAATGATGCGTCACTGAAACCCTGCGCCTGCATGAAGCAGACTTACGGCTTTGCTGGAGCTGCGCCATCGTTGCAACGCAACTCCATCTATGAGCCGCCTTTACGGCACCGATGCGTAACGCTTCGGTGACGTTTTGGGACCATGGTGTGCCGCATTGTAAATACGGCGCACCATGGGTGGTGCTGGCGTGCCGCACACTTTGCAGGGATGCGCAGGTAATTGCTAATCTGACACTTAGGGGCATACTTACGAGTTCTGAGCTGGACACCTCCAGATGTGCACCAGAACAAATGCGTAACGCAAAACTAACCTTGCGTCACGGCAGATGCGCCGCAATTACAATGCGGTAAACCCTGGCGCAAGGGTAGGCAGATGCGTGACGCATCTCGTGACGAAAGAGAGGCGCATCTCTAGAGTCGCGTCGCAGGCGCGATGCAACTATAGCAATGCTCAGGGCTGCCCAATACTCAACATACCGCATCAGTCCTTACGCCTGCTTCAAGCAAGCAGGCATAAAGAATTGACGTAGCAGCGTCGCGGAAGTGCCTGCGTTAAATCTTGTAGATTTCACGCAGGCACTTTTGCGAGGCGCACAGCTGCCTGACCGCCACCCCCCAACCCCCACCCCCCCCCCGCGTGGGAACGCACCCATTGTGACGCAGGCCCAGGCCTTAACGTGGCGCAACTCCCTAGATGCATCACGTTGTACATGACTCGCAGGGATGCGCCACGTTTACGTCGCTGTGCGTCAGGTAAGGCAGCGTAAACGTGGCACAAGGGGCTTGTAAATCTGCCCCTTTGTGTCTAGCATTACGCAGTTCTGTAAAATACACTCATTCATTACTCAGCCCAATTAAATGAACACAAAATAGAAAACAAATAAGCAGTGGCACCGCCACAGAGAAGGAGAACAGTGCACCTGAAATGCACAGAAGATTTTGAAATATTAATTTACCTCTGTTATCAATGTAATCAGCAGCATTATTGCTCTTTGTAAAAAAGTTAAAACAAACATTTGCAATATAACACAGTCACACAGAGCAGGAGAAAAAACAGAGTAGTGAGTGATGAAAAAATTGCTACTACTACTCACCAAGCCCGGGGACCTCCACTCCCAGCACGTCTAGCAGGTCGCTCTCTCGGTCCAGGATATCGGTCCAGCGGTGGGTCACTTGATTGTAGGTGCGCTGGACCCCCGTGATGTTAAAAAGGGCCCGGCACACCTGCCCCCACCGCTTCCGTCGCTCCTGGCTGTTGGGATAACCAGCAGCGATCCTGCCGCCTGCCGCGATGGTCCTGGGGAGACGGCGCTGCACATAAAAAACTAGTGAGCCCACCTCCTCAGGGCTGAAGATCTCCCGGGGCACCACCATTTCCGCCCTCAAGCGGCCACACGGGAGCCGGGCACGGGCTGCGGTGCCCGTCTTGGGCAGCTTGACAGCTGTCTTCACCATGTTCTGGGCAGGTGTTAGCAGTAAGGAGACAAAAAATGAAAAAGAATAAGAGTAGGGAAGAAGGAAATAAAAGTTTAAAAAAGTAGTTGAAAAGTAAACAAAAGTAGCCTAAAACACAAAAATACAGACCTAGAAAAATAGAGGGATAGAAAAAAAGTTAAATAGATCAAAAAAATATCAAAACAAGCAAAGGATGGCAGAGATATACAGAGGATAGAAACACCATACCCAGACACATAGGAATGAATGAAAAACAAGATGGCGGCCCAAACACGTGCGTGTAAGTAAGTTCGCACGCGATTTCTCTCGCGAACTCGTGCGAACTTGCATTCGCAAGGCGCTCATTGCGCGAGATTACACATAGCGGGCGGAAACAGAAATACGTCACGCAAACAAAATGGCGGCGCCCATACTCAACCTTGGGGTAACTCGCACGAGTTCGCGGCTTCCACGGTCGATTTCGCACGACGCCGCGCCTCGCGAATAGGGCGAAATTACCGAAAAACGAGTTTTGCAAAAGCAAAACCAACGAGCAGGTACAAAAGTTCGAGCTCATCATTTGTAACCATTTACCTGTAGTGCTTCCTGAAGGGGCCCTCCAGAATCCGGTTGCCTACTTGCAACTATTGTGTGACCCTGCTCTGACAGTCACAGAATAGTTACAAGTATGCCATTGCATCCTGTTATTGCAACAAAAAGGAAAGGGAGCAGACAAGCAGGTGCCAGCCTTCATTAATGTCAGTTGGGGCAGGGCAGGTGTTGTTGTTTGCAAAACTTAAAGCACTTAGCAGGTGTACTTTGCTTTGCCACAATAATGTACACTCACTGGTCAATCAGAGGGTGCTGTGATGACACCGAGGGTGGCATGGGTGTGCCAGCCAGAGGGTGGCATGGGTGAACCAGAGTGCCAGTGTTGACAGAGGATGGCAGTGCTTTGCTTTGCCCCAATAATGTACACTGGTGAACCAGAGGGTGCTGTGATGACACAGAGGGTGACATGGGTGAGCCAGAGGATGGCATGGGTGACCAAAGAGAGTGCCAGTGGTGACAGAGGGTGGCAGTGATGAAGAAAGCCTTGCAAACAGGCTGGGCATGTAGAAACAACAAGTTCGCAAAACTGGCGACCCGACAAGTAAGTTCGCAATTTGCAAAATTGTACAAAACCCTCGCGAACTTGCAGAAACCCGTGCGAACACCCCCCCCCCCCCAAAAATACGCAAATCCGCGAGAATTCGTGGAATTTGCGGATTTTCGCAATCCGCAAATACGCAAATCCGCAAATTCGCGGATTGCGAATCCGCAAAATCCGCCCATGCTTAATAGTTAGCTGGACATTTCACTCATACAAAACCATTGAAATTCCTCCGTAATAGTTAGTTGGACTAACTGTAATTTGTGCGCCCGTAATCCACTGCTGATGATGTCTCATATTACATCATTCATGACATGGTCAGTGACATCACTGATGACCTCTCAAATGACATCACTGATCACATCACTGATGACATCATCCAGTGAATGTAGTTTGGTTCATTATTTAAATATGTATTATATATACAGCAATCTGCATTGAAGAATGGTGGCAGTCTTTGGGAGGGCTATCACGCTAGGAGCCTACCTCTTGCCCTGCTGAGGTCCCGCTGTGGTGTGCTGTTTGTTTTTCGTGGCTGTGGGGCGGCCGGGCTCTGCTCCGCCGCGGTTCATCTCCCTGCACTTCCGACTGGCCGGGCTTGGCTCCGCCGGTTGGGAGATCCAGATAACTACAGCCCCCAGCAGCCTTCACGCCAGGTCGCCTCCCCCATCATCACCTTGCAGCACCAGGAGGCGCATAAAGCTACGCCCACTGCCGAGGATCGAGTGGCAGTCTTTGGGAGTGCTATCACGCTAGGAGCCTACCTCTTGCCCTGCTGAGGTCCCGCTGTGGTGTGCTGTTTGTTTTTCGTGGCTGTGGGGTGGCCGGGCTCTGCTCCGCCGCGGTTCATCTCCCTGCACTTCCGACTGGCCGGGCTTGGCTCCGCCGGTCGGGAGATCCAGATAACTACAGCCCCCAGCAGCCTTCACGCCAGGTCGCCTCCCCCATCATCACCTTGCAGCGCCAGGAGGCGCATAAAGCTACGCCCACTGCAGAGGATCGAGTGGCAGTCTTTGGGAGGGCTATCACGCTAGGAGCCTACCTCTTGCCCTGCTGAGGTCCCGCTGTGGTGTGCTGTTTGTTTTTCGTGGCTGTGGGGCTGCCGGGCTCTGCTCCGCCACGGTTCATTTCCCTGCACTTCCGACTGGCTGGGCTTGGCTCTGCCGGTCGGGAGATCCAGATAACTACAGCCCCCAGCAGCCTTCACGCCAGGTCGCCTTCCCCATCATCACCTTGCAGTGCCAGGAGGCGCATAAAGCTACGCCCACTTCCTCGTCCCGCGAGGACGCGCGCGGGACGCGCCGGGCTAAGCCTGGGCAAAGGGCGGGCTCTCTGAGGCCCTCAGAGACTGCAAGAGACTGGACTGGGCCACCCCCCTTGGACTCTAGCAGTACTTTAATCAAGGTAGTACCCTTTCGTGTTGTATTATTAAAGTGTAGTGGTTTGTGATGGAGGGCAAAAGCAAAAGTAGAGCTGTGGTTAAAAAGACACCTATGCATACACGTTCTGCTACTAGAAAACTCACATCGGCGCAAACTCCACTACCCACCTTAACCGCCATTGATAGAATGTTGCAGCAAACAATTGGGGTTGTCGTTAATGCGATTGAAAGTACTGAACGAAGATTATCATTACCACCTTCTATGTGTTTAATAACCCAATCGCCACAAGTAGCTAATACATCTGCAAATATAGCTAATACATCTGAAAATATTACTAACGACACAACGTTATCACATGACTCCCTTTTATTACAATCTTTCGCAGGTCTGCCAGGGAATGACCAAGATCAGATTGCTGTACCACAACCTTTAGAACCTACGGTGTTCTCTGCTAGGGAGAGTAGACTATCACTTACGCCCAACTTGACAACGAGTGCCACACCGCTACCCATAACTCTGAATGTTGTGTCTAATGACATAGGGGAGTTGGATGTCAGTGACATTAATGGTGTCATCCCTGTTGCAGATTCAACCAACACTAGTCTGCCAAATAGTACAATTGATCACGGGCATGACCGGCTCAAAAGGAAATCTTCTTAATGCAGAAAAGTGCTGGTAGTCACTAGGCAGGGCAAGAGATACAGACGTAAAAGGAAGAGAGTAGCCCAAACTGCAATAGACCAAGAGAGGGAGGGTGAGGTATACCGAAATAGTGGCAAAATTCACTCAAAGGAAAAACCAACCCCAACCAGTTTTGAGGGACTGGCGCAATATTTAGAGAAAATGGTAAAATCTTATATTGCACCAGTAACTGAAATTTTAGAATCTCTAAGCAAAAAAAATAGAGAACCTGGAAAAACTGGGCATAGCTAATCTAGATAAGCTAGAACATTTGGGTACACAAGTTAAGTCCCCCATAGTTAATGCACCGACAGGGAGACTGAACAAAAATACGCCAAGTATGGCAAATAGAGTTCCTAGTGTGCCCATCACTAGCATCTACAAGTAGAACAAATACGTTAACAACTGCTGCCCCAACTATAACAACTGCCCAGAAAATTGCTGGAGGTCAAAGGGAGACAGGTGATTGCACTCATAATAACAAGAACTTGTCGGTCCACAGGCGCCACACTAACAATATTATCCCTGCCACAATTAACTTACCACCGGAATGCAGACCATATGTAGCTATCCTTGCAAATGTACCCAAACTGCAGCCTACCCAATTTGAAAACCAGGAAACCTTGAAAAACAAAACCTTGCACTGGCTTGTGAAAAATTGCAGTTTCCCAACGCGAGGGGCTAGCCAGATTATTTCCACTCAAAGGGTAGGATGGGTGGGACCAAGTAAAAAAGAGATAAATGGGGATTGTATAGTTATAAACTACAGGACTACTGAATGGGTGAGAGATTCGATCCTAAATGCGCCTATACCATCTAATCATGAATATAACATCACGTTGTTCCCACTTGATTACTTCTATAGGAACCAATTAGGAAGACAAACTACAACGCAGTCTTTCCAGCATCCTAGAGCTATACACATCAACTACCCCAATGTTCCCCCCATTCCACCTCCTATGTATAATATGTATGACAACTTTACGGTTCCGATTTGTAACAGATTTCAGGTGTTCAACTCATTAGAGGAGAACGATTGACTGAATGTATCATCTAAGGTCTCACTCCCTGAAAATTTTTTATCTGGTGACATAGCCACAATCGAACAAGAACAAGAGCAAGGGGGTCAAAGTGGGGTAGATGATGTAACTAAGTTAAATCTAAACTTGACTGGTATTGAACAATGTATAGATAACGTTGCAATTGTGACAAATGTAAATATACCCATAGATACTAATATGATTGAGAGTTTAGGAACATCACTATTGACTGATCATCCTGAGGATACACAAGACAACCCTGTTGATTCTCTTATGGTCACCACCTGGAATATAGCGGGAATTGCCGCTAAACTTTCTACCCCATTCTGGGATAATTACATTATACAGGGCTATGACATAATATGCCTGCAAGAGACGTGGCACAGAGACCAAATACAACTTGATGGTTACACCTCTTATAGTGTGGCTGCAGTGGCATCTAAGGCTGGCAGAGCAAAGGGCGGCCTACTGACTTTGGTTTCCACTAAATTAACAGAATTTAATGCTGGGGGATATGTGGAGGTGGGTGAGCATGCATCAGTATTGCGACTAACACATAGTAAAGGTAGGGATCTAGTTATTGTAAATTTTTATAATAACATTGTGGGGCAAAATCGGGGTAAGATCGTCCCAGATATTGAGTATGCAATAGAAGAGACAATCGCACGTTCAAATAAAACCCCTGTAATACTCTGGGTAGAAGACTTTAATATCCAAGCATGTAGTCACGCCCTTAAGGGGATTTGTGGACACCGAGAAGAGCATCCGGGTGGTAACAGCATGTTCTTTAACCACTTTCCCTATAGTAATTACGGCAGTGCACTGAATAACCTGGTAGATAAATTAAACCTGGAGCTACTAGAGTGAACAAAGAACAGAAAAAATGAAAAATGCCCAACATTTAGAGGAAGAGATGCCTAGCCAAATATTGATCATATTTTGGTGTCCAATGGTTCAGTCTACTCCAATGCCTGGGTAATAGAGCAACCAGTGAGTGATCACAACAGTATATCAGTGGAACTAATGGGTTGGGGCCCAAAAACAAATGTATATGGTAAACCCGTCCAAGGGATCACGGCCGAGAGACCAAACGGCATGAGGATCAAATGGACTAAAATAGACCCTAATAAACTGATGATGGATACTATTTGCAAATGCAGTATAGAGGTTGACTATTGCCTAGCGCCCAATGTGATTGCACTCACCTTACTTTCTAACTTTTTGAAAATAACGAACACTGTTGAGAAATCTCTGGCTGTAAGAAATAATAAGCCCAAAAGGAAGAAAACTGTGTGGTTTGACAAGCACTGTGCTCAGACACTAAAAAAGTTAAAAGTAGCACTTGATGATAAACCAAGAGACAAAGATAGAATTAGAGAAGAGCGACTTAATTATAAAAGCGCCTTAGCATCAAGGAAAAAAGAGTTGCAAAACGATGCATGGTATAAATTAGATATGGCTGCCGAAACAAAAGACCAAAAATTATTCTGGGAAACTATAAATGGTCCCTTTTTAAAGAATGATAATACTCCCGAAGTCAGTTCTCATGTTAGCTGCCATGCATGGATTGTTCATTTCTCTGAAATGTTTAACTCTGATTTTAATTTAGATGGGTCCATTTTAAATACTGACAGAACACCATGTCCTAAATGGCAGAAAATGCAGTTGCTTATAACTTTGGATGAAGTTACAGAGGCGATTAAAAATAGTAAGGGTGGTAAAGCACCTGGGCCCGACGGGGTACCCATGGACTTTTATAAACACGAAATGACTCTATGGGCACCTATATTGACGCGTTATTTTAATGCGGCCGTGGAGGATAGCCTACCATTGACATGGGGACAGTCAATTATTGTGCCCCTTTACAAAAAAGGATCCAGGTCCGAAGCCCGAAATTATCGCCCCATCTCACTTCTGGACTTGACAGTTAAAATTCTCAGTCGAGTCCTATTAGTGAGATTGGAAGCCTGGGTTGAGGAAAATGACATCTTATCCCCAGTGCAGTATGGGTTTCGCAGGGGGATGGGCACAATGGAGCAGTGCGTAAACCTAGAACTCATAGTCGGCAAGTACACCAAAGCTAAAGATGGTAATCTTTTCCTGTGCTTTGCCGACTTGAGTTCGGCATTTGATCTGGTGGAACACGCACTGCTCTGGCCTACTCTCCTGGACATGGGTGCCCCTATAGAAATCATCCATCTGCTTGCTAGGCTGTACAATAATTTGTCCAGTAAAGTCAGATTTGGAGTGGATGGAGAGTGTACCCCTTTTTTTAAAATCAGGAGAGGCATCCGTCAAGGATGTGTACTGGCCCCTTTTGAAGCAGGGTCTAGTTTTTACCCCAGGCAAATTCTGCCCACCCTTGAGGCATGAGACCCTGATAAGCCCCCACCAGCTAGCATAAAAAGGAATCTGTTAAATTGACCCATTTGTCCCAGCTGTTCTGTTTCTATGAATAGGCCCCAAAGTGTCTCTCTCTTTTTTTTTTTTTTTATCCTCATTTGCCTGACCCACTCTTATTCAGCCTCCAACTGCCATCCACGTATTCAAGGTGCAGGGTTTCCTCTGCACCTAATACTACGATTGATGGAAACCGGCAAGAGATGGCCCGAAGAGTATCGTGGGAAAAGACTCCAAACTTGATGTTTTATTCAGTTGAACTAGCCATTTGGAGCCAATTGGGGGGGCCTAGTTCTTGGAGTTCCAAGGCATAATCATAGGACCGGGAGAAAAAAAAAAAAAACCCCGGTTATTGTCTCCAACGAACCAAAAAGTTCCAAAAGGTACGACTGCGTTCGCCACCTGATCTCCTCAAATCTGTTTTAGAGGTTGCGTAGAGAGACGACAGCCAGTTTGCGTGTGTTGGTGCTAGATTTTCAATCCAGACCTTGCATATCTCTCTTCTTGCAAGCAGTATGGCATAGAACAGAAATGTCCTTGCGTGACCCTTTATATTGTTGTCCCATCCAAATATAATCAAGGAAAGTGAGATAGAGATCGAAGTGTTAAGAATGGAGTCCAGGGTTACTTTAACTTCATTCCAAAACTGTGATATGCTGGGGCATTCCTTGAACATATGGATATCTGAGGCTGCGATAGGGCCACATTTGTTACATTTCTTCCCTGGGATAAATTTAGATAGTTTTAACGGTGTAAAATATGCTCGGTGTATTGTGAAGAAATGATTACGCCTGAGCCATGCAGGTTTGACACATTTATATAACAAGGTGCAGGAATTCTGCCAGGTTTCAATGCTCTGGGCACCAAGATCTGAGCCCCATAGTTGTTCCGGGAGGATGAATTCTCCATCTATCTCTTCCAGCAGGCACCAGTACCACTGCGAGACCTCTTTACCCCCTGCTGGTTGCACTACCAGTTTCTCTTCAGTGATACTATGCTTCCCTAGTGTTACCCCAGACCTGTTTGATGCCTTAACCCAACTATCTAATTGTAAAAACTTAAACCTCGAGAGCTCTATCCCCCGCTGCTCCCGCAACTCCTCCCAGGGCCTCAATGATTCACCTGTCAACACTTCTCCCCATGTTAGTATCCCTCCTGCTCTCAGCGGAGTAGTAAGCCTGTCATCCAAGCAAGAAGGCAGCCCTGGGGATTCCCAGATAGGTGCGAGGTTAGAGTAGTATGACAAACCCAGGTTCCTCCTTATATGTGACCATAACTTCGCTTGGGACATAAGGATTTTTAATTTAACTTTCTTAAAATATTTCTGTTCTCCAAACTTAAACATGTAGCCATTAGTTGGTAATCCAGCACCAATCAGCATTGCCTTAAACATGAGACCTATTGATGTATTGGATGGCACTTTTAAGAGCATTCTCGAATGAGATAGTTGGAATGCCCACGCATAGTATTGCAAATCAGGCAGGGATAGACCCCCCTTTTCCCTCCTCCTCCTCAGCTTTTTCCACGATACTCTTGCTGACTTATAGCCCCACACGAAGGAGTTAAGCTCTTTCTGGCATTTCTCTAATGCTGTTTTATCATATGCGAGAGGGATCGTGTTAAATAAGAAGGTAAACTTGGGAAGGATTGACATCTTTATCAGGCTTACTCTACCTAGGATGGTCAGTGGAAGATTAGACCAAGATTTTAGTGATTTTTTGATTTCATTGAGGATTCTCTCAAGATTAACTTGGGCAATTTGGGCGACATCTTACACTATCCGGATTCCCAGATATCTCATTGAGTTAGTTATATTTAACCGTAGGTCAGGGATGTTCCATGCCATGATGTCGGTTTTGGTTGAGTTTATCTCATAGCCCGAGATACGGCCAAACTCTTCAGCTCTCTTAATCACTACTGGGAGTGCGATCTCCGGGTCAGAGGTAAAGACTAAGATGTCATCTGCATACAGAGCTACTCGCTTTTCCCACTCCCCGAACCTAAAAGATGGAATAGAATCTTCCCGTCTAAGAACTTCCGCAAACGGTTCTATATATAGGTTAAAGAGGAGGGGGGGAAGCGGGCAGCCCTGTCTTGTACCTCTAAAGATCCCGAATGTTTCAGACAGTGTACCATTTATTAGAAGCCGTGCTGTTGGTGATTTATATATAAGCTTTATTGTTCGACAGAATTTCTCCCCTAAGTTGACCTTCCTTAAAACATCATTTAAATAGGACCAGTTTACCCTGTCGAAAGCTTTAGCCGCGTCTAGAGTGTGGGTTGCCAGCGGGATAGAAAATGCTGAGGCGATGTCAATTGCCCCCACTAGGTCGTATGTTAGGTCAGAAAGCTGACGCCCTTTAATAAATCCCTTCTGGTCTTGATGGATTATTTCCCCCACTACTGAACCCAGTCTAGCTGCTAAGATGGAAGCATATATCTTGTAATCATTATTCAATAATGATATAGGGCGGTAAGACCCACATAGTGTTGGATCTTTTCCAGGTTTTGGAATCAACACTATAGTGGCCTCGCTCCACGATCGAGGGGGGTCGTTGCCGTCCTTCAAGATACCGTTGAAGAGGGCCGTTAGAGTAGGGACAATTGTATCGGCCAAGGCTCTATACAATTCTCCAGGGAGTCCATCAGGGCCTGTAGCTTTACCATGCTTTAGTGCAGAAACGGCCTTTCTAACCTCTGCCTCTGAAATATCCATCTCTGTCGCCTCGCTTTGTGCCTGCGAGAAGTGTAGAAGAGTTATCTGATCTAGCCATGTATTCCTTGCCTGTTGGTTATCTATGATGTCTTCCCTGTATATTTCCGCAAAGAACTGCTTGAAGGCAGTACTAATTCCTATATTTGATGACCTGAGCTCATTTTCCCCCTCAACCATAATCCCTCTTATGTGATTTTTAGCTTGGTCTGCTTTAGTCCTCCAGGCTAAAATCTTACCCGCGGTTTCTCCGAATTCGAAGCTGGATAATTTACTCGCCTCCCATCTCTTTGAGACCCTTTCTTGTAGGATATCTTCTATCTGATTTCTGAGGTCTAACATATTTTTTGGATCTTGTGGTGACCCGGTTGAACCCCCAAGCCTTTGTTCGATTGTCTCCAGCTCCTGTTCAAGGTTCTGGATTTGTAATAGATAATTTTTCCGCAAAAAGGAAGCTCTATTGGTGATGCAACCTCTCAGGTATGCCTTAAGAGTTTCCCAGACCAAAGCAAGGGAGGTCGAACACAGGTTGATATCTAAAAACATCCTGGCTTCGGAATTGAGGTGTATCACTTCCTCCGGGTCCAATAAAATAGTTCGATCAAATGACCAAGAGGGGTGTTTTTTTTTAACTTGAAGTTTTAAAATGAACAACAGAGCTGAATGATCAGATAAGTGGGAGGGTATATACTTAATGTTAGATATGGAGTTTTGGAGACAGTAGCTAAACAGGGCGAAATCTATTCGTGACGTATGTTTGTATTTTAGATTCTTATAAGATACCCCTGGTTTAGTGCCAGCTCTTTCTCTCCATAGATCTGCCAGGCCCAAATCCTCCATAATCCCTTTAAGAGATTGTCTAGATTTTGAAGGGGGTTGACAACTATACCTACTAATGTTAGTGGTTTTGTCTAATTTCGGATTTAGAATAACATTAAAGTCCCCTGTCCATATTATGGGGTCAGAGGTGGTTATTAAATTGTTTCTTATTATTTCCAAGAAAGATGGGTCATCTGTATTAGGGCCATAATATGCGGCTAAATTATAAATCCGCCCATGTATAGAGAGGTTAACTATGAGCCATCTTCCACTGTTGTCTTCCCTAAAGTCAAGAATCCGCACATTTGCTGATTTTTTGCAAATTAAGAGAATACCTCTTATATTTGCGTTGTGGTCGGTGCTTAAAAATACGTCTATCCATTTTTGTTTTTTTAGTATTGAGTCTGCCTCGTTTTTTAGAAGATGTGATTCCTGGATAGTGATGATCTGCGCCGGGGAATCGCGCAAATATTGTAAAATGCGTTCTCTTCTCCCTTGTACGCGCAGACCATTCATTTTCCAAGATAGAAAATGTACTGATGTCATTGTTCCTTCCCAGTGTACACTTCCATACCACGCAGTTTAATATTATTTACTTTGTTACTTTTAGTTATTTTATCTAAGGCAATTGGACTGTTAAAAAGAAGAATCTGTTTTAAAGGACCAAGCTTCTGAGGATATTTTTGAATTTTTATGCTTTTGTGTACCCCCTCCCCCACCCCTTTGGAGAACCCGTCCATACTTACTCCAGCCAGTTGTTGGGCCGGTTTGCGCCAATCTACGCCCTCCTTCCCTCAACACGGATTACACTCCTTGAAAATAACTAGAAAGTAAAAGATAAAAAACCAGTGTTTTATCTTGTGCTTTTATTTTGTGCGGAAGCTTACTTATGGACAGCTTCCGCCATCACCCTATTGATTTATTTACAATCCCCAGATAGTGTGTGTTTATTTATTTTTTTTTTTCCTGCTTTTTTACCCCCTTTATTTTCCCTTTTTTTTTTTTTTTTTTCACTTCATACTTTCCTTCCTCCCCAGTTCCTCCTGCCTTTTCTGTTTTTTTTTCTTAGTTTGCCCTCAAGACTTTTTCCTTTTTTTTTTATTTATATATATATATATATTTTTTTTTTTATGCCCCAAACTTCCTGAGGGTTTCCAATAGCTCGCAAGATACATTCTTAAAGACTACGTTATCCAACCTAATGAGTAAGTAAGCTGTGTAGGCGGGAGGATCGTGGTCATTCAAATTTTGCCCTGAGAATGGTTCTGGATGGACTCCAGAAGCTCATCCGCCTCAAATGGTGTTCTGACATTATGCATCTTATTATTGTACATGATGCGCAGAAAGGCCGGGAACCTCATTTGAACTGTTGCGCCAGCCGTTCTGAATTTGTCCATCTTCTGTCCCAGCTCCCACTGCCTGTCAAGCGTAGACTTGGATAAATCAGAGCGAATCTCAAAGGGGAAATCAGAGCATTTTGTAGTTTTAAGTTTAAGAGCAGTGTTGAGTATTTTCTCTTTTAAGGCGTAAGTCAGAAAGTTAACGAGGATTTTCCGAGGTTTAGACCTGCCTGCGTTGAGACGAAACGGATCGCGGTGAATCCTCTGAATGTCTTTCTCCAACACTTCAGCTGTTTCCTCGAGATCCAAAGCTTCCTTCAGTAAGTTTACTATGAAGCTCTTAATGTCTCCCCCTTCTTTTCCCTCCGGAATTTTGAGCAGACGCAGGTTATTTCTACGCGAACATTTTTCTAAAGATTCCATTCTTTCTTTCATCGCGTCCCCCTCCTTCCGTAAGTTGTGAATCTTTAACTCAGCTGCTTCAAGGTTGGCTTTTACAGCTCCCACTGTGCTCTCTAACGCCTCCGTTCTTTCACCCAAACCATCTACTTTCCTCTCTAGAGCTTCACAGGATGACCGAATGTCATTTTGGTTTGATTTAGAAACCAAAAAGTCATTACGAATTTCTTCTCTCATTGAGGCGATTGAAGCCACCAGAGCTACCAATGCAGACTCGGTGGTAGTGTGTGTCGTGTTACTATCCCCCTCTTCCTCTTCTCTCTCCCCTAAACCTTTTGGGGGGCCTGTTGATGTCAAAGTTTGGGCCTCTCCCTCCTCGTACAAGGTGCTTACCACTACCGACTGTGATGGGACGGACAGTGGTGGGGGGGGGGAATAGGTCTGCTATTTCTGTTATTGGGATTGCTGAGGTAGAGATACCTGCAGATTTGATGAGGGCTACAGTAGGCTGATCAATATCCGTATTGTGCTGGCTCGCCAAAGGGATATCAGTACTCAAACTACTCAAACTAGTGCCAGGGTTCTCGTCCGGACTACTGACTGGACTTAAATCTAGGACTTGAGGTAGGACTTTGAAAAAAGAGCGTAAAGAGGGGGTTATTTTCCCAACACTGTTAGTTAGGACCGGGGCCTTAGCCCCCCCCTGGCTGTTTTTACTAGTTTTTTTGGTTCTCTTCCCCTTGGCTTTCGTCTTTGTAGCTATCGTTTTGGGCTTCTGGCTTGTTTTCTCTTTTGATAGGGCCGGGAAACTAAAAGGAATAGGCTCGCTTAAAGCTGAGATGGAGAGCGAGGCAGAAGCAGGAACAGAGGGCTCAATCGCTGCCACTTTATGTGACACTGACACTGTCTCTAGAACAGGGGATTCTGGTAGATGTAGTCATGACTGGCTAACCCTTTTTATCTCTTTTAGGTTTTTAATCATACAATTGAGATTTCTCGCCCCCCCAATGAGGTTTCCTTGCCCCTCTCGAGACTCGTTCTCACCGGTCCCTCAGAGTGCAAAGCAGCCCCCACCCAAGGCCCCTTGCTGTCACCGATTACCTAGCCTCCAGCTCCTGCTCGCGTCTGGCTTTTACTGATGGGTTCAGTCTGCTTCTGTAGCAGCTGAACCTCCGCACCTCCAGAGCCCGCGCAGCCAAACCTGCCTCTGAGCAGACCTCGCGCCGAGCGGCCCCGGCGAAGCTCCACGGCTGCTCTGCTCCACGGACACTGTGAGGGCGGAGAGCAGCCGGAGGGCAGGGCGTAACACATCCGAGGTGGAGCTGGTGGGGCAAGGGGAATCAAGCCGGCTGTCTTGACCTCGCGCCGCTATCTAATCCAGACAGTCCGAAATCCCTGGGGCTTCAATTCACCGACTCACTTCAGCTCGCCGATTCAGGTAGGGACGTATCACAGCAAAAAGCGGATCCTCGAAAGTAGCCGGTCTGCAGTTTAGAGGAAGAGAGAAGCGATCCTCCGTGTCATGGGAGCTCAGGCGTCTAGCGCGCGCACCGCACTAGCCTGCGGCCGCCATGTTCTCCTCCCCAAAGTGTCTCTCTCATACAGATCGTCTCAGTGAGGCTCAGCTCCCCCGGAGCCCCCACTCCCTCGATCTGCACTTCTTCTCTTACACCCACGAAGATACTGTAAGAATAGCAATACCGCAAGAACAGGGAACTTCCCGAGCTAAAAGAGACATCACGCAATACCTGATGGTCGAGGCCACTTGCCATCTGTCATCTATCATATTATTGTATCTGTTGCTAGCCTTAATGTAACTAAGACATGCGACCAATATCTTCCTAAATGTTCCTCTTTCTTATAAAAGTTTCCCTGAAGTGACGCAAATCCTGGTCAATAGATGTGCAATTTCATTATGATTCATGGTCAAACATCCTGTGACCTTTTGAGAAACGTCTTGTAGCGTGGGTGGCACTTCTGTGTTCTTAAATATTTTCCAGACGAGACCAAAATGTGTCATGTCCTGTAGGTCAAAGACACCTGATAATGTCGCCATCCGCATGTCAATAGTTCACCAGTGAAAGAGTATAAAGATCTGCTCCTCAGTCCATTCAGGAGACTACCTCGTGGCAGTGACCCCTTGGGTCACTGACGCCTGTGTGGCCTCCTTCAGCCCTCTATCTAAGCATCTTTGGCTGAAGCTCTAATTGTTTCTGGCACTTTAAAATTGTCCTTTTCTCTCTCCTCTGCTTCGCCCTTATTCTAAAAACATTATTGCAATTGCAAAGCAATAACGTTGTTCCTCCTAAACTTAACATGTGCATTACTAGCATTGCAGTCAAGAGTAGTTTTCATTTCGAAAATATTTCCATTGATTTAAAATATTTTTGCATTGCCTAAGTTTCTCCTTCACTCCAGAAATGTGGGTTGCATTCCCTACGCAATTTCAATTGAGCCGTTTCAATAATCCTGGCCCCTCACATTCTGGGTCTCTTTAAATTGTTCAACCTGCATGAATTCTTCTCATCAGGAAGGCTTGTTTCAAGTTCTCTATATTTTCATAGAATGTATTCTGTGTCTTTCTGAGACTCTAGCTGATTTAAATGTGATTTTTAATGAATCCTCACTCCAGCTTGCCTTATAGTCCTCATCAGAAAGGCTTGATTCTAGGCACTATGATTTCATAACAAATGTACTCCATGTCTTTGGATCTCTGGCAGTTTTCCATTATGCATTTTTAAGAGTTACTCATTTCAGCTTGCCTCGCAGCATTTTAGAAGCAAGTTCTATTTAGCATGTACTCCTGGCAGAGTGAAGCCAGGTTTTCTTAAGAGTGTTCACTAGCAATGCGTTTTATTGAAATACATGTGTTTTTGTGTAATAAAGTGCCACTTAAACTGTGATCTTTTGTCATCTCATATCATTGTTCCTTATTCCTCAGTGAAGTGTTGCGTCGATGACATGTGACCACGGCTCATGACCAAAGCAGGGTGGTTTGTGACTCGTGACCACACCCTAGAGGGCTTCCGTTCTCCCCTCAACACTCTCCTGTTCTCCCTTTTTATAAATCAAGTCGATCACAGCCTAAGACAGACCAATGCAGACGCACCTATCATTAATAGTAACCCAATCCCAATCCTCTTATACGCGGATGACGCGGTCCTCCTCTCTAGAACTTATAATGGACTGCAGCATTTAATTAACCAGTTCCACGTATTTATTGAAAGCAGGAAGTTGAAAATTAATAAAGGAAAGAAGGTCACAATGATATGTGGTAAGAATCCGAGAAAATGTAAGTCCTTTTTCCTTGACGGGGAGAGATTAGAATCCGTCAGGAGTTTTTGTTACTTAGGCATTACTTTTTCAGGAGACGGAAGATGGGCCAATAAACAAAAAAGTGCCCTTTTTAAAATGGTTAGGAATACAAGCTGTATTTTTAGATTCGCTGCTAAACTAGGGGGTCGCAGAATTCATGAAATGCTGTCCATATTTAAAGCAAGATGTGTAACATCAGCCATATACGGGCCGGGGTATGGGGGTATGATGCCCACAGTGCGAACTTGATCCAACGCGAAGAGAACGTTTTCTTAAAACGACTAATTTGTGCCCCTGTTATGGCTTCAACCGAGATAATACACAGGGAACATGATCTAAACTATGTTAATGATTTAATTGTTTTACGTCCTTTGTCCCTTTGGCGCGCAATTTGGGCAAAGTAAGAGACAAAGTTTACACAGGATGTAATTTCTGATTGTATTAAAGTCGAACGACGATCAACTATCCCCTGGTTAAGCCATATACAACACTGGTACAAAACCTTGTATGGTTTAAATATTTTTAAAGACCCAACAACGGGGTCAACGCTGTCGAAGCGGGAGATTAAAGTCTCATTCCTTAAACATATGGTGGGGATTAGGATGGAAAGATATGCAAAACAAAGTACGTTTAATCTCTACCTGGAATATAATATTAATGGAGGCTTTTAAACTTATCTTACTGTTGTAAGTATTAACACCCACCGCTTTGTATTGACCCGTTTCCGGTTGGGAATTGTGCATCACCTAGTAGCATTTCCCGTGGCCAAGAAACCTGGTACTTGTCCCTGTCCCTGTGATGATAAATCCAAACATAGCACTAGTCACTTTATGCTATCATTTAATTTTTATACTTCCTTTAGGACATTTTATTTGAAACCCATCTTTTTAAAATACAATACGCATGGTATGCAAACAGCGATGCAACTGATGTTTAATTTAGAGACCCCTGACGTATGTTTCCATGTGGCCACTTATATTTTAAAATGTATTTCTGTCCGAAAATCAATTATCGTATGAATTCAATTAATGATGCTTTCTTTGTATATTTTACTATGTTGAAACTGAATATTTTACAATTTATACTAACATAGTTAGCAGAACATAGTGAGACAGATCCCTAAAGTAGACGGATTTGTGCTGCTAAATGCACATTGCACCTTAGGAAGGATGGCTTTCGACACTCCGCACTTTATTATGCTAATTTGCACATCCACTAAATGACGAACAAATGCTGCTATTGTACTTTGCACTTAGAAAAATGGTATAGTTGCTTTGCACTTTATTTTGCCATAATTGCACATATTTTTAATGGAAGTATGTTTTATAGATTCACTGCATCTGTAAGGACGACATAACTAACTAAATGTACTTGGAATCGGTAGAAATTTGCCCTCACATTAATCATGCATCGGTGAGGATGAAACAATAGACTTTGTATTTCGATATTGCCAAATTTTGTACATACATTTGTAGATAAATGTACCTAAAAGCATTTCAAGATTGTCGGATATGTGTTGTTAAATGTACAATGTATTTAAGCAACCCAGGTATTTGGAACCCAAATTGATACATATGTATGTTGTATTTAGTCATTTATTTTATGTTTGTTGCTATATGGTTGTATTTTTACATACCGAATAAAGCATCTTTGAATTGAATTGTATGAGTGGATATATAAATATAAATATCTGGATGGATGATTTAGTAGCAGTGTGATTGACTGTTTACTTGACAAATATATAGTGCCTCACTAAATATATTGGATAGTGACTAAACTGTTTGAATATCTGTATCACTTTGTCAGTTGTTGTATGAACTGCTGCACCAGTTGGTTACTAGCTACGTGAAAGTCTGTATTAGTTATTGATTAGTTAACTGAGAATTTGTATGGGAGAGTGAATGTGTTTGTGGTTCGGTGGGGGGTGTGTGACTGCCCAAAGATGTGTGAATAGTTGATTCAGTAGGTATATAAGGTTAAGACTACATGTTATAACAGATGTATGGGTGAGTGCATATCTTTATGGGTGTGGTGATGAGCAAATATACCTCTCATTGGTACATGTCCAAAAACTAGAAAAATGAAAGGCAGTGTATGTCACAGTTGTTGTATATAAATAAGTATACATAAGACTCAGTGATTGTATGAGTGACTGTATGGATACCTGTATACTTGCAACACTGATTTTATAACACACTAAGTATGAGTTACTATCTATATGAATACATGAAGTAGTGTTTGCATAAGTGTGTAGTTGAGTAAATGTAATTATGATCCATTGTTTGCATAAGTGAGTAGGATGACTGCATAAATGAATAGAATGTGTGCTGGTGTGTAATGTTGATATAGGTGTATACGTATATTTGATAGTGTTCTATTGATCATTGACATCATGTGTGAGTGAATCTATAGGTAAGTGATTAGATGAGTGTGTGTAGACCTAGGAATCACTGAGTGGGTTTTTAGAAACTTATATTGGTGTGTCAATGGATTCAAATATGGTACTCTGTATTTTACAGTGAGTGATGAAAGGTTATACTAGTGTATGATGAGGTGTATCTGATTGTCACGTGGATGATGTCATCAGTGACGTGATCAGTGATGTCATTTGAGATGTCATCAGTGATGTCATCAGTGATGTCACTGACCACGTCATGAATGATGTAATATGTGACATCATCAGCAGTGGTTTGTGGGCGCGCAGGTTAAAGTTAGTAAAACTAACTATAACAGAGGAATTTCAATGGTTTTGTATGAGTGAAATGTCCAGCTAACTATAACACCCCTGAAACCCATGTTTTTTTTCAGTGAATTTCTAAGGTTTTGAAATGATAATTCCTAACTATAACATACCTGAAACCTATGGCTTTTTTAGTGAATTTCAAAGGTTTGTTAAATGCTAATTCCTAATTATAATGTTCATTGAGCATATCTGTTTTTTTTCTATCTTTTTTAATTATCCACCCATTCTCAACCTAGTAAAAACTGCAAATATTACTACTCTTCAATTGATTCCTTCCTCCAACAAAATCACTACAAACCAGAACCACAACTAACGTTAATAAAATACAAACTAGGCGTTCCCTTACAAAAAAAATAAAAAAACACCACTTCCCCATATTTTGAACAACAAGCAAAATCTGCAATGCTACCTAAAAAAACAGTTGATAGTTCAGTTCAACTATCTATCTGTGTCTGTTTATTCATTATGTTGTAAAATGTTGCCCCTGGACCCTACCACATTATATTGTGCTGTAAACAGTGTATGCAACCATCTTAACTCTGGCAGTAACAAAAACTTCGGTTATATAACTTTCTCTTGCTCATTCTACGTATACGAACGTAGAAACTGGATCATTACAATACTAAAAGCAAAGTGTATAGTAAATTTATAAGTGTATGCTATTGCTCGAGTTTTTTTTTTGTAGCTTATTTATATAGCGAAAAGTCGACCCAAAACTATATCAGCGATTTACATGAGCACCGCATTTACAGTACATTTTCAGGCACGCGTACATTACGTGATTTATCTACAATAACAGGATGTAGATGCGAATCCGAAACTCGAACACAGATTTCCAGCACCAAGTTCTACAGTATACCCGAATGACCACATACATATATATATATATTAGCTGGCCTTCATGTGCCAAAAACTGCAACCTAAAGCTTTCATAGCCTTGTATTACTACAGCTCCAACACTCCATTGAATTTACAACAAACATTCATATTTGTAGAAATACGTCATGTCCACCATCTTTTATGTGTGGAACTATGGATAAATGTAGGATCAGTGATTCCCCGTACCTTCCATATTGGCCATGTTGTGAGACTTCACAGACATAATGACACATTTGCATTTAAGACCAGGGTGACGGCAGCACTACAACACAGACACCTGAATCAGTTGATTTCTCATATAGCTCACGACGGAGCCACGCCCATACCTCTGGAGTCATTGTTCACAGCTTTGCGCAGCACTGGCTTGCGTCAGGCCAGCCCACTCCGCTTACACTTCCAGGAAAACACAACAACGCTACATGGCCCAGATTTACATTGTAGTGATTTCTTTGTTCCAGGTCTAGTTGTCAGAACGGCACAAACACAGACTCCCTCATGGCTGGTATACACCCACACCACACCCATCCCTCACAGGCGTCACAACACACATGACCCTACCAATAAAAAAGACCGGGTGCACGTGCTCTATGCCATTTTAGAATTGCTCCCATCGCAAACGTTATGATGGCCCGGACTGGTGATTCGGACACCTCATGTAGGCCCGAAGTACAGAACAGGGATGCCCACTACCATGTGCGTGGCCTCTTTGGTCACTGAGTTAGTGGTAGCGCAAGGACTGAGCGGGTGAGGAACCTGCGTTGATGATGGATGCACGAGTATGTCATTTGCCATAGCTATATCAAGACTCAGCAACAAATGTGAGACTTCTTGGTGGCAGAGCGGGACTGCATGATGTAGAAGGTGCTCTGTCTGCAAAAAGGTGAGCAGTAAGGCCTGGGTGGCACCGGAGGGAGTAGATGCGATACAGCAGACTGGATACAAAAAAGCGATGCAACGATTTAGGTGTACGCAGTCCTACATACCCTATCTTATTGCATTTGTAGTTTTTTTTACTATAGCAAGAAAGTTTTTATAGTCGGTCAAATGTTCGTTGCTCCTACATGCGTAGCGAAGTAGATGAGTATTTATTTTTTTATACTATATACAAAAGAAATGTCTGATCTTATTTGGACAACCTTTCCTTTCTCAATTCATTTAGCACTCACGCCTCTGTTGCTGTGCGCAGTACAGCTCGTGCCTTAGTTGAAGTGCACAGCATCCACTGCAGGTTCCGGGTCCGCACCCGGAACCTGCAGTAGGATTACTCGTCCTGCCGGATCTTTCACCAAGGAAACGGAGCACTCTCTGGAAAGTGACATTTTATTCTTCCGTCACTAACACGGATCTAACTCTCCTTCACCACCAATCAACCTTCAGTGGATGTTTGTCACTTTTTGCGACACCGACGAACCACAGGCAGCTTGAGCACTGTCTGCTTTTTGTCAAGCACTTTTTGACGCACCAACCTTTTAATGAATTTGGAGCCACATCTTGCTTCAAGAATCTACCTGGTCTCGGGCAGAGGCCGGGTCGGAATTATCACCGGCTAAGCGACCTGTGGTTCTATACCTTCTCTCTCAGCGCTCTAGTCTCCGCGGGGAGAACGAGGAGGCTGTATTTAAGGCGAGCTGGTGGGAGCTGCTCGACCTTTATGGTAAGGGGACACCTTTACTGCTTGGCGCCTTCCTTTTCAGCTGCAGTAGGCGCGCAGCGCTTTTAAACAGACAATTTTACTCGTTTTTGTGTGTTGTGTAAAATTTAAACTGTGCACCTGGTTTTTACCTGCTTGTTTTTAGCGAGGTAGCGCCCACATTCTTACATCATAATTGTGCCCCCCACCGCTTGCAGAAGCGGAGCGTTGTTACCTTGCATAATTTGGTTGGGCAGGAAGTAGGGCCGCCATCTTGGGGCTGCTGTCTGGCAGCGTGCCATCTCTCTCAGCGCTCTAGTCTCCGCGGGGAGAATGAGGAGGCTGTATTTAAAGCTCGCTTCCTCCGCGCAGCGGTGACGCGCAGCGGAGGCGCCTGACTCGCGCCTGAGTCAAGCCAGAGTCCTGCCCGTCTGCGCCCGTCAAGCCAGAGTCCTGCCCGTCTGCGCCCGTCAAGCCAGAGTCCTGCCCGTCTGCGCCCGTCAAGCCAGAGTCCTGCCCGTCTGCGCCCGTCAAGCCAGAGTCCTGCCCGTCTGCGCCCGTCAGCGTCCCGGAGGCGTTTCGGGCGGCAGGCGGGGCTCTGGTCTCCCAGCATGTGCAAACCCGGCGCACTTTGTGTGCGGTATACATCTGAGGAGCTGCGCTCTCTGAACCTTCGGGAGAGCCGGTGTTGCTCTGTCTTTCCGGCACGCCATAGGGGTAAGCTTCGCTGCCCGGGCTGTAGCTGGCGCCCCAATCGGGCTATGTCATCTGCCCCGATTAGTAACAACGTGGGCACAGAGTATGCTTGCATGCTGCTTAATACCAGATCGGCGTGCTGTCATGCGCAAGATATCTTTGAGCTTCTTGAGACAGAGAAGCCTCTTTGCTTATTGCTGACCGAGACATGGTGGGGAGAGTTCTCGAACCCCGACGTGGCGATGGCAATTCCGTCAGAGTATAACATCTTCAGGAAGGACAGGGTCAAGGGCAGGGGCGGAGGTGTCGCACTGGTGGTGAAGAAGGGCACGGTTTGCACCGTCTTGCAGACGGAGGAAATCCGTGGCTCGGAGTCGCTTGCTTTTTCTATCATGCTAGCGCCGCACCAATCAGTGAAAGGACTCCTGGTCTATCGACCACCAGGTCCGCCCGGTACGTTCTTTGCTGACCTTGAGTCGGTGTTGCTGGGATTGGCCTTGAGAGCAGAGCATTGCATAGTTGCGGGGGACTTTAACATCCGAATGGACGATCTGTCTGACCCCGCTGCTATAAAGCTGTCCGACACCTTGACTCTGCTGAGCTTTATCCCCTACTTGAGGGGGCCGACTCATGCTAAGGGGCACACGCTGGATCAGGTCTTCTCCACTGCGCCTCTGGTGGTGGAAGAGATTCTCCCGGTTGTGTGGTCGGATCACTGCCTTGACAAATTTTCTATCATTGGCAGTGTTAGATCGTCCGTCCCTGCCCCTCAGCAACGGGCTGGTGTTGCCAGAGCGTTCAATCGAGTGACCCCTGAGATGTTGGCTCAGGCCGCTGTGGATCACCCCTGCCCGCTTGTCGGCGACCTCGAGAGAGACCTGGAGTCCCTGCAGGAGTGGCTTGCGGATAGGCTTGATGATCTGGCCCCGGTGTTGCCTCCCCGCTTAACATCTAAGCGGGTCTCGGCCCCTTGGTTTACTGCAGCACTGCGGGCTACGCGGCAGCAGTGCAAGGTTGCCGAAAGGGCCTGGCGGGCGCACTATGACATTGTGGACAGGTCTGCCTACAAACGCGCGGTGAATGACTACCATCGGGATATCCGCCTTGCAAAGAAAATTTATCTTGCGGACAGAATCGACGCAGCATCGAACTCTAGTAAGGAAATCTTTACTATTGTGAGAGAATTTACTTCTCCCCGGACCGTCATGTCGGAAGAGGCGCCCCTAGAGTCCTGGGCGGCGGACCTTGCCTGTTTTTTTACGGCCAAGATAAAGCTTATTCAGGATTCTTTTCCATCGGGAGCGCCTGAGGAAACATCGTCTATTTCCGCGGCTGGCCTTCCCTCTCTCGTTTGGCAGGGTGCCGTTTTGGCCGAGTTTCCATCTCTGCCGGCCTCTGCCTCCTTAGCACTTATGGGCAATTTAAAATCGGGGTCGCCACTTGACCCATGCCCAGCTAAGCTCTTGGGTAAGTTGGCGGAGGTGGTTAACCCACTGGCGAACCCTCTTCTCAATCTTTCGTTGAGTCAGGGAGTGGTTCCGCCAGGATGGAAGCAGGCGATGGTCATCCCGCTGCTAAAAAAACCGGGGCTCGACCCGAAGGTCCCAGCCAATCATAGGCCGATTTCGCTGTTGCCGGCCCTCGTTAAAATCCTGGAGAAGCACGTCCAGTCGGTGCTCTCCAATTTCCTGGAGTCTCATGAGATCTTGCATGACTCCCAGTCTGGCTTCCGCACTAATCGTAGTACCGAAACCGCGCTCCTTGAGGTCTCTGAAACCATCAAGGGAGTGTTGGATACCGGGGGCAAAGTCATGCTGGTTTTGCTGGATTTGTCGGCGGCTTTTGACACCGTCCCCCATGATGGCCTTCTCGCAAGACTCTATGAGATTGGCCTGCGGGGGACGGTGCTCAAATGGTTTTCATCCTTTCTTGCCGACCGCCGGCAAACGATCTGGACGCCGCCTGACACCGCTGTGATGCCGCCATTGGGAGTCGGGGTCCCGCAGGGCTCTATTTTGAGCCCGACCCTCTTTAACATCTTTCTGTCCCCCTTGGCGGCGGTCGTGGAGTCTTTCGGTGTCCGGATCGTGTCATATGCCGACGACACCCAGCTCCTCTTCTCTTGCGAGAGAGGGGCTGACTTTGACGGGGAGAGTATCCGGAGTTGCCTTGGGGCTGTGTTTTCATGGTTCCAACTGCACAGCCTCAAGTGCAACTCCGATAAGTCCGAGGTACTGTTTTTCGGGTGCGATGCGGAGCCTAGCTGGCAGGCCTGGTGGCCCACTGACATGTTCCCTCCGTCCGGTTCTTCCCCTGTGGCTAAGAACTTGGGGGTTAAGATGGATGGGGGACTGTCAATGAAAGCCCAGATTTTCGGGGTGACCGGCACCTGCTTCGGCCTATTAAAAATGCTGCGGAGGTTCCTGCCTCTTTTGTCGGAGGAGCATAGGAGGCTGACAGTGCAGGCCCTGATAGGCTCCAGGTTGGATTATGCCAACATTCTCTACCTGGGCCTACCTGAGTACCTGCTGCAGCGGCTTCAGGTCGCGCAGAATGCGGCGGCCAGGGCCATTTTTGGTCTAAACAGGCGCGCCAGTGCCTCTGGGTTAATTAGGACTTTGCATTGGCTTCCGATCCGTAAACGGATCGCTTTTAAGGCCATGATATTGGCCTATAAGGCACTCCACGCTGTAGGAGCTAAACATCTCCAGAAGAGAGTGGTCTTTTACCATCCGGGCCGCTCTCTGCGGTCTGAATCGCTGCTTATGGCGGTCGTCCCTCGCATTAAGAGAGCTCGCCGGGGCGGCCGTTCTTTCAGTCTGCTAGCCCCACAGATGTGGAACGCGCTTCCACTCTCACTTCGGGGAGCGACTAGTCTTTTGGACTTCAGGAGAGGTCTTAAAACCTGGTTGTTCACCCAGTAGGCCTCACTAGTTGCTCTTTCTTGTTTCTTTGTGTGTGTGTGGTTTTATTTGTGTTCTTTTTAATTGCGTTATGTTATTCTGAATCTGTTCCCCTTACCCAAAGCGCCGGGACACTCTTTTTGAGTATCCGTTGCGCTATATTAAAAACATAAATAACATAACATAACATAACATACAGCCCTGATGAGTCGTGCAAGCACTGTTACCGCTTGACGACGAAACACGTGTCGGCTGGCCATCCTGTCAATAAAAGAGGAATCCTGTCACCATCGTTTTCCTTTTCTGCATTTGTTGACACTTGTACTTACTTATGTCCATTGTGACATCTTAACTACACTATCAACTATTGGTGTGCATCAGGTCATTGTTTTTCGTCCCTGCTATTCCAGCACTACACCACGACGTGCTGGAATTGCTTAGCAAAGCCTTGCAGCAGAGTGCTGTGCATAGTATCCACCTGACAACAGACATGTGGACCAGTAGCCAAGCCACTGATTACATGTGCATCACTGCACACTGGATCTCTTTTACAGGTGTTAGAGACAAGATATCTACAGGTATTGACACTACTGAGATTTTTAATGATACTCGCAAGCATGCTACTGTAGCCATGTTTGCTATGGAGACATCGCATACTGCTGCAAACTTTTGGATGAGTTCAACAGCAAGGTCTTTGAATGGCTGCGACCAAGAGGCCTCAATATTGGTTTTGTTGCCACCGACAATGGTAGCAATGTAGTTAAGGCCATGGAAGATGGTGGCTATTTTAGGGTCCCGTGTTTGGCACACTGCATTAACATTGTGGTTCAAGACTTTCTGAAAAATGAAAGCAAAGTCAACAGCTTACTGGCCATTTGCAGAAGAATCTGCATGCATTTCAATCATTCTTTTAAAGCCCGGAAGCAGCTATGGGTCATTCAACGTGAGCATAGAATGCCAGTGAAAGCACTTATCCAGGAGGTACCAACACGTTGGAACTCTACTTATTACATGCTTGATCGGCTGTTTGAGCAGTACATACCACTTAATGCTTATGTCATGATAACAAGAAGATCAGGGGATCCAACTGGTGTTATTAAAGCCATGACAGTTGAGATGTCGCAATGGGACCTCATTAAATGCCTGACAGAGATGCTACTTCCTTTTGAGGTCTTCACACGTGCAGTCAGCAGGGAGGACTGTACTATGAGCCAAGCTATCCCATTGTTATACATGCTGGAGCAAGAGTTGAAGGAGGTGTCTGAAACATACGAAGGTGTTGAAGGAAAACTTGAAGCATGTAATTTGGCGAAGTCCTTAGCCGGCCGCTTATCTCAGAATACAAGGATTCAAAATAAGATTGTGTCGCATCAACATTACAATTCTGCCACAATTTTGGATCCACGGTACACATTATTTGTGAACAGTAATGCAGTGATTCCTTTTTCAGAAGAGGATGTTTCCAAGTACAAAACTGTAATAGCCGAGGAAGCCACTGATTTAGAAAACGAACGGCTCTCAATTAGAGGCCTGCCAGTGCCAGCCCAGGACAGTGCAAGTACTACTGAGCATCCTACAGAGTCAAGTTCTTCTTCACAGCATGCGAGCAGTGTGTTTGCTTCCCAGCAGTCACCAACACAAACAATAACAACAACCGCACCAACAGGATCTGATTCATCAGACACAAGCAAAAAAATAGCTGCTTGGTTTCTACAGAAATGGATGGGTAAGTCCGTTGCTGTCGCAAAGCAAAAAGAGGACGAGCAAACCCGAGCACCAATGAACATTGAGCGGTTGGTCCAGGCCTATCTGGATGACACAACAGAGGTGTTCATGGAGCAAAGCCCATTGGTGTATTGGTATAGGACAAGAAGCCAATGGCCACTGCTCAGCAGGCTGGCGATAAAGTATCTAGCTTGCCCTGTTGCAAGTGTCTCTTCTGAGCGTGTTTTCAGTGCTGCTGGTGCCATTGTGACTGTGAAAACGACCAGTCTCTCGCCCAAAAGCGTGGAGAGGTTAACCATGATAAAAATGAATCAGCACTTGATACCACCAGACTACAAAGTACGTGAATCAGAGCTGGAAGAGGAGAGCGAGTCTGAAAAAATAATTAGTGGATTACAGGACCTACTTCTGTCGGAAGAACCACCAGGGTTTGAGGACAAGCTCCTCTTCCCTGACAACTAGGATTTGCTTGCAGTGCCAAACTTCATCATCATCAATCACAGGTAAGAAGAGAAGTTTGCTAGGAGGTATAATGGAGGAGAGACTGGTAGTACAAATAGGACAAATATGACTCAGTGAGGGGTACCGCATCTATCTGTTGGCATGATGTTGTTACATGTGGTCAATTAATAAATTATTTCAATCAAACACTGGCCGCTGCCCTGCATGTAGAGTAAACCTTGTGACGTACAACAGTAACCCCACCACCAAGCAACATCATATGTGTACGTTGAAAATGATTAACATTGAAATGAAATGAAATGAAATGAAATGAAAAATGAAATGAAATGAAAAAAGAACTTAATTAAGCGCACTGTGGCCAAGCGGCTTCCTGGCGCTGGGAGGTAAGGGGGAGAGGAGGGAAGGGGGGAAGGGGAAAGGGAAGGGAAAGGGAAAAGAAACGGATTCGGCACTGCAGACAATGGGACTAACCAGGGAAGGCCTGAAGAAAAAGAAAGGTTTTTAGTGCTTTTCGGAAAGCCGGGTAGGTGGGAATTGATCGGATAGAGAATGGGAGGCTATTCCAATACTGAGGGGCCAGCACCGAGAAACGGGTGCCGCCAATGCGAGCTTTACGATAGCGGGGGACTTGTAGAAGAAGTTGAGAGGACGAACGAAGAGTGCGAGAGGGGGTGTAGGGAGTGATCAAGGAAACAATAAACAGAGGGGCAGAATGGGTGAAGGCTAGAAAGGCTAGGCAAGCTAATTTAAAAGAAGAACGAAAGCGTACAGGAAGCCAGTGAAGGGACTTGAGAACAGGCGTGATATGGGAAAATTTAGGAAGATGAAAGATGAGCCGGGCGGCCTGGTTCTGGATGGCCTGAAGCCGGCGCATTTCATAGCCGGGGATGCCGGAATAGAGGGCATCCCCGTAGTCGAGACGGGAGGTAATGAGGGCTGAAATGATGGATTTGAGGGCGTCAGTGGAAAAGAAGCGGGATATCTTACGAATGAGGCGGAGGGATAGGAAACAGGATGAGATTACAGCACTAATTTGGGAATGAATGGAAAGATCACTGCTGACTTTGAGGCCTAAAGTACGGACAGTGGGAACTGGAGTAGGGGGAGTGCCAAGAGAGAGGGGCCAGTAAGAAGGGGACCAGGGATTAGAGGGACCACCAGTGAGGACAAGCTCCGTCTTGTCGGGGTTTAATTTGAGGTGGTTTGTGATCATCCAGTCCGAAATGAAAGTTAAAGTGGAACTAAAAAAGGAAGAAGAGTCGGGAGTGGAGAGATCGAAGATGAGCTGGAGGTCATCAGCGTAGTTATACACAGAGACCCCCAGCTCACGGAGAGAAAAAATAAGACGAAAGATGTAGAGATTGAAAAGAAGAGGGGAAAGAGAGGAACCTTGGGGGACCCCACACACCAGAGGGCGGGGAGGGGCGGAAAAGCCAGCAAGCTGGACTGCCTGGGACCTACCCTGAAGGAAGGACTTCAGCCAGGATAGCGCTAACCCCCTAATGCCGGCTGCGCTGACACGGTCGAGAAGAATGGCATGATCAACCGTGTCAAACGCAGCCGACAAGTCGAGGAGCACCGGCGCCTGGGGGAAGTTGGAATCAGCCCTTCCCTTGAGTTCGTCCAGGACAGCAGTGACGACCGTCTCGGTGGAATGACCCGGGCGGAAGCCCGCCTGGTGAGAGGCCAGGAGGCCATGCCTCTCGATGTATGAGGAGAGGCAGGAGGTGACGTGGCTTTCCACAATCTTCCCCAGGTAGGGGAGGAGAGAAATAGGCCTGAAATTAGAGGGTGAAGAAGGGTCTAGACCAGGTTTTTTTATTATGGGAAAAACAGAAGCTATTTTGAAAGAGGAAGGAACAGATCCTAGGGCCAGGGATGAATTAAGGAGTGTGCGAGGGGGTCCAGGGGAGTGAGAAAAAAGGGTTTGAAGGATCCGGGCCGGCGCAACGTCAGCTGGCGATCCCGATTTGACCTTGGCCAGCAAAGCAAAGAATTGTACGGTAGTAATGGGGGGGAAGAGATCTAACGAAGAAGGCGGGGGGGGGAGAGGCGGGATGACCAGAGTTTGAGAGACTGCAGGAATGTTGGCTTTGATTGTGGAGATTTTGTCAATAAAGTGGTTATTGAGGGAGAGACAGAATGAAAGGGAAGGGGCGACACTAGCGTTGGTACGGTCGGACGTGGCCAGTTGTTTCACGAGTGAAAAAATCTCTCGAGATTTGTTGGAAGAGCGAGCGACTTTTTCAGAGAAGTATTCCTTTTTTGTCGAGATGATAGCTTTTTTGTAGTCGTTAAGTAGTGACTTATACTTGGTGCGAAGGAGAGGACAATAGTGATGCCTCCATTGGCGTTCTGATCGCCTAAGATTGAGTTTTAACTCTTTGAGTTCACTGGTGAACCACCGGTGGGCCTCATGGGGCCGACCAGATTTGATGTTTTTAAGAGGGGCGACGAGATCGCAGGAGGAGGATAACCAAACACCAACCGCATCAGCTTGATCTTCCAGGGAAAGGTCGGTCAAGTCAGGTGTGGTGGAGGTCAGAGTGGAAGAGAGGAGGGAGAGATCTGTCTTATTCCAGCAACGTGCTGGCAAGTTTTTGGGGTAAGGGACTTTGGGATGAGAGGAGAAAGGAATGTTAAAAGAAATTAAGAAATGATCTGACCAGAGACAGGGAAGAATGGAAAGAACAGAGAGGGGGCAACGCAGGGACCAAATTTGGTCCAAGGTATGACCCTTAGCGTGAGTGGGTGAGAAAACGTGAGGTGAGAAGTTTAAAGAGCAAAGCGTTGCAGAAAAATCTTTAGAAGTTGGGCTTTCTCGAGGATCGTCCGGCCAGTAGTTGAAGTCGCCTAATAGGACGACTGCCGAGTTGTTAACTGATAAAGTGGCTAAAATATCTTGAATAAGGGGAACAAATTGGGGCATTGACAAAGGGGGCCGGTAGACAAGGACAAAGGTAAGGGGGTCAGTGAGATTGGTGGACCGGGCGACCAGGAAATCCACGTTGGGAATGGGAGAGAGGTCAAGAAGCTGAAACTTCAGCGTAGACCGAATGATCATAGCCACTCCACCGCCGGTTTTGCTGGCCGGTCGGTCCGCACATTTATTGATATACATAAAAAATTATCCTTCTAGTCCTCTCCTATCCCACCCCTATCCCCACCCTAACCCCAACCAATGTCCAAGTCCAAAGAATGTCCCACAAAGATAAGTTAACCCCAACACCCAATTCCCACCCACCAACAAAAGTATTAAAAAAGGGGCAACAGGGTCCATCACAATCGGCGGGCTTTAAGGTGTTTGTCCACCAAGATCTTTACACGCTCCTCTAATTGATCCTCCAACTTAGACACCCGGAGGAGAATCTTTTGCCAAAATGCACGGCACCTACATTTGCAACCATGATGTGGGGGGGCGGCAGATGTTGTTAAATGCCGGCGGTGAGCGGATGCCTGACCACGGCGCCGTACTCCTGAAGGTGGGGCCTGGGGCATTGGTAGAAGCAGCAGCTGCTGCCTCTTCCTCCTCCTCGGCCTCAGCCACCAGCCGGCGGTACTCCTCAACAATGGCCTGCAGTTTCCTTTGCCGGGCCCTGGCTGCCAACTCCTTCCTTGATGGTTTTTGGGAAGGAGTATGAGTATCTATAAAAAAAGTAACAGAATTGTAACGGAAACTCTTCCAAATTAATTTAACACATAGTGGCATAGTAGCACTACCAAGCGCAGTACATACAAATGGTGGCAACTTTTAGTATCTATCTAATCTATCCTCCTGCTTCCCCTGCCTGTAACTTTTGTTGAAGTTTTTTCTGGCATTATACTGGCCCTAGTACTATGGGTAGACTTGAGTACACAGAAGAACACCAGTCTTTTTTGTATCTCCTTTTATATTTTCAAAGTAATACTCTGCTTCCAGTGGCAGTCTCCACCTATGATGAATACAATACATTTAGGGGGAAAACATCCAATAAAAATAAATGTCTATCATTCTTTATTATCGCCTTAGCTGGTTTCACTTTCACCAACAACCACCCATGCGTCCACTCCTTCCTTGCCTTGGGTTTCATTGTCACAAACTCCGCTCATGATTCTTGCTATCCACTATATCCATGCACCCATATTGTTTTGCCCAACCAGGCATGCATCTTCTCTTTCACCTTCCAGTTCTACCCATCCTTCAACAACCCATGCATCGGATTCATATCAGCCACGTGCATGAACCTTCCAAAGTATCCTTCTATGGTCTTTCGTCCTTCCTCCTTCCTCCCTAGTTCACTTCTTTCCCTTTTTGTTCAACACATCCCTCAAGGTCATCTGATCTGATTTTTAGTCTTCTCCATAACTTTCACTTTCACAGCTGAGTTGGAGTCTGATAGAAGAGGCCTTGTTTACTCAACTCTGTCTTCTTCAACCGTTGTATATTGTCCAGTACAATTTCAAATTCATACTTTCTTAATAAGTCTCATAGCACAGTGAGGGAAATGTTCCCCTTCCACCTAGTAATGCAAATACGTAATGAATATAACTTACCACCGCCCACCGCTGAAGTTTCCTCCCCCACTGTTGCTACTGCAGGTCCCGCAGCCGCTGTCCCCTCCTGGGTGGCATTAGTAGTATCGCCGCTGGCCCCGTCATCAGTGGCACTGGTCGTTGGTAGTGACTGTGCACCTATAAAAGCAAGTACACCTTTTGAGATGCCTGTACAACTTCCCCTATTTTACGAGTTGTACTTCACCAGGAAGGAAGATTGAAAATACAGTTACGTACAACATAAAGCATTGTAAGTGTAACTAGTCCAAATTGCGTACTACTGTACAGCAGTCATTAGACAGAGTTTAGTTTTACTTTATTAGATGGTCCCTAGGGTCATCTAATCTCTACTCCTACTCTAGTCTTTGGAACATTAGCCTGAGCATGTGACCATTTTAGAATGATCCGGGTCTACTGTTTTGCCCATGTTGTTACCTTGCAGCTTGTTGCAGTAAGAAAGACACCTTTGAGGCCACATGAGTGTTGCATACAACTAAAGAGGTTGACTTACTTACTTCGAGTATTGTTAATTCCTTTTGCTTATCCATAATGTTACACTTTTTTGGCATGACTGCTATAAACTGGCATAATTATTCACTGTCTAACGTGCAACATTTTTCTCCTAGGCAGATGAGAAGATTGCCTTCTACGAACCAGAGATTAGCAGAGCTTTCGAAAGATGCATGTGTAACCAGTATACGTTCAACGGTGAGGGGTCTCCCACAATTCCCACAGTTCTCTATCGTGCACTAATTGTACAAAAATGTATAGTATTTAATCTTCATTATTTTGCATGGTGGAGCTGGATGTTTTTCATGGAACAACTTACAAGTTACAACAATACAAAGCTTGTTGTTAAAAAAATTAAGTTTTTGAACTTGCATATAGACTCTGTGGTACATTACATTTTGAGTGTCTGGGGTGTTGTGGACTTAAACGAGTGAGTGAGCGAAAGGGTGTTCTTCTGTTCTGGGTTGTGTAAGAAAATCATTGGGTATATCTAACTATCTTCTTGTGGGGGTCGGGACGGAGTCTAATAGTAGCAGCACAAAGAGTCATCGGGCAGAGGCAGGTTGAAGGAGTTTAAACTAGTCAGGGATGGCATTAGATACCCAAAATTTGGAAAACAAATTGAAGACCAAAGAAGGTTTAGCTAGGATTTAATTAGGAAGGAGGCTTAATAGGTTTGACTTTGAAACAATAAGGTGCGTTAAAAAGTTAGGGAAATATAATTCATAATAATATAAGCACTGGAGGACTTACTGGGGCCAGCAGCAGGATCCTCGGTAGAGGAGCGCTCCTCTGGTGGTTGTTGTCCCGCCGACTCGGACCCCGTCTTCGTGCCCCTGGGTGGTGCTGATCATGTAAGAAATAATAAAGAAAGAGAAACATTGAGTGCTGTGAAACAAATACATCATTCAAAAATCCTCTCCAACATTTTAGGAAACAACAATTGCAATAAAATTTACTTCGAAGTCTAAATGACTACCGGCTTGCAGGATTCACAGACCGTCTACTTATAGAACACTAATCAAATGTTCCATAAACATTCTGATTGCAGAATATACTAACGAAGCCAGTACCTCCTGACCTAAACCACCTATTCCAGAATCCAGCCGGGCCAATTGTTCAGTAAGTCGGCATTTCCATTTTATTTTGTCCCGCAAACATGCATAGATGAGATGGAGGAGTAGGACACATGCATAAATTTGTGCATACACGCAATTGTTGGTTGCTTGCGTCATATGAAGTGCTACTGACTGACGTGACAATGCTATTGCTGCTAAGTCTACCACTCAGTAAACAAACTGCAAACCGGTTCTATGGAGGGGTGGGATAAATAAGAACTAACTAAGCATTCAGTGACAGAGGAGGCACCGCGTCATGCAGACCGTTAAGAAAATATGAACTAATACTATCCATCCACCACTATTTCACTAAAGGACAATGTAAGGACTAGACTCTAGCAATAGCAATAACTAACTTAAGTTCTCTAAAGTAAACTCTAACATCAATAATCACCAGCCCAAGCTAGCGCACAGTTACAACAAACCAGTAAGAGAAGTGGCGAGCGAGCAGCACCTGTGTCATACGGTAACAGAAGATTTTGAGACAGAATTGATCTGCAATGTAACTAAGCGCACAAGTAATCGTGTTACTTATTCGTCCAAGAATTATACACAATACTTATACTACTATATATACATATATTAATATATTACTAGCTACTCACCAAGCCCCACGACCTCGACACCTAGCAGGTCCAACAGGTCCTTCTCCCTGTCTAGAATGTCTGCCCACCGTTGGGCCAGCTGCTGGTGGGTGCGCCGGATATCCGTGCGGCGGAAGACTGCCCGGCGCACCTTCGCTCACCGGCGGTGACGCTCCTCTGGGAGGTAACCAGAGCGTGGCCTGCTGCCAAGGTCAATGGGAGTTGCCGCTGGATAAAAAAAACAAGGGCGGCCACCTCCGCCTCCCCGAAAAGATTCCGGGCCTTCACCCCTGATGGTCGCATTCTGCCGCAAGGCAGCCGGCTCTTGGGCGCAGGTGCCTTGCCCTTCGAGCCGGTTCTGCTGCTCCCCTTTGCCATGGTTCTGGGGTGGAGGTGGAGGTGGAAAAGAAAAGTTAGAACAAAAGGAAAAAAAGTTAGAGGGAAAAAGTAGGAGCTTAAATAAAGATGTAAAATTAAAAAGTAGAAAAGTTTAAAAAAAGGTGGAAAAGTAGAAATAAAATGCAAAATATAAACTTAGGGACAGAGAGAGATAGATGATAAGTATAAAAAGTAAGAAAAACTGTGAAAATAGGTAAAGATTGCACAGATATAAGGTAGATTGAAAACTAGGCCCAAAACCATAGCATAGAGTGTGAAAAACAAGATGGCCGCGCCAATCGCGACCACGTGGGTAAGTTTGCGCGCGATTTCATGCGGACACGCACTTTGTCAGCGTGAACAAGTAGTTGTGTTCCCGAACAAGACGTGCACCGCGCGAACACCTTATACGCGACCCGGAAGAGGAAATAGGGGACGCGAGCGGGCGGGACAATTGAAAAAACAAGATGGCCGCGCCCATAGCCAGCCACATGGGTAAGGTCGCACGCTACAATCCCCGGAACACGCAGACAGCGCCCCAAACACACACAACGCGCTCCCGAGCAGGGAAAACGGCTCGGGAACGGGACCAGCAAGCTACTAGGCACGCTCGCGAAGCTCGCGTAGTGCGAGAACGTCTTCGCGTAGCGCGACTATGCGTACTACGCCCAGGGTTAGTGCACTCCACTAAATACTTTGTAGCTACTTCAATGGAACACGGAATTGTTGACATTCCAAAACTTAGGGGCATATTTTAAGGACTGCGTTAAAATTATCGGTGCTTTTGCAGCAGCAAACTGCCGCTAAAACGGCCATAATGGGCTTGCTAATATGCGTTATAGAATTCCAATACAAGCCCAGGTTAGATATGCAGGACATCTAACCTGGGCTTCTATTGCAATTCTATAACGCATATTAGCAAGCCCATTATCGGCCTATTAGCAACAGTTTCCTGCCGCTAAAACGGCGATAATTTTAATGAGGTTTTTGCTAATATGACCCTTGGTTTCGATTTTGAAAGAGAGAACGGAGAAACCTGCTCACTCTTTCAAAATGCAAAGCAGATTGCTTTGCCCCACGGGGAGCTGCATATTATCAGGAAAAGTAATGGCGGCCTCACAAGGACGCGGGACGGCTAGGACCATAGAGACATTGGGGCTCCACCCACGATTCCCAACCTTGTATATACGCCTAAACAGTAAACAGGGTGATATAATTTTCACCACATTTTTGCCTTTTTAAAAAAATGAAGATGAAATAGCCCTTGTTAATATGTCCTCAAGTTTGCTATGACAGGGCGGGAACATCGACTCCCGCCCTGCCATACCAAACAGCAGTGTCCTGGGGGTACGCACCCCGAGACACAGCAGGAGAAGGCCTTAGGGAGTGGTGTTCTTCAGGGCCGTCGACTGCTCCAGAATGGGGGCCACTTGGCCCCTTTCCCACAATATAAAAAGCCCCAGAGGGTGGTGATCACCGGGGCTTAGAGGGACCTTTGAGCCCTCCGACCCATTTTTTTCTAAGCCCGAAGAGTAGCAGTCCCAGAGGTTGGAGAGGGCCTTTAACCCCCGCTTCCCAAATATTTTACTAGGGTAGTACCTTAGAGCCCCCCACCCGTTTATTTTGTAGCACCGAGGGATGGTGATTCCCAGGCTACAGGGTCCCTCTGGACCCCCATAAAATTTAATATTTTAGAACCCAGGATTTGGCCCCCCCAGGTAGCTAACCTCCAGGTAGCTAATTTTTAAACAAGCACAGGAGCCTGCTCTTCGTTTTTATTTTTTTAACAGCGGATCCTTGCACCTAGTGCACATTTCTTCATTTTGAACACTTATTCCACTGATTTCTAGACCCTCGCTTCTACCGGGGCACAAAATGGATGCTAACAGTTCCTGGTTTCGAATGTTGACAACTACTTGACAGCCAATTAGCATTCAGCACGTGATCGGGACGGTGCACTTAGGGTGTGCTCAGGATGCGCGGATCCACCGTGGCCATATATATAAATGTACATTAAATTGTGATTTTCTCAGGAACTACTGAACAGATTTGCACCAATCAAGCAAAAGGCACGAGTCTGAACCAAGGACTACCTTGTTGCCAAATTTGGTGTAATTCTGATCAGCAGTTTGGGCTGTAGCTGCGATGAACGGTTCCTATGGAAAATTGCATGGGAAAAACACATTTTGGGCCCCCCTTTTTTTCTCGGCCCCTGTTTCACGAATCACCCCAAGACTTTCAGGATAGGAGTGGACCGGAACGCCCCACCAGTTTTGAAGATTTCACAAGGATTTGTCAACCGGCGCCAAAGTTATTTCAAATAGAATGTTGCGGATTTCCTAAATAAAATAGGTACTAACTATAACTACCTACTGGCGACTGCCAGTAGGTAATATACATATATACATTTCATGAGGAATTCCATAAGTAGGAGCAATAAATACCATACAGTATTACATATTAATGATAAAAAACACATTTTCAAAGAAGCATTTTGTTCCCAATTAAAAACCATAATATAAATTGATCACACACTAAATATTTGGCTGCAGTCTGTTGCACCTTTCTTCCTTCCACCTAGAGAGTGGTGCCCAGATGCACTTGCCTAGTTTTCTCGCTCTCCATCCCTTTTTCTCATACACCCCTTTTCTAGATTAAAGATTGCCAGAAGCCTCCCTAACCATTGCTGAAATGTAGGGTCAGTGCTTCAAGTAATGCAGACGTTATGCAGATTCTGGCAACTGCCATGGCCACAAATAAAAAGTATTGATATACATCGGGTATTTCATTGTTACCGACACCTAATATCAATAATTCTTATGTTAAAATTACTTTTATATTCAAAGATTGATCTAAACAAATTCCTATTTAATTTTTTTAAGTATCTGAACGGGGGCAGGTTGTAAACATGTGTACTTGGTTCACTTCTGTGCTGCCAAAGAGAGGACATCTACTCCCTTCTTGCCCCCCCTTGTTCTATTTTAGCCGGTGTATGATACAGAGAAAAAATGGTTTTATAGTGTTTTGCTTGTAATCCAGCTTGGCACAGTATTGTCCTCCCTAGTTCTAAGGAGTTTACAAAGCTAACACAGCTTATGCTCCCATTTTGCCCCTTGTCTCTCAAGATCATCCGGTTTCATCCGCATATATGTGCCTGATAGAGCAGCCTTCATAATTCCTGTAAAAAAAATGTTAAAAAAAATATTCCCTTTTGGGTGCAACCTTATATAATAGACACACTTTCTAACCACACAGCTCATTCATACAGGAGCAGAGAGGAAGAATTGATATAAAAAGCAGTTTATTCAATTAAATCTTTTAAAAAAGGCTTATCCTATCTTGTAATCAGATACAATTAAAAATAAAAATAAATTTTCATTCACAAAATTATACACAGTAAAAACTCATTGCAGTATACAAGTGGGAAACAGAAGCCAGAGGAGTTGATGAATCCTATTGGCATGAGGTAAGTACATTAGCAACACATATAATCCCGCTTTCAACCAGAGTTATTATCACCAGGACTTAAAGTACTTCAACTCAGACAAAAAGGGCATTGACGCGTTTCGGTGGGCACAATGTTTAGAAGCCAACACCTTCTTCAGGATATAATGATTGAATCCCACATAATGTTTAAAAACATCTGAAATGCAAGAAAGAGTCTCTTAGATGAGCATAGCTACAACATTTCACATTGAATGCAACCATTAATACTTCTCTTTTTTAAAAAACATCCTAAATGCTCCACATAATAGACATTACACATCATCATTACATACAAAGATTCCAAACTTTCATATCAAAATATATAGTCAGGTACAAAGGACTTTTCAACAAACATAATATTTCATTTAAAGTGAACACTATGCATTTTCATGTTTGGCATATATGAACATCATATAATATCTATGTAGATGACGCCCTCACCACTCTGTGTTACTAGCTGACATATCATACACCGTAGGAAGGCCAATAATTACCTTATATGGAGACAGCTCAAGTACTCAATTATTCCAGATGTATGTATTGATGCCACTAAAGTGGCTATCTGACTGTTGAAAAAGAGACGTATTAAAAATAATAAAGTACTCCAGAAGTATCTACAATGAATACTGTATAGAATATTTCATCTCTAGCACATACCTTTCAGTTTAGCGCAGTCCTAGCTCAATAATTCTTTAAAGGCCACTCTAGCATCCATCAAAGGTGTTTTCATCTAATCTGCGGGCGTAAGATAGAGCCATGTAATTTCCATAACATTGACTAAATGGCAACTGAGGTAAACTGTGCTGCGTTTAAAAAAAAAATGTATATAGAGACTAGAGAGCACGAATATATTACGCCACATTTTTTGAAAAAAATATAGACCAGAGAAACACACGTGTGCAAAGCTACCCCATGTTTACTATTTTCTAATTCTAATTTCTAATTTAAAATGCTTGTAGAGCGCAGCATACACCTTGCGGTTTCTTGGCGCTGAAGGTTCAGTGGCTGAGGGGAGGGAAGACCGGGGAGGAAATTTAGGCGGGGAAAGCCTGGCTAAATAGGAAAGTTTTCAAGTCTCCACGGAAAGAAAGGTACTGAGTTGCGGAACGGAGGTTATCAGGGAGAGAGTTCCAAAAGGAAGGGGCCAGAGTAGAGAAATTGGATCCACCCCATTTTTTGCGCGAGAAACGGGGGATCAGGAGAAGGGACTTGGAGGAGGACCGGAGGTTTCTTGCAGGGACGTAGGGTTTGATAAGTGAAGTGATGAAAGCAGGGGCAGTGCCCTGACGGGCCTGGAAAACCATGCACCCGATTTTGAAGAGGGAACGTTGTTTCACGGGGAGCCAGTGGAGTTTCTTTAGGAGGGGGGTGGAGTGGTGATAACGTGGGAGGCCAAATATCAGTCTGGCCGCCTGGTTCTGGATGGCTTGGAGTCTACGCAAACTATAGGCAGGGATGCCATGGAAAAGAGCGTTGGCGTAGTCCAAACGCGAGATTACCAGGGCGGCCATGATGGTCTTGAGGGCCTGAGGGGTGAAGAAGCGGGAGACAGAGCGGATGGTTCGAAGAGTGAGGAAACAGGAGGAGACCACGGAGCTGATGTGTGAGTGAAGAGTGAGCTGATTGTTCATTTTTACACCCAGTGTTTTGACAGTGGTGGAGGGGGAGGGTGCAGGGCCGAGAGAGGGGGGCCAGAAAAGAGAGTTCCAGGGACTGGACGAACCACCAGTGAGAACCAGCTCAGTTTTATCAGGGTTCAGTTTAAGGTGGTTGTGATTCATCCAGTCCCTGATGAATGTCATAGTAGACTGGAAATTGGAGACCGAGAGAGAAGAGGGGGACAGATCAAAGATGAGCTGGAGGTCATCCGCGTAGTTGAAGACGGTGACCTCCAGCTGCTGGAGAGCAAAGATGAGAGGAAAGATATAGAGATTGAAGAGAAGGGGGGAGAGGGAGGAACCCTGGGGAACACCGCAAGTGACAGGGAGGGGAGTGGAGGTGAAGTCGCCTAGACGGACCGCCTGGGTGCGGTCCCTCAGAAAGGAGGAGAGCCAGACAAGGGCTGATCCCCCGATGCCAGCCGCCTTGACACGGGTGAGTAGGATGGTGTGGTCCACCGTGTCAAAGGCGGCGGAAAGATCGAGGAGGACCAGTGCCTGGTGGTTGTTGTCATCCATGCCCTTTCTGAGGTTGTCTAGGACGGCGACTACGACCGATTCTGTTGAGTGCCTGGGGCGGAATCCTGCCTGACGAGAAGCCAGCCCCCCATTAGCCTCAATGTGGGTGCTCAGAGCCGCGGTAACATGGCGTTCCATCACCTTGCCCAGAAAGGGCAGCAGGGAGATGGGGCGAAAGTTGGACGAGATAGAAGGGTCCGAGCCGGGTTTCTTCAGCAGGGGTACGATGGTGGCTGCTTTTTATTTTATGCTCAACATATGGGGGCCTGCCGTTGTCTCCTAAGTTTTACGTGTCCGGCCGTCCTATAAACATCAACCCTGCAGACATATTTTTTTTATAAAACAAAAACTACCAGGCAGGCTAATAATCATCCTGCTTTCTACCAATAGTATACACCAGAACGTGTGTATTAATCTACGTGTGAGCCCAACATATAACACAAAGGCAAATCCTATTGCCATTCATTTTCTATGGTTGCTAATATCCTAGTAAATAGCATACCTTTCACACGATGAATGGACAATTAGCCGAACTTTTAAAATTAGAAAGACCGTATTTTGCTTGCTTCACGCCTTGTCGGGCTACTTAGTAATCCCCATTCACAGCCGCCAGCGGTCTACAAGTAACAGATAAAAAGTAGGCACAGTAAGTTTAACACCTTGACTGCTAGAGCAATTCCCCTGCTGTGCTGAACTTTTCAGATTTCCATGGTTCATGACGAGCTCAGCTCGTCATAAGCACCCGAGCAGTGTACTGCATGACGAGCTGAACTCGTCATGAGCATTGAAGGGGTTAACAAAGTCTGTGTGCTTCTACTTTCCCGAACACATAGAACATGTCCCTTAAGCTTCTTTACCTGCTGTTCTTAATACGGGCTCCTTGCCAAGGCACACGCTCCATATATTTGATGAACCCTAACTAACAGAATGTCTCTAAATGCGGCAAATTTGAAATTCTACTCCCAACATTACTCGTGTGCTCCTACATCCGGTCAGGCTCCATTCCTACTTCCGTGTTCATCAATAACTAGAGCGCTGTGGCATGATTTAATCAATCACGCTTCAGAAGAAAGACTATACTATAGCCTTTATTTTTCGGTTTTGATTTTTTCAAAAAACCACGTTTATTCTTTACTTACAATAAATGAACAGCTCCATAGAATCACCCTATACCCGGTGAATATAGGGACTATTATATTGTAGTTTAGTGATGATGTGCATACCGATCACATGGCTATTTGGTAAAGATTCGACACAATGTAAACTGAGCACTAGGCACGTACAATTACCGAATTAGATGATATACGAATATTAGACATATCAATACACGGAAATGGGTAGTCCTCATTTGTTATACATTTATAAATAAATGAGAGATTATACTCTACCCGTAAATTTACGAACATGCCTAGTACTTATTCGCCTATTTTTTTCCAATAGAAAGCCACAAGTGTGACAATATATTGTTGCCAAATTGTATACTATACCGTTCGCATGTTCCATATGCCAAAGATGTAATTGCAAATAATTTTGTCATAATGTCACGGTATTAGGATGTACACTGAACCTAGATGTAACAGTTAATATCCTATACTAATTCCACTGTAATCCCATATGAATGATTATACCATACAATGGGAAGCAAAAACTCATGTCATAAAAGGTCATGATAAATCACAATATGGGAGACTTACATATATTAGTGGAAATCAATGAGATTACACACCATAGAAATTTCTATTACAGCCAACAAAGACTAGAATGTATGTCCCAGATGCAGTTTGGAATATTACTATCCTAAATTTCCTTACACAGGTCCCAGCAGACGTTCCCATTCCTCTTTTGAATTAAGGCCATTCCTCACCGTGTTCAGATAGGAAATATACCATTGTTCACGCATTTTCCTTTAGGAATGCATATTTCCTCCTCTTTTACCTATTTTTATTTTCTCAAGGATAAACCATGTGAAATCACTTTCGCTATGGCCAGCCTCAAGGAAATGTGTCACCAATGGTGCAGTGATCTTTTTGGTTCTAATGGCTGACCTGTGCTCTTGAAGTCTGACACGTACCTCCCTAACTGTCTCCCCAACATATCCAAGACCACAGGGGCATCTAAAAAAGTATATAACATTCTTAATTTTACAGTTATTCATGGTCTTGGATTTTAATGTTATATCGTTGTGGAGTACTTCAGTTGTCTGTAGACATTGTGGGCAGATATTACAAGTACTACATTTAAAATTTCCAATTGCTGTTATATTTGTCATAGTTTTCTGGACCAATTGATTTTTTCTGCTATAGGTATGCACCAAGAGATCACGTAGTTTTTTTTTTAAAAAGCAAATAGAGGTTTCTCCAATGTGACCTTTTTATCATGGCTTAAAATATGCCAATTTCTATTCACTACATTTTTTATTTGATTGCTAATGGTTGAGAACTTACTTATAAACACAATTTTGTTTAAAGGCTCCTTTTCTTTCACAGATTTATTAACTAAGGCTTCCCGATCATAAAATCTAGCTCTCTTCATTGAGTGCGTTAACAGTTTTTTAGGATAGCCCCTGTTCCTAAACTTTTTTTTTAGAATCTCTGAATGTTTGTAAAAATCTTCAAGTTCCGAACAATTCCTCCTAAGCTGCAGAAATTTACTGAATGGTATACTTTCTTTCTGTAACTTAGGATGAAAACAGGGAAAATGAAGGAGTATGTTCTTCGCCGAGGGTTCAGTAAATAACTCTACCTCCAAATGCCCACTTACTTCCTTGATTGTGATATCCAAAAAATCCACGTTTAGGGTACTATGATACGATTTGAATTTTAGGTTGGGGTCACCCAAATTCAGCCACAACAAAAAATCATTGACCAGTTCAACAGAACCTTCACAAATATAGAAAATATTGTCAATGTAGCGGTACCAGCCAGCTACAATGTCATTATTCCTGACCAGCACCATTATACGATTCTTGCTAAACCCCGTTTTTTTGCCCGAAAACTTTGAATTTGTAAATATTAAAAAATTCTCTCCAAGCAATTCCAAATTTGTCTTGAACATCATTAAATCATTGAATTCCATTTGTGTCCATGAGATCCCCAATCATTCGGATTCCCGAACCTTCCCATCTTGCAATGATGTTATCTTGAAAAATGCCTGGGAGCACCGGATTTCTGTACAGTTGAGAATAAAAATTCATTCTGCCCAACCCCATTTTCCTTTAAAAAGCTGCCCAGATCCGGTATGCCGCTGATAGAGTTTTAAATTTAACTCTTTTAAAGTAGCTGGGTTTGCAATATTTTAGCAAGAAATTCTGAGCCTCATCACCAAGTAGTAATTCATAAACATCAGGTGACCCTAAGCATGGGCGTAAAATCCGTTCCGCTCGCAGATTTTGCGGATTTTCGGCAATCCGTGAACTCTCGTGAATTTGTCAAAAATCCCTGAATTCGCTTGCGGCGGATTTTTTGCTTGGTGATACAATATTGCGGCGCGCAGCGTGGTGCACGGAGTTCACTTTCCGTCATTAAGCGTTTGCCGAGTTGTTTTTCTCGATCATATTTTGCGAGTGCTGCGCCATTTTGGATCTTGCTGCGGGATCCCGCGGGAGTTTGGCGCCCGCGAATACGTAATCGCGGCTTGCCACCTTGCAGAGCACGCCTCGCGAGAGTTCGCAATTGCGAACACGTAGTTGCGGCGGACAGGAACAATCTTGCACTCGCGAAATAGAGATTTTGCAATTCTGCACAAGAAATCCACCAGCAAACAGCATAAACCTTCAGAAAATTATGATTTGTATCAGAATCACTCCTCAGGTTGACATTTGCATGCACTTTGTTTTTGCAAGGAGTCCATTTTTTGGGGGGGGAGGAAGGAAGTGCCCCACAGTCTCCAACTTCCTGTTCCTGTCCAGCAGGCTCCTCCCAGTGCTTTCTTCATGTGCTGGTCGCTTTCATTTGTACCTTGACCTGGAAGGATTACTTTTTGTGGGTGCTGCTGGATATTTGGATTTGAGGCCTTTTTGACTTTCTTTGGATCACTTTTGGATTAGAAATCAACTTTCACAAGTAAGTTTGTTTGGGGCATTACAGTTGCTGCAACTTCAATTTTGGAACTTTTTCAGAACATTAAATAAAATATATTGTGGGCAGCCACAGTATCCAGTAGGACCAGGGTTGGTTATGGGTGCATGATGCAACTGTTTTGTTGAATTTAAACACCATTGAGGCCATGGATGGGCTGGGATTGGGCTGATTTTTGTGGTTTTTGTCGGTTTTTTTGGGCTGCTGGCGGGGCCCTTTGCCCAGGGGTGGTGAGTGTTGCATGGGCCTAATCTTTCTGTGGGGTGTCTTCTTGAATGTAAACATCATTGAGGCCATGGATGGGCTGGGATTGTGCTGATTTTTGTGGTTTTTGTCGTTTTTGGGGCTGCTGGTGTGGCCTTTCCCCAGGGGTAGTGGTGCATGGACTGAGTGTGCCTGTGGGGTCTCACTCTCTTTAATGTAAACATCCTGGATGGCATTGGATTGTGGTGATTTTTGGGTGTTTTTCGGGTTTTTTCAGGTGTACTGTTGATGTGGACTGGCCATGTGGGTGGTGGTGGTGGCCATCTTGAGTGCTGGTACAGGCAACATGTGCTTGGGGTGCAAGGGGCCATTTTGAAAAGAGGCAGTGTCTGAGGCCTGCACTTATTTTGCCTACTTTTCATCCATTATGCCCAGGGGTAGTGAGTGGTGCATGGGCCTAGTCTTTCAGTGGGGTGTCTTCTTGAATTTAAACACCATTGAGGCCATGGATGGGCTGGGATTGTGCTGATTTTTGTGGTTTTTGTCGTTCTTTGGGGCTGCTGGTGGGGCCCTTTGCTCAGGGGTGGTGAGTGTTGCATGGGCCTAGTCTTTCTGTGGGGTATCTTCTTGAATTTAAACATCATAGAGGCCATGGATGGGCTTGGATTGTGCTGAATTTTGTGTTTTTTGTCGTTTTTTTGGGGCTGCTGGTGTGGCCTTTTGCCCAGGGGTAGTGGTGCATGAACTGAGTGTGCCTGTGGGGTCTCACTCTCTTTAATGTAAACATCCTGGATGGCATTGGATTGTGGTGATTTTTGGGTGTTTTTCGGTTTTTTGGGGGTGTACTGTTGATGTGGACTGGCCATGTGGGTGGTGGTGGTGGCCATCTTGAGTGCTGGTACAGGCAACATGTGCTTGGGGTGCAAGGGGCCATTTTGAAGAGAGGCAGTGTCTGAGGCCTGCACTTATTTTGCCTACTTTTCATCCATTATGCCGAGGGGTAGTGAGTGGTGCATGGGCCTAGTCTTTCGGTGGGGTGTCTTCTTGAATTTAAACACCATTGAGGCCATGGATGGGCTGGGATTGTGCTGATTTTTGTGTTTTTTTGTCGTTTTTTGGGGCTGCTGGTGGGGCCCTTTGCTCAGGGGTGGTGAGTGTTGCATGGGCCTAGTCTTTCTGTGGGGTATCTTCTTGAATTTAAACATCATTGAGGCCATGGATGGGCTGGGATTGTGCTGAATTTTGTGTTTTTGTCGTTTTTTGGGGGCTGCTGGTGTGGCCTTTTGCCCAGGGGTAGTGGTGCATGGACTGAGTGTGCCTGTGGGGTCTCACTCTCTTTAATGTAAACATCCTGGATGGCATTGGATTGTGGTGATTTTTTGGGTGTTTTTCGTTTTTTGGGGGTGTACTGTTGATGTGGACTGGCCATGTGGGTGGTGGTGGTGGCCATCTTGAGTGCTGGTACAGGCAACATGTGCTTGGGATGCAAGGGGCAATTTTGAAGAGAGGCAGTGTCTGAGGCCTGCACTTATTTTGCCTTCTTTTCATCCATTATGCCCAGGGGTAGTGAGTGGTGCATGGGCCTAGTCTTTCGGTGGGGTGTCTTCTTGAATTTAAACACCATTGAGGCCATGGATGGGCTGGGATTGTGCTGAATTTTGTGTTTTTGTCGTTTTTTTGGGGCCGCTGGTGTGGCCTTTTGCCCAGGGGTAGTGGTGCATGGACTGAGTGTGCCTGTGGGGTCTCACTCTCTTTAATGTAAACATCCTGGATGGCATTGGATTGTGGTGATTTTTGTGTGTTTTTCGGTTTTTTGGGGGTGTACTGTTGATGTGGACTGGCCATGTGGGTGGTGGTGGTGGCCATCTTGAGTGCTGGTACAGGCAACATGTGCTTGGGATGCAAGGGGCCATTTTGAAGAGAGGCAGTGTCTAAGGCCTGCACTTATTTTGCCTACTTTTCATCCATTATGCCCAGGGGTAGTGAGTGGTGCATGGGCCTAGTCTTTCGGTGGGGTGTCTTCTTGAATTTAAACACCATTGAGGCCATGGATGGGCTGGGATCGTGCTGAATTTTGTGGTTTTTGTCGTTTTTTGGGGCTGCTGGTGGGGCCCTTTGCCCAGGGGTGGTGACTGTTGCATGGGCCTAGTCTTTCTGTGGGGTGTCTTCTTGAATTTAAACACCATGGAGGCCATGGATGGGCTGGGATTGTGCTGATTTTGGTGGTTTTTGTCGTTTTTTTGGGGCTGCTGGTGGGGCCCTTTGCCCAGGGGTGGTGAGTGTTGCATGGGCCTAGTCCTCTGTGGGGTGTCTTCTTGAATTTAAACATCATTGAGGCCATGGATGGCTTGGGATTGTGCTGATTTTTGTGTGATTTTCGATTTTTTGGGGTGTTCATGGGGACTGGCCATGTGGGTGGGGGCCATTTTGAGTGCTGCAACAGGCAGGCCCTGGCCATGTGCTGGGAGGCAGGCGGACATTTTGAATGCAGGCAGTGTTCTTAGGTCTGCAACCATTTTGCTTAGCTTTCAACCTTTATGCCCAGGGGTAGTGAGTGTTGCATGGGCCTAGTCTTTCTGTGGGGTGTCTTGAATGTAAACATCATGGATGGCATGGGATTGTGCTGATTTTTCTGTGTTTTTCGATTTTTTGGGGTGTATAACTGAACTGATGTTCCTCTGTCTTCCATTGCTTTTAGGTGCACAAGACTCAAGAGAACCACCAGTGCCAGGAAGAAGTCCTGCAGCGGTGTGTGTGTGCAGCATAACGTCACGCGACGTCACGTCTGGACACAGACAACTCTGCAACTCGTGCAACTGCTGCCTGCTGTTCTGACCTGCTCTGAAGAAGATGGCCCCAAAAAAAGTTACCCGTAGCTCCTCTAGCAAGAAAGTTGCCAGTAAGGAGCAGAAGAAGCAAGTTACCAAGGAGACTGGTGTGCCGGCCGCCCCTTTTTTTGGGAGTAAAAAAAAAATTATGCCTGCAGCAGCAGGGGGATCTGCTGGGGACCAAGCTGGGAGCAGCACCCTCGCTCCATTAGGCTCAGTGCCACCACCACCACCACGCCAACTTAAGTCCAAGCCCTTCACTGCTGCAGAGGCACTTAGTCTAGTTGTTCAATCACCATCGACCAGTGATGTTGGCTCATCGCAAGAAAGTAGCAGCAATGTCCCTCAATCAACACAGGTTGTTGTAACTCATCTGACGAGTGTTGAACAACCACAGCCGCAACAAAAACAACATGTGCAAGTACAAGCCCAAGTACATGTGGAAGGAGAGGCAGCGCAAGGAGATGCGCAAGCAGAGGTGCATGGAGGGTCACAAGTGCCCACAATAGTTGTTCCTCCCGAAGTAGGGGCACATCAGGAAATCGACAATCAAGGCGAGGTATCATTTGAGGAAGCCACTCCTCCTGATGATCATTCATTGTCTTCCACACCCCTAGCAAGGAAGAGATCAAGGGTGGTGTCTACATCTTCTTCAAGCACACCTCCTTCTGATGATACGGATCAAAATTGGGAACCAGCACCACTGCCGTCTGAGAGTGAGGCACACCATGATCTGACAAAGGTAGTTAAGCGTAAAAGGAAGCTCGTCCAAAGTCTCAGAGTTATGGAGTGTGATGAGGCTCAACAAGAAGTGGCGGATACTGCTGCTGATGAAGACTCTGACAACGACGACCCAGTCATCATAAAGGTCACTGCAGCCCCAGCGGGCATGCAGCAAACAGACATTTTGACCCCAGCCCGAAGAGCTGCTGAGCGTGATGATGATGATGTTGTCGACGAGGAGGCAGTGGAAACACCACAATCATTGGAGTTAAGTAGTACACCAACTCGTACCGCTTCCATATTTCTTTCTCACAAGAAGGGACCTCCATCCACCTCGACCTTAATTAGTGGCGGTGAAAGTGCACAACGTACTAAAGTTCGGCAATCCACATCCTCCACTTCATCTGGCATTAGCAGCATGACCACCACCACCAGTATCGCCGCCTCCTCTGGCCCCCACAGACAATTCAAGTCCCCAGTTTGGGACTTCTTTACTGTTTGCCCAAAAAGGGAAAAGTTCGCCATTTGTAGCATTTGTAAGCTTGCAGTTAGTCGTGGTAAGTTTGGTACCAACTATGGTACCGGAGGCCAGAGAGGTCATCTTAGGAGACAGCACACTGTCCAATGGTTTGCGCACCTAAAGGAGATCAAGGAAGCCCGAATTGGAAGTCAAGAAAACGTTGATGTTTCATCTGATGATGACGAGGAGGAAGAAGACGTGTCAAATACTTCCCTTACACCCAGTACCCCTGTCAGCAGCACACACCATGTGAGGCACACTAAGAGTGTTGGAGCGAGTGAGACACCAACGCGAAAAAGTTCATCAGCGAGCATAATTGGGTCAACGAAGTCATTATCATCCCGTAAATGCTTGGTCCAGGGCAACATTAGAACCATGTTTTGTTCAGACGCGCCATATGAACGCAACCACCCACTGACGCGTCTGTATAACACTAAGCTGGCTAAAATGCTAGCTCTGGACCTTCTCCCTTTTTCTTTTGTAGAAGCCGTAGGTTTTCTAGAATTAGTGGCAGCGCTCTGCCCTAAATGGAAGGTTCCTAGCCGGTTCTATTTTGCCCGAGTTGCGGTTCCAGCACTACATGAACATGTGCTGGAGGTTATTGGGGCAGCTTTGCAGAAGAGTGCTGTTCACACTATACATCTGACAACAGACATGTGGACCAGTGGCGCAGGTGCTGATTACATTTGCATCACTGCACACTGGGTCTCTTTTTCAGGGGTTAAAGCAAAGCTAAACGCAGGTGTTGACCCGGACCAAGTTTTTAAAGCTGCTCGGAAACATGCAACACTAGCCATGTTTGGCTTGGAGAAACGTCACACAGCACAAAAGATTTTGGACGAGTTTAACAAAAAGGTCTTTCACTGGCTGTCCCCAAAAAAACGCCAGATTGGTTATGTTTCCATGGATAATGGCGCCAATGTAGTTAAGGCCATGTCACTGGGTGACTATTTCAGAGGGCAGTGTTTGGCGCACTGTATTAACCTGGTAGTTCAAAAATTCTTGAGTGATAAAGACAGTCCAGCGTGCGAGGTAATGGCCACCTGCCGAAAAATGTGCAACCATTTCAGCCATTCTTTTAAGGCCCGGAAGCATCTGAGGAGCCTGCGACATCAACGTCGAATGCCAGTGAAAGCACTCATCCAGGAGGTGTCAACACGTTGGAACTCAACCTTCTACATGCTTGAGCGTCTGTATGAGCAGTATACGGTACTCGATCACTATTTCTTAAAACAGGGTACAGCTCAGAAGGACCTGAGGATGGATGCGGCGCAATGGGATATAGTTAAAAGCCTGACAGAAATGCTTTGTCCTTTTGAGGTCTTCACGCGTGCAGTCAGCAAGGAGGACTGTAATTTGGGAAAAGCTATCCCATTGTTGTGCATGCTGGAGCACCAAGTGAAGGCGGTGTCTTCTGAGTTAGAAAAAGATGAAAAAAACAAAGACCCTTTTGTTTTGTCGGAGAAATTATTAGAGCGCCTACGTGGTGATGAACGTCTTAAAATGATCAACTCAGAACAGCATTACATTTGTGCTACTATTCTGGATCCACGCTACAAAAAGGCGCTGGCAGGCCAAGCATTCTTTCCTTTTGCTGATGAAGATGTTAAAAAGTACAAACTTTGGCTAGCCAGGTCAGCCAAGAGGTTTGAAAAAGAACGGCAGGATATTGAAGGAGAAGGCAGTACATCAGCATCAGCATCAGCAGGCCATCCCCAGTCAAAAGAATCCACTTCTGCACCTGTGGCTGTGGCACAAGTGACTTCTCAGCCGTTAAAGACACCGGCAACCGGATCATCTGCACCACACACAAGAGTAACATTGGCTGCTGAAGAGGATTGGCTAACTTGGCTTGGGTATGGTTCTCGAAAAAAGGTCACAGGCACAGCAAAAAGTAAGCAAAGTGGAGGAACCATTGAGGAGCTTGAGTCGATGGTGCAGGACTATCTGAATGACTCAACAGAGGTCTTTCTTAATGATGAGCCATTGGAGTATTGGCATGGGAAAAAACAATTGTGGCCACAGCTCTCCAACCTGGCTATAAACTACTTGTCTTGCCCACTCGCAAGGGTGTCTTCTGAACGTGTTTTCAGTGCTGCTGGTGGCATTGTAACTCCCAAACAGAGCCGCCTCTCGCCCAAAAATGTGGAGAGGTTAACAATGATAAAGATGAATCAGCACCTCATACCACCAGATTACAAAGTACGAGAAACCACGCCGCATGAAGACGAGGAGGACAGCAACGTAGATGAGGGAATTTGTTCTCTGTTCGGTGACACTGACCGCATCCTGCCTGAATTCGCAGAGTATGATGACGAACTCTTATTCTTATTCCCTGACACCGAGCCCTGAAAATGAGACAATGAATCAATAACTTTCTTTTTCGTCCTTATTCACTTTTATTCCTGTGTGTCTGTCTTTCTTTGTTTTGCACAGTTAATTTAATTCAAACTTTAATCACCTAATCACAAAAACAAGCCCATCAGCAGAACTGTCTTCACTTGTTTGCTTATTGATTTGAAGGTGCCGCAGTGTACATTCCTCAGGTTCACAAGTTCAGAAGAACATGCTCCTCTATCCTCCTCCTCCAGACTCCTATTTCCCTCAAAGCAGAGGGCTGGATTACGCCCAATGAAGAAAGACTCAGCACTTGTGGGGGTGTTCTACTTCTTTGCGGGTGAGTTGAGGGCTCTGGGGCCATTGCTGTGAAGCTCTAATAACGGATAAAAGTGGTTTGGACCAAATATGAGGCGGAAATTTCTTGCCGTTTTTGCTGACTTGCTTGCCTTTGAGGTGCTCTTTGGCGGGGTTCCGGGTGTTTGTGGGTGAGTTTTGGGGTCTGGGAGCACTGCTGCGACAGTCTAATCTTGATTGCATTTGCTTTTCAGGAAATCCGTGGTGAAAAACAGGAGTTATGATGATGATGACCTAGCTGCATAGCGCGTTTGGACCGAAGGCCGAGAGATATTGTAAGTATGAGATTTAGCTTTTTGGCTGTTTGGGGGTGTTGTCGTTGTCGTGCTTTTTTGCGGGTGGGTTGGAGGGTCTTGGGGCATTCCTGGGAAGGTCTAGTACCGGATAGAAGTGGTTTGGACAAAATCCATGCAGAATTTTTTTTTGCTATTTCTTCTGACATCTTGCTCAATGTAGCGTTTTCGGGCGCCTGTTTCGGGGGCTTCCTGGTGTTTGTGGGTGGGTTTCGGGGTCTCTGTCGGAGCACTGCTGCGACAGTCTAATCTAGATTGCATTTGCTTTTCAGGAAATCCGTGGTGGAAAACAGGAGTTATGATGATGATGACCTAGCTGCACAGCACGTTTGGACCGAAGGCCGAGAGATATTGTAAGTATGAGATTTTGCTTTTTGGCTGTTTGGGGGTGTTGTCGTTGTTGTGCTTTTTTGCGGGTGGGTTGGCGGATCTCGGGGCATTCCTGGGAAGGTCTAGTACCGGATAGAAGTGGTTTGGACAAAATCCATGCAAAATTTTTTTTTGCTATTTCTTCTGACATCTTGCTCAATGTAGCGTTTTCGGGGGCCTGTTTGGGGGGCTTCCTGGTGTTTGTGGGTGGGTTTCGGGGTCTCTGTCGGAGCACTGCTGCGACAGTCTAATCTAGATTGCATTTGCTTTTCAGGAAATCCGTGGTGGAAAACAGGAGTTATGATGATGATGACCTAGCTGCACAGCGCGTTTGGACCGAAGGCCGAGAGATATTGTAAGTATGAGATTTTGCTTTTTGGCTGTTTGGGGGTGTTGTCGTTGTCGTGCTTTTTTGCGGGTGGGTTGGCGGGTCTTGGGGCATTCCTGGGAAGGTCTAGTACCGGATAGAAGTGGTTTGGACAAAATCCATGCAGAATTTTTTTTTGCTATTTCTTCTGACATCTTGCTCAATGTAGCGTTTTCGGGGGCCTGTTTGGGGGGCTTCCTGGTGTTTGTGGGTGGGTTTCGGGGTCTCTGTCGGAGCACTGCTGCGACAGTCTAATCTAGATTGCATTTGCTTTTCAGGAAATCCGTGGTGGAAAACAGGAGTTATGATGATGATGACCTAGCTGCACAGCGCGTTTGGACCGAAGGCAGAGAGATATTGTAAGTATGAGATTTTGCTTTTTGGCTGTTTGGGGGTGTTGTCGTTGTCGTGCTTTTTTGCGGGTGGTTTGGCGGGTCTTGGGGCATTCCTGGGAAGGTCTAGTACCGGATAGAAGTGGTTTGGACAAAATCCATGCAGAATTTTTTTTGCTATTTCTTCTGACATCTTGCTCAATGTAGCGTTTTCGGGGGCCTGTTTGGGGGGCTTCCTGGTGTTTGTGGGTGGGTTTCGGGGTCTCTGTCGGAGCACTGCTGCGACAGTCTAATCTAGATTGCATTTGCTTTTCAGGAAATCCGTGGTGGAAAACAGGAGTTATGATGATGATGACCTAGCTGCACAGCGCGTTTGGACCGAAGGCCGAGAGATATTGTAAGTATGAGATTTTGCTTTTTGGCTGTTTGGGGGTGTAGTCACGTGCTATTTTGCGGGTGGTTTGGCGGGTCTTGGGGCATTCCTGGGAAGGTCTAATACCGGATAGAAGTGGTTTGGACAAAATCCATAAGGAAAAGCCTTTTGGCACTTTTTGTAACTTAGGGTTCGTTAGGGTTAGCCCTAGCAGCAGGATTGCATGTGTTTCGGGGTGTTCTAGATTTTTGCAACTGAGTTCTGGGGTCTTAGAGCACTCTTGGAGCGATGATGGCTATGGATACTTTTGCTTGCTTGCAAGTGGTTTGAATACAATCCACGGTGGGTAAGGGGGTATTTGGGCCTAATTTTACTTTCAAAGTACGTTTAGTCACCAGTTTTCTGCTAGGCCTCATTTTTTGAGATCTGATTGGGGGTCTTCTACATTTTTGCGACTGGCTTTAGTAAGGGACTGGGTGGGAGCACTGCTGGGAAGGTCTAATTTTGTTCTAAAACACAGTTTACAGTACACCTAGCTTGAGGGGAAAGATCCGCTAAATTAATTTGGCCATACTTATTTATCCTTCAAAAGGTGACTCAGACAGAGTACGCACTTTCAAAAATAGTGTACTGTCTATTAGGAAAATCAAAGTGTGACTTTTTGCACCACACAGCGTACATACCTTATATTTATTTATCAGTGGTATTGTAATAGCACTTACTGTTTTCCGTTCAATAATTACAGGCTGGGTTTCAGTCTGTGCAATGGGGAAAAAAGATGGAGTCAGGCTTCACATTAACGAGCCGCAATTCAACATCCGCCAGGCAACAAGTGGACAGGGTGTCTTCTGTCAGTGGTCACCTACATTGATGGACAAAGCGTCAGCTGGAATGGAGGAGTGCCGCTAATAAGAGGAATTGTTTGCTGCATGCAACTTACTTACCAAATTCAACAGGACAACTCCAACAACATACATATACAGTATCCATTGTTTTCTTCTATGAGTGTGACTGCATTTCTTGGATCTCTTTCTGCTTCTAAATTGATCCCTACAGCCATTCTATAGGTTTTACTTCGGCTAATTTTTAAACCTAATTTAATGTAAGAGTGCAGAGATAGGCTAGTGAAAACGCTGCAGCCCTGTACTGTCGCATTCTAGTACTACTTACTTTTCAGTAACAATGCATGCAGTAGGGCATGCACTTCCTTTATGTCACTTAAAAGATTTGTGGTTAGCTTTAGTTTGTACCCAAAGATTTCTTTATCTTCAATTATTGTTTGTCCATGCTGTGCTTTTTTTTCTTCTCTCAACAAAACCTACCCAAAAAGAAACCCCCTTTCCCATCCATTTTCCAAACCCTAACCCTCTTCCCCCGGGCTGTGTGGTGTTGCTTGATGTGTGACTAAATGACATCAATAATTCCACAAACTTGCTGGGGAGGATAAGGTCATAGCAACAGGCTGGTGAAGGAATCCGAGGATATATTCTAGACTTACTCAGCTTCAGTACTATTTCTTGTAGTAGTAGGAGCCAATGTCAAATAAATTCAACGCAAGTACTAGTTATACTTGCAATACTTTACCATTTGTTAGGCTACATTGTGGCACTGTTCTAGTGTACTGTCACCTGCTATATTCTCTATCGTACCGTTACCGTTGTAATGCTACAGTAAGGACAAACCAGGTTTCGTTTTCTTTTTTTCCATATGCATGCAACTGCCACTGTGTCACACCACTAGTACCACCGCAATGAGGACATTTCATCCGCCCAGGATTGCCAACCTTAATCCACATTTCCCGTGGAGCCAGCCCTGGGCCTAGCCCTACTTTCAAACACAAATTACAGGTAAGATAAGCGTTTGGTGGGAGGTAGTATAATGGAGTGTTAGGACTAGACAAGAGATTGACGGTAGTACTACTAAAGTGCTAGGACTCTTCAGGAAAACAAACTTACTGTTAAACCCCCACCCACCAGACTCAAAAGCAGTAAAAAACAGGTATGTTCAGATAAAGTTTAAAAAAGTATATTTATGTAGCCCTAACAAAATAATCTCCCTCAAGACCCTCCCTAACCCCAACGATTGTCTTTCAAAAGTCCCAAAAAGAACCCAACTCCCAAATCCCACCCCCCAAAAGTCTCTAAAAAAAGGGCAAGGGACACTACACTACTGGAGGGTGCTGTTGAATTTAGCGGCCAGGGCATCATACTCCTTGCGGAGGGTGGCATGGTCGAAGCGGAGGCCCTCCACCAAGTTCTTGTAGCTATGGACCTCCTGCTCCAGGTAGGACACTCTGAGGGATAAGCGGCGTTGGCGTGCCTTGCAACTCCTGTGGGGGGCAGCTGATGTCTTTGCTGCTCGGCGGTGGCGGTTGGCTTTGGTAGACCGGCTCCGTACCGCTGGAGCACTGCGCTGGCTGGCAGCCCGTGGGGGCACGGAGGAGGATGCAGCTGTCCCAGTCGAGGATGTTGTGGTTCCACCGGTTGACTGCGTGTCCTCCTCCTCCAGGGCCACCAGCCGCCAATATTCGGCGACAGTGGCATCCAGCCTCCGTTGCCGGGCCATTCGAGCCTGCTCCCTCCGTGATGTCGATTTGGAAGGAGCAACTATATGAAGAAAGAAAGACATAGTCTGTAACCAATGCTCCTTAACATTAATAACACAAAGTGATTGAGACGAAAGTTGTGTCACAGTACAAGTAGCAAATTGAAAGCACAGTACATAACTATTGAGGACAGTATCTATCTAACCTCCCACTTCTGCATCCTTGCTCTAACATTAGTTGGAGTTTAATGAACAAATTCTACGACCACTATGGACTTCCATTACAGTCGACTATGACAGTACACCAGTCTTATTCTTCTTCTTCTCTCTTGTTTAGGAAAATTGGTACGTTATCTTATGCAAGCCGGCAGAATGCCAGCGCAGTGAACTTGCACCCGAGAAAAACAGACGCACACCATGATGAGTGAGACAGACTTGCGTTACTGTACCGGTCCAGTACATGCAGGTGGTGAAGCTATTACTTTTCTATTACGGGTGGCACTGAGAATACTCTGTTACAAGGGCTACTGCCTAATTAATTTAGCTTTCACCCTACAGTGCAAATGAGTACTAGAAAAGGAAAATGAAGAAGCTAAATAATTTGATTATCTATCACTTCACATGGGATGTATTTGATGACATATGGGATGACTTTAGGTGCTTTGCTTATTATTGAGTGAACAGTGATACACCCCCACATGAATGACGTACTACTACTAAACTAAAGTTATTAAGAGAGGTACGGAGTGTCCATAGTTCATCCAGTGACCATCTACTCTCTCTAGATACACATATGCAATCTAAGAGTCAGATAATACCATGCTCCAGGCATCCATCCATTCAAAGTATATGCACACATACAGTTTCTGTTTCACCCACCCAGGCTGTTCTCCTTCCACCCATCCTTGCTTCATCATTGACCCAGCCATGCACCATACCATATTCTTTCCTTCCCAGCCACCTCGGGGACCAAGCAAACACATATCATTCTTCTTTGCCAGCCATCATAACATTTCTCGTCCTTCCACACTTACTTACACCCTTCTTTCGCTTTTCGTTCATCCCATCCATCAAGTTCATCTAAGATCTTATTGGGATTCTTCTCACCAAAAACTTCACAGCTAAGTCGAAGTACATTTAGAGGAGGCTACTACCTGGTTGATTTATAATACACCCGTGCAGAAAGCACACTATGCAGTCTTCAATCTCAATAAGTAAGGAATATATAGCTTACCTGTTCCCGCCACGACCGTGTGAACCCTCACAGGAACGTCCGGCACTTGCACCGCCTCCTCCCCAGAGTCCTCGCCCAACACCACCACCTCCGCGCTGGCCCCGCCACCAGATGTTCCACCTACAAAGTACATTTAAGAATGTTAGAATACACCACTCACTACTATATAATTTTTGGTCTAGGAGGAATAAAGAAATGTTAAAAAAACGAAATACAATGTAATAATTTGTAACTGTCTACTCTAAAGTAAAAATGTCCCTTTTTCCAGGGAAGGCTGTTGTCTTGCTGCACTTTTTGGCACAACTGATGAATGCTTGCTTTTTATTTTTAACACACACCACTTTTTCTCCTAACAGAAGCTTGACTTCTAAGAACACGATCAGGGTCAAGCTCAAGTTTAAACCAGGTGAGAGCTCAGCTCGACCACAAGAAATGTGTCCAATTAATCGTTAGCACTAAGTACTTTTCCATTTTCAGTTAAACGTTTACTTTTATGACAAAGTTGATTTTAATAAATGTGTTTACTTTTAATAAAGCTTTTAAACTTAAATAGACTCTGTGGTTTTTGGTCCTCCAGACTAGAGTGGATGAGCTAAAGGTTTTGGAATTTTTGCAAGCATGAGTGCCTCTGACACTTCTTGACTCTGACTCCGTACTCTTGTCCTGCGTTGGATAATCTAATCATCATTGGGGATCAATCATCGGTGACTTTGGGAGCTAAATGACTCTGCCACACTATCTAGTCAGTAAGGAGATTGGGGGTTCTTCAAAGTCTGATATCACTGAGGTATGTGGAAAGAAAGTCTACCTGCGCCTATTATAATTGATAAACAATGCACTATTTAGTGTTCATAGTTCGGTTTGTGCAGATTTGTCCCTGCAACAGTAGTAGAATGGATTGTCCTCCTGTCCAAACCAAAAATAAAGTAGTATCTTATTCTTTCTTGGTGGTCATTCACCTTTTTATTGTTGGCAATCGTCAAAGCATAAACATTTAGATGACTTGAAAAGACATTATGGACAATCCCAGAGGACTGCACTCAGTGCATAGAGCTATTGCTGACTAGAATGGGAGTCCAATGGAATTGCCAAATGTGCAATCTTAGTTAGCAACACAGACAGACTAATAAGAATAATCTAGTAATACCACAGGGAGTCATAGTCGAGGCAGGATAAGAATTTAGATCCAGTCTACAAGAAGATCAAAGACGATTTAGAAAAAATCGAATGAGGAACGCTAGGAAAAAATAGGTACTCTATATTGAAATTAAAACTTACTGGGGCCAGCAAAGGAGCCCTCGCCTGCCCGATCCTGGCCTGCATCCTCCTGAACAGCACCCTCCTCCTCCTGTGTCCTCTTGCCCTTGGGGGGAGCTGATGTACAACATGAAAGAAAGAAAGACCAGAAAACATGGATGATATTTGTCAACCAAATCAAACATTTCAAAAGAACAATACCAAAATATTTTGGCGAAATAGCAAATAGATTGACAACTATTCCACGGGATATATTGACCAATCTCATGTGGTATACTACGTTATTCGTATTGCCTGATTTGCGGACCGTTGACTTTGAAAGTTCCTATGTAACTCACTAAACAGACTACTAAAAAGGTTTGCCTAGGCCTGGCAGGCAGCAGTCCGCAGCACGCGAAGTGACAGACAAAGTCCATCGTGCTTGCAGATCAGTGAATACTCAAACTATCAATCCACCGACCACCACCACTATTTCTTCTTATAGCCATGTGTCTAAAGGAAGTACTGGACTTCAGTCTGTTGGGGCTGATTTAGAAGTCCCTTGCGGCTCATTTTCCTCCATTGTTGCGTGACTTTTGTGACGCAGCGGCAGAACAAAAGAGGCGCCATGGTGCGGCGTATATAAAAAAAAAATGACGCATATGGGAGATGCATCACGTTGTAAAGCCCTGCGCCATCAGGGGGCGTTCCGGCGCAAGGGAGGGCGTTCCTGCGCTGGAACGAATCCTAAAAGTGGCTGAGGGAAATCTACAAGATGTTAATCAGTCACTTTTAGGACAATGATGCGTGACTGAAACCCTGCGCCTGCTTGAAGCCGACGTACGGCTTGATGCAGCATTGGGGAGATAGGGCACCCCAGAGCATTGCTGGAGCTGCGCCATCGTTGGCACGCAACTCCAGCAATGCGCCGCCTTTACGGCACAGATGCGTAAGGCTTCTGTGACGTTTTGGGCCCATGGGTGGTGGTGGTGGCATGGCGCACAATTACTGCCGCATCCCTGCTACTTTGCAGGGATTCGCCGGTAATTGAAAATATGACCCTTAGTGTCTAGCATTACGCAGTTCTTTACACTACACTCATACATAATTTCTCAGGCCAATGAAATGAACACAAAATACAAAACAAATAAGCATAGTAGCAAGGCTACTGAGAAGGAGAGCAGTGCACCTGAAATGCATAGAAGATTTTGAAATATAATTTACCTACAATGTAATTGGCAGCATTATTGCTCTTGGTAAAGAACAAAGATTTGCAAATAACAGAGCCGGATAAAACAGAGTAGTGATGAAATAGCTAGAAATAGCTACTACTACTCACCAAGCCCGGGGACCTCTACGCCGAGCACGTCCAGCAAGTCGCGTTCCCGGTCCATGACATCCGTCCAGCGGTGGGTGGCCTGGTTATAGGTGCGCCGGACCCCAGAGAGTTTAAACATGGCCCGGCACACCTTCTCCCACCGCTTCCGGCGCTCCCGGATGCCGTAGCCGGTTGCGATCTTGCCGCCTCCCAGGATGGTCTTGGGGAGGCGGCGCTGGACGTGAAATATTAGTGCGGCCACCTCCTCCGCACTAAAAATCTCCCGGGCTGTCACTGTCTCCCCCCTCAAACGCCCGTACGGGAGCCGGGCACGGGGTGCGGGACCCTTCCCCTTCTCAGGGTGCTTCCCGGCTCCCTTTACCATGGTCTGGGCAGAAATGAAGTTAAATAATAAAGAAGAAATAGAATAGGGAAGAAGAAAAGAAAAGAGTTTAAAAAAGTAGTTTAAAATTAACAAAAAGTAGCAGAAAACACAAAAATATGGAGCTAGAAAAATAGAGGGATAGATAATAAGTAAAATAGATCAAAAAAACTTCAAACAAGCAAAGGATGGCAGAGATTAGAGAGGATACAGAAAGCATGCCCAGAACCATAGCAATGAATGAGAAACAAGATGGCCGTGCCCGTTCACGACCGCGTGGGTAAGTTCGCGCGAGATTTTCCTCGCGATCACGCGCGAAATTGTACTAGCGAGCCGCACACTTTGTGAGATTACACATAGCGGCCGGAAACGGAATTACGTCACGCAAACAAGATGGCCGCGCCCGTGTACGACCGCTAGGGTAACTTCGCAAATGTATCGCTACAAGCACCTTGCGAACACGCAAAAAATCACGCGAACATACACGCCGCAAAAAAAAAATAGTGTATTCGCACTAATTCGCGGGTTCCGAAATCGATCTCGCAAGGATTCGCGCCCCGCAAATCGCGCGAAATTGCAGAAAAACGATTTTAGCAAAACTGAAAGCAATCAGCAGGTGCAAAAGTTCAAACTTATCATTAGTAACCATTCACTCTATTGCTTCCTGAGGGGCCCCTCCAGAGTTCAGTTGCCTATTTGCAACTATTCTATGACCCTGCTATGACCCAAACAGCAGGCTCATAGAATAGCTACAAGTAGACCGTAAAGGTCCTGTGAAAAAAAATTGCACTGCAACAGAAAGCAAATTACAGATAAGGAAGGAAGCAGGTGCCAGCCAGACTGGAAGTTTCAAAATTACTGACACATTAATCAAACCCAAATTAATTCATGGCAGTTGAAGAAGGGCAGGTGTGCTTGCTTTCACTGCAACAGAAAGCAAATTACAGATAAGGAAGGAAGCAGGTGCCAGCCAGATTGGAAGTTTCAAAATCACTGACACATTAATCAACCCCAAATTAATTCATGGCAGTTGAAGCAGGGCAGGTGTGCTTGCTTTTTTTCACCCCCATAATCTACAGTGATAAACAAACCTAATGGGTGGCAGTGAGGATGTACCAGAGGGTGGCATGGGTGTACCAGAGGGTGGCAGTGGTGAAACAGAGGGTGCTGTGAACCTGTGATGATAAACCAGACGTAGAAACAACATATTCGCGGCCGTTGCGAGCCGAAAAGTAAGTTCGCAATTGCGAAATGGTCCACAAATCCTCGCGAACGCTCGCCAACACAAAAAACATAAAATTCCGCAAATCCGCAAGAGTTCGCCGATTTTGCGGATTGCGAATCCGTAAATTCGCATACGCCAGATCTGCTAGATCCGCCCATGCTTAGACCCTAGTTTACTCCAGCGGTCTGCTGCATTCTCTCCAATTAAACCCTGCATATATTGCGGGGCTGCTGCCCAATGATACAATTTCAGGTGGGGCACTGCCAACCCCTCTCTCTCTTGTGTGTGTCATGTATCTCAGTGCTCTCCTGGTCTTCCCATGGGCCCAAATAAACCTATTAAACATATTTTCCAGACCTGTAAACTATTGTTTTTCAAATTCAAGGGGTGTAGCCCTGAAAAGATAAATATCTTTGGGCAGGAAAATCATCTTAATTATATTGCACTGGCCAACAATAGAAAGATGGAGATTAGGCATCATGTCAAAGTCCATCTTTCCTTTCTGAATAACTGGAGCTAAATTCAACTCGACCAGTTGCCCCAACTCTGAAGTAATATTTATCTAGAGGTAGGTGGCTGTTTGTGTCACTCGGGGATCCTCAATGTCAGTAGCTCTATTTATGACCATCTGTGTTTTCTGCTGATTAAGCAAATACCCCGATATCCTACCGAATGCCAGGGTTTCCGCCTCTATTACCTTGTGTACTGATTGGGGATTAGATGTTACTATTGCCAAGTTATCGGCATAAACCAGAATTTTTGTTTCCCGCCCTTCAAATCTTATTGGTCTGATGTTTCTATTGTTATCAATCCTTCTGATCAAGGGATCTATATATAATGCAAAAAAAAGAGGGGTACAGAGGCACCCCTGCTTTATCCCTGTGTGATTCGTGTTGGATCCATATACCCCCCATTCAATCTTAATCTAACAACTGGAGTCCTATATAGTCCCTGTATAGCATTAATAAAACATTTTCCTATACCGAACCGCTTGAGGACAGCCCACAAATAATCCCAGCAGACCCTATCGAACGTCTTCTCGGCATCTAGTAAGATCAGTGCCGTAGGGTCCCCTGAGACAGCTGCCTCATCAAAAAAGTGTTACTATCCTGTGGATGTGATCATTGGTGCCTCCACCAGGTATAAAACCGTGATGGCAGGGGAGAATCACCCTCCCAATAATGCAACTTAATCGTGACGCGAATGCTTTTGAAAATATTTTGGCATCGCTGTTCATGAGGGTGATAGATCTGTAGGAGCCAGCTTCCTTGGGGGGGCTTCTCCTTTTTCAGAAAGATTATAATTGAGGCCCCAGCCCATGTGTCTGATACAGAAGTTCCTTTCTGCACCTGACAGTGTTTCTAACAGATCCGGCCCGAAGGTGTCGAGAAGGGTTTTATAAAACTCAAGGGAGATCTGGTCAGGTCAAACTGCCTTACTGGAGGGAAGACTGCTAAGAGCTCTATATAATTCTTCCTTAATGAATCCAGTCTCCAGTAATTTGGAATCTTCGGGGATGAATAGTGTACCATTGAGATACTTCCTGATTAAATTCTCTACTGGGTTCTGCTCTTCATATTATAATATACCTTAATATTTGTCGAATTCCTCCCGTATACCCAAAGAGCCTGTTACTGAGTTCCCCCTTCATCTTAAATCTCCAGTATCTCTCCCATCTCATTATTTTGTCTTGTGCATACTGCCAATAGGTGTCCTACCTGTTCATTATACTCATGGCCGCCATTGCACCATGCAATACATTTCTCTTCAGCCTTTGCTGCCGATATTTCTCCGACTTAAACTTTTGCAAGGGTAAGTTTGAGCAGTGTGTTCTCTATAGGAATCCCAAAGTTATAGCGCTAGCAAGCTCCTCTTCAGCATCTACCAATGCTTTGTATAATATTTTGGAGCGTTGAGCTTCTTTCTTTTGGTGGCGCAGACTATAGCTAAGTGTTTTCCCCCTTACACATGCCTTAAATGCATCCCAGACCACCCCACTACTTGTACTATTCTTGTTTATTTCCATGAATTCCTTAATCCATTCACAAGTGTAATGTATCTCTTGTCTTTCAGTAAGCCTCTTTTAAAAGTCCAGATAGATTCTGTTCTTTCTACCCCTGTAAATGTAACTGCTAAAACTAGGGGGTTATGATGTGACATAACATGAGGGTGTTTTTATATGCTACACCTCGGGAGCAGTTGATTTGAAACAACAAAATAATCTAACCATGCTATTGACTTGTGTGGGGCAGAGAAATAAGTGCTTCGGATGGGCTTTAGGTGTGACCATGTATCTACTAATTTATTAGCTTGAGTAAGAAATGTGAGAGCTCTATAAACCCTATTCTTTTGGCCTGTGTATTTACCTGAGCTGCCCCCCAAAGCCCACCCAAATGATTAATACTCAAGTCCTCACAATAACAGAGAGTGTCCGCAGCGCTAGCTCGGCATTAAGAAATTCCAATACTTCTGGACCATCCCCAGTAGACCATCATACTGAGCATATCAGAAAGACATGATTGTGATTACAACATTTTACTAGCATCCAGCATCCCAGGTTATCTGACTGGCACCTATTGAATGTTATATCTCTCTTCCGAGATAGGATAGCGACCCATCTCGTTCTTGTTCCCTTTGTGGTATTAACAATAACATTATACCCAAGCTATTCGATTAGCTTCACCCTTGTGCCCTCCATGTGTGTCTCCTGTATGCATACAAGAGCGGCATGCAGCATTTTAAAATCAATTGCTGCGCTCTGTCTCTTGGCTGGATCATTCAGGCCGCATATATTTATTGTTGCAATGCGGATACTCATCATCTATTATAAAAAATAATGTTCTTTATAAAGAGAAATAAATCTTATAAGTTTGTACATTAGTACATTTTCCAATTACATCAGCCATATTCGATCTGCTCTTCTAACTTTGGTGATATTCCTCATGTACTGTGTTTCCCCCTCTACCCTTTCTGTACTGAGAACCCCCCTGCCCAACCCCACCCCACCTATGCCTTCCTCCTCCTCTCTATACCCCATCCTCCCCACCCTCCCTCCTCCCTACACACAAATGAGTAGGTCAGAATGACATTTGTAATTCAGCCGCTAACACCAGCCAAGAGGTGCCCCAGTGCCCCAGCCCTAATTTCAAATAAAGAGAAGATTAAAGGTAGATGACTAACAGACATTCTAAACCTCATGAGAAACAGTGAACCTTAAACTTGTAGCCCCAACCACACCAGTGCCCTACTACTTTGAGGGACTCACTGCCCCCATCGTCATAATCCACTGTCCCCTTTTGGTCCTTTCAGTTCCGTCAACAATTCCTGAGCCTTGATTTCTGAAGTAAACATCTGCAGCTTTCCGTTTGAAATAACCTTGAGTCGGGCTGTGTTTAGAAGATACGCCTTGCTGCAGGCTGCCTGAAAGGGTGTAATCAATTAGCAGAGGTTCCACCTCCTCTCTACTGTGATATGGCTAGTCTGGTCGAGCAAAAAATGTATGGCCTTCAACGGTGCATTTGGAATCTGGCCTTGCTTTATCCAATATGGCCTGTTGGAGGAGTAAGTTGCCAAAGAAGACTAAGACTGCCGTGGGCCGTTCAGTTTGTCCTGCCATATTTTTCTTCTGCATCAGCGGGAAGCAGTGTGCCCATTGCACTTCAGCATCCCAGTACCACTTCGGAAAGTTCCCTTTTACATGCCCACCATGAATGTTCATATATCTCTGCCTTCGATAATTTCAGCAAGCCCCAAAGACTTGAGGTTGTTTCGGCATTGCGAGTACTCAAATTCCTCCAGTTTCCACATTATGTCCGCCAACTGTTTATCCTGCGCCTCTTTGTGTGTCTGTAACTTCTCATCTTCTCCCTGTAATGATTCTTCAACATGCTTCATCCTCGCCTTCATTACGGAGCAAACTTTGGTCACTTTTTGGATTAACCCTTGGAGCATTTTAGTAGCTTGGTGTGCCCTGCAAATTTCTTGAAGGGCTTCTCCCTGCATTTGTTTTAAAGTGGCATAGACTAGGTCTATTGCAGGTGAAACCTTTGGCTCAACGGAAACCTCCTGCAGTACCGCTTGGCCATCCATCTCTTTGTTATATTCCTGACTAGAGGCAGAATAGTCCCATCTAAGTCTACAGGCCATGCTCTTATCCGGATCTTGCCCCTGGGGAGCTGTTTTGGATTTGGTCCTGTGTTTTTGAATTATTCTATTTTGGCACCCCTTTACACTGATAGATGAATCCTCCATCCCAGACTCTTCCTCAGTGAGCCCTATACTTGAGGCCAAAAGTTCTAAAACATCTGTGAGTGAGTAAAATTTATCCCCACGTTCAGGCGATCCAATAGGACTTTTCAGCCACGGCCTAGGAATGGCCATTGTTTAGCAGCACCACATAGAATAAGTGTTTGACAGAACAGGCAGAGAAATACTGTTTCTAACCATTGCTTCTGTAGGGGGTTCTAGTTATGGATCTACCAGAGGACCTGTCGCTCCTGCAGATCTGGGGATGCAGATGTTCATCTCTGCCGCTTGCAGCTGATTCTCAGTCTGGGGATGGTTCATTCTGTGTTTCCCAGTTCCAGGGCTGTGCAACATCTCTGCATCCCCGGGAGGTGCGATTGAATCAGCTCCGCCTGCTTTTCCCCCACTGCTCTGCAGCTGGGGAGGCGCTCTCAGCTGTTGCTTTGCTCCCTGGGTTCACCACAGTGGTCCAGAAGAAAGCGTCTGTGATAATTGGCTGCTTCAGACCGCGTGGGTCACCGGCCGCTCCACGTCGGCAGCGAACCTCTGAATCGTCTCCCTTAGACATGCACAAACAAGACTCATCTGTCTTTTTTGTGATGCCACAGCAGACTGTTCGTTCTTCGCCCCACCACCGTCATGGGTGCGGCAGCCTCTTTCATCACCTTGCTCGCCTTGGGGGCCATTGCCGATAGCAGTCTCTCCCACAGGATTACTAGGAGAACTCCAGCCTCCCGGTAAGCAGTCTTTGCCAGAACGCACCACTCCTATCACCTAACGCCTCTCCTCGACCAGGGGTTCAGCTAACCCAAAAGGTAAGATTCATTTAACATATTATTTTGTCATCTTCTTCTCTTGTCAAGGGGCCAGGCACGGGAGCTCCTCTCAGTGCAGTCAGTCGGCCGCCATCTTGCTCTCGGTCCCATACATACACATTTCAGTAAAATCAGGTAGACCTCAGATCCTTTCATAGCATTGAGAACATTGCTAGACCTGTGTCAGAGGTTTGGTGACACAGCAATTTGACTGCAGTTGTGTAGACTTCACCAGTGTCTGTGATTGTTCCTGTAAAACAAGTAGTACATACTGGGACGGGAAACAACCTTTACAACGCAACTTTTACAACGAACTACCATTACAACGAAGTTTTTACAACGCAAAAACTTTTACAACGCATACCATTACAACGCAGGATTTCACAACGCTAGTACTTTTACAACGCATACCATTACAACGCAGGATTTGGTAAGTATATAATTATTTTTAAAATATTATATGTTTGTGTTTTTGGGTATGGGGTATTTTTAGGGTTCAGGGTCAGTTTTGGGTTTTTGGGTAAAGGGGTATTTTTAGGGTTCAGGGTCAGTTTTCAGTTTTTGGGTAAAGGGGTATTTTTAGGGTTCAGGGTCAGTTTTCAGTTTTGGGTAAAGGGGTATTTTTAGGGTTCAGGGTCAGTTTTCAGTTTTTGGGTAAAGGGGTATTTTTAGGGTTCAGGGTCAGTTTTCAGTTTTTGGGTAAAGGGGTATTTTTAGGGTTCAGGGTCAGTTTTCAGTTTTTGGGTAAAGGGGTATTTTTAGGGTTCAGGGTCAGTTTTCAGTTTTTGGGGTAAAGGGGTATTTTTAGGGTTCAGGGTCAGTTTTCAGTTTTTGGGTAAAGGGGTATTTTTAGGGTTCAGGGTCAGTTTTCAGTTTTTGGGGTACAGGGTTAATTTGTAAAAATAAATTAAAATTATTTTTAAATTAAATTAATTAAATAAAATTACATTACATTTAATTATATTTTAATAATTTAAATTAATTTATATTACATTTTTTTTATATATTTACCAATATTTACGTTGTAATGGTATGCGTTGTAAAGGTACTTGCGTTGTAAAATCCTGCGTTGTAATTGTATGCGTTGTAAAAGTTTTTGCGTTGTAAAAAATGCGTTGTAATGGTAGTCGTTGTAAAAGTATGCGTTGTAACGTCATACATCCACTGGGACACCACATACACACAGCATAATACAATGTAAAGTATGCACACTGCTGTCACAGGGTGGACACTGGCATGTCGTAATGTCTGCATTGCACACACAACTTCATACACAAATGATTTACCATGTTGAAGTTCCATCAAAAGCAGTTGTCCACTTAAGTTTAGCTCAGAAAGATACCCTAAATTAGAACATATCTGAACTAAGCGTATGTATCTGCCTAATGTCACGGTGTAGTCATTCATTGGAAAATGCAGATATCAGGACTTGGAGCACACACCACCTTTCAAGCCCACATCACAAAGATTGAACACTGGGTCACACTGTCATGTAATGTTGTGACTAGGCAAAGAGTGCCCTGGAAATTACCTAAAAGCATATTCTGACTGTGATCAACCCTAAGAGGCAAAATGGAACAGTTTCCTTTCCTGTCGGTATTAGCCTCCCAATCAGTGTGTCATGTGTCCTTCAAGGTTAGGTCATCATGGGAGTGTGAGTGTTTCAGTTAGACGTCCCTTTCACCAGCAAAATGCTGCATCCAGCAATAGTATATCAAAAACTCAAAACATTTACAAAAGTGTTTGCATAGCCTGATGATTTTTCAAAGGACACTGCATCATAACCAATTCGGATACAGCCATTGGCTGTTTGTTGTTACAGACGTGGATTTCATATTTTTTCAATTTGCCCGGAAACTGACTCTGTAACCTCCAATAGGTAAAGCATCAAAGTCACTCGAGGTCCAATAATATTTTTTGAACCGAGTGGTAGGCAATGTAATGCATTGGACAGATTCGTAAAAATCCGACCGACACGGACCTATTGCTTTGGCTGCATGGACTGTAGAACGACTCTGTGGTTCAGATATAAGTCTGTTGGTTCCCTAGAGACTGCAATTGCCTGCACTGCCTGTTTCCTGGATGTCCCTATCACATATTGCCCGGCCCCAGGATTCACCCACGAAGAAAACAAGATGCTGCTGGACACACTCTTGCCTATGTACAGGCAGCTCTATGTCAAACCAGAGGAGCAGGTGAGTATTGAACACACTGCACTGTAAGTTGACCTGTGAAACTCAATAGGGATTATGCCCAAATACCCCTCATATACATGAGCAAAAGACATCAAAGATGTCTATCAAAAACAAAGATTTACAGAGGGATCAATTCAACATTTATTTTCATTCAAGGTACAACTAATTACCCAGATGATCTCAATATTATTTACATATCCTGTATATCCATAGGTCAAAAAAAACAAAAACTTATATATGTGTCAAAGGACGGGGTAGGGCACAAATAAACACAAATGTATATATACACTTCATAAATGATAAACAAAAACAGAACACTCTTAATTACATTTGAATCACATTCATATCTATATTACAATACATAATACATTATATACACAACATGTACAACATCTACAATACATACATAAACCGAATAATATATACAGAAAGAATATACCCTAAAAAGGAATAGAACTATCACGGTGTACACACCTAACTCCAAGTAGTACACTCAGAGGAAGTTCTAATTGTGCCATAGGTGAAACACCTTTAAACTTTTTGGACCAACTCAACAGTTAAGGGACTCCTCGTCGAAGTGTCGAGGCTGTCTCGGTCGGGTTTCAGCCAGTCATTTCTATAGGCTTCATCAGGACAAGGCTATAATGTCACTTCAATAAGAGGAAAAAAACTGTAAGTTGACCTGTGCACTAGGCATGCAGTACTGGCAAATAGGCGTCTTGTAGACAAGCATGTTAACTGTTCTTTTCAAAGTTTCAAAGTGTGTATATGACTGTTCTTGGCAAGTACACTTCTGTAGAAGAGTATGTTCTGGTGTAAAAATTAGGGGTGGGCGGAATTTGCGTAGTTACGTTACGCAAAATTCCACGAAACCGCAGAAAATCTCTGCAGTTTCTCCGGAATACCGCAAGCATCCGGAATTTCTTTTTGCGCCTGTTCGCGATGCGTTTTTCGTGTTTGGGAGCACTGTTTACATGATCGCGGGGATATATGTTGCGAACTTGCCCATGCGGTCATCAATGGGCACGGCCATCTTGTTTTTCACTTGTCCCACCCTTCACGATGCTATTTCCTGTTCCGCGTCGCGTATTACGTGCCTCCTCTCGTTCGCAATGAGTATTTCATATTCGGGAATGCGTATTACATGTTTGGGTCACTTTTTGCGTGTTCGGGGGTGAAATCTCATGCGAACTTGCCCATGCAGTCGCAATGGGTGCGGCCATCTTGTTTCCCACTCTATTCCTATGGTTCTGGGCCTAGTTTTCTATCCTCCCTCAATCTTTGTAATCCTTTGTTTCTGTACACTTTTTTTCTAATCTTTTTCGACTACTTTTCCACTCTTTTTCGAAAACATACTTTTTTGATTAATTTTCCTTTCCTAATTCCTCCCTTTTCTTTTCCACAACCCTGAGTCTCAGAACCAGGCCCAAGGGAGTGGGAAAGAGCAAGGGGAAGGGCAAGGCTGCCCGTAGCCGCAGCCATGCCTGCCTTCCTCGTGGATTGTGGAGCCCACATGGGGTGCAGGCTAGGGAATTGTTTGGGGAGCTGAAGATGGCTGCACTGTTTTTCCTTGTGCAGTGCCACCTCCCCTTAACCCTAGCAGCAGGCTGCAGGCCCGGGTCTGTTATGGGCTCCTGGAGCATCGCAAGCGGTGGGGAAAAGTGTACCGGGCAGTGTTTCAACACTCTGGTTTCCGGCACACTGATACCCAGCTGACGCACCAGTGGTCCAATATCCTGGACCGTGATCACGACCTGCCGGACCTGCTAGGACTGGAGGTCCCCGACCTTGCTGAGTAGCTATTTAATATAACCACTTTGTGTTGTTCTGCTCTGTTATATAGTGTGAATATACATTTTTTTCCTAACAGCAAGAATGCTGCTGCTTACATTGCAGGTAATTTACGTTAAAAAATCTTCTGTGATTGTATGACACAGATGCTGCTCGGTGCTACTAATCTTACTTGTTTTGAACTTTGCGCTCGCTTTGCCTGAATATGTAAGAGTTTACTTTACAGAACTTAAGTTAGGTAATGCTAGAGAGACTACTTCTTCCTTGGTCCTCCTGCCACTAAGAAGACAGTAAGAAAAAATAGTGTTGTATTGATAGGTTTAGTTACTTATAGTATTAGTTTGTTGGTAATTTTTTTGTGTAGGGTGCGTGATGCATCCTGTATCACGTCATGTGGTGCAGAGTGCTGCTTACCCCAGTCCTTCATAGAAACGTTTGTAGTTTGTTTAGTGAGTGTTGGTAATAATATGCTTATTAGCACTAGCAGAACATCTGCAGCAACCAACCAACAATTTGGTGTATGCAAAAATGTACGTATGTGTCCTCCATCTATGCCTTTTTGAGGGCTAAAATAAATGGAAACGCAGACTTAGTGAACAATCGACTCTTCTGTAATAGGTGGGCTAGGTCAGGTGGTACTTAGACTTAGTATTCTGAAATCGGAATGGAACACTGGATTAGTGTTCATAAATAATAAGTAGACGGTCCGTGAATCCCGCAATACTACAAGTCGATCATATCAGAGAGGTCAATTTTATTGCTATTTTTGATTCCTGAAATGTTTTTGAAGCGTTTTTAAAAATGTTTTATTTGTTTCAGGCCAATCATTAATGTTTGTCATTATATCTTACATGATCAGCACCCAGATGCAACAAGACAGGGTCATAGTCGGAGGGCCAAGAAGAACACTAACACCAAGATGCCTCCCAGGGCCAGGACCGCTCCTCTACTGAGGGCTCTGCTACTGGCCCCAGTAAGTTCTCCATGGGTTAATATTAAGAGTTATTTCCTTAACTTTTAATGCACCTTCATTTTCACCTCACTGCATGCATGTCCCATCACTGAGCTCACGCGTTTTGTTACTCGGAACAAACATTCCCCCCATTATTTAGTGCCCCGTCTTAAAATTGCATACACAGCTCAAAAGACTATTGTGTCTACAAGCACAGCCCTCATGTCATGTGTGTTTACTGCACAAAGACCAGTAGGCCTGACCCCTTGACCCGGAGCTGAGGTCATGACGACGTACCAGCTTGATAAACCCATTGCACACAGCCAGGCTTGGAATATTTTAAGATACACTTTAATTCCAGCTTTTGACACATCTCACCAGGCCCTACCTCGAGGGATCACACACTGAGGACCAGCGAACAGGTGACAGTGTTGTTATTCAAGAAACCTGTTTGCACTGTGCTCCCGAGGTGCAGCAGGGGTTATTCCTGGAGGCAGCAGATGCTAAGAGCAGGGATTTGAACAAGCTACCAGTGGGAATGAGTGTCGTGAGGGGGCGAGCAGAGCGGAGAGCAGTGGAAACCTTCCAAAGACAACAGATTGTTCTGAACATCCTGTACCTCTGATTTCCCTGTTGTGTTGTGAGCTTTCGACCACCCCTTCCACCGAAGTGAGGCCTGTCTGTCCAAGTGCACCATCACCATCATCACCCCGTACCCACAAACTGCACTGTACCCCCTTTACAGCTCATCATACATCCGCCATCACCCCACTCATTACGCATCATTCATCCCTCCACTGAGCACCATCACCCCCACTCACAACATATTACTCTTGTGTGTGTGTTTGTGTGTGAGTGCCATCAGCCATGCTCACAGCTCATGATACATCCGTTTATACTGGATCAGGAAGAGCCACAGCACTTCACCTTCACTCCAAAGGGCACCCTCACCACCAATTACAATACTTCATTCATCCCTCCACAGCAAATCAGCCACCCTTCCACGTTGCACTATATCCCCCACTCACATTTTAGACATCACCTCTAGAATGCGCTAGCATCATCCAGAAGCATCACATCTATCATTCCATAGTGCACCATCACCCGCCCCAGCACGTCATTCACCCCTCGGCAGTGCACCATCAACAACACAGCACCTCGGCCATCCTTCCACAGTGCACCATCACCTGCCACAGCACCTCAGCCATCCTTCTGCGGTGCACCATTAACCCCACAGCACCTCAGCCACCCCTCTGTAGTGCAAAATTATAAGAATTTGAGAGCGTTAATTGAGTGGTGTAACAATCCACCTCAAGCAATAATCGTAATGCTTGTCAGAGTGAACTACTAAAGTTACTAAATAAACCTGAGATCAGCCCCCAGGTAGCTATGGCATAGAGCATATAGGCTTAGTTTAGAGGCAATGTGTAAAGTATTTATGCAGTACCAAACTAGTAATCAAGTCAAAACATACCACAACATGATCACAAACAATTTAGAAAAAAGTTAATAAATATAGAGACACAGAAACAACAAATATCCAATAAGTTGGAACCAGATATATGAATTGTTAAAGTGTTCAATAAAAATACCACAGCTCCGTTGTATAGTCAAGGAGGTTGACTTCAGAAGATCATTGAAAACATGGATCTTTTCGCTCTCTGACGCAGCCTGCAGAGCTTTGGTGTAATAATTGTACAGTGTGTCACTGCCTTCTGTCTACCAATTCATCTCCATCAGGGTTGGGTGTGGAGCGCCAAGATGCTCCTCGGAGCGATAGCCGCGCTATAAAAATGTGTGCTTACATTACATTACATTACATTACATTACATTACATTACAAGTATCAACAGGCAACCACGTTCAACTGGTCTTGGAACTAGGCATGATTATCGGTGAACTGTGATGGAGAGCAGGTTGGGTACAGAAACCAGGTTTGTCCCAGTCAGAGGTTTTACCATGAGACTAAGAGCTTCATTTATATATTGGTGGATGGCTTGTTGTTTCACCAGGGTGACAGAGGAAATTATCTTGTCTGCCTGGTAGAGTGACTGCATGCCAGATTTATACATGGCCACCAAGCAGACGATCATTCGTAAAGCATTGAAAAGAGCCACCGTCATGGTGGTTCCTATCAATGCATGTTCTGTTTGATACATGGCTTTATTAATGGGATGGAGCCCTGTAATAAACAGGTTCTTTTTTTTTTCAAAAAGAACATTTTGAAACTGGATTTACTTTTTTGGAAAAATACGCCCCTCAACATGGGATTTCTCTCTTATGACGAGGGGGATCATTTAGCAGTTTTCACTGGTCCTTACTGCCAGGGTTTTCTTGGCCGTGACGAGCAGTGAAAAATGCCCCATCATTACACCCATTTAAATTACGCGAATGAAATTACAGGTCACCCTTTGACCCCCAGTACTTTCCAGTGCCATGAGAGGGAATTAATTATGGCAGAGACCGAGTAGTCTATGTTGTGATTAACCCTAAGGTCCGCCCACATTTAAATTCAGTGTGCCAACTGCATTTTAGGCCGTAAGGCTACTCCATAATGAGAGAAGCATGTCTGGCAGTAGGAACAAAGAAGGGCCCTGTCCGGGAATCAGTTAACATTGCTTTTTCAGTTAATCAATTTCCTAGGACCATCACAATCAATCAATCAATCAATCAATCAATCACTGCATTTCTAACATACATGTGAGAGTCTCAAGGCGTTTGGGGGGGGCGCTACTGATCGAAGAGCCACGTCTTGAGAAGGCTTCTGAAGGCCAGCAGGTCCTGAGTCTGTCGTAGGCTGGTAGGGAGAGCGTTCCAGGTCTTGGCGGCGATGTAGGAGAAGGATCTGCCGCCGGCGGTGGTTTTCCAGATATGAGGAACCGTGGCGAGGGCGAGGTTAGCTGAACGGAGGCTTCGGGTAGGGGTGTTGAAGCTGAGACAGTAGTTGTGTAGTGCTTTGTGTGCGTGGATGATGAGCTTGAAGGTGATCCTCTTGTTGACGGGGAGCCAGTGCAGGCCTCTCAGGTGGGGTGTGATGCGGCTGCGTCGGGGGACGTCGAGGATCAGTCGTGCCGAGGCGTTCTGGATTCGTTGTAGTCGTCTCAGGAGTTTGGATGTTGTTACTGAGTAGAGGCCGTTCCCGTAGTCGAGTCTGCTGGTAATGAGGGCCTGGGTCACGGTTTTTCTCATGTCGGGAGGGATCCATTTGAAGATCCGGCGGAGCATTCGGAGGGTGTTGAAGCAGGATGCGGGAACGGCACACTTTGCCTGGTCATGGAGAGGGTGGAGTCGAGGATGACCCCCAGGTTGCGTGCGTGGTCTGTGGGTTCCCGGGCTGTGCCTAGCGATGTGGGCCACCAAGAGTCGTCCCAGGCTGATGGGGTGGGTCCGAGGATGAGGACCTCCGTCTTGTCTGAATTCAGTTTCAGTCTGCTATCCTTCATCCAGTCGGCTATGGCCTTCATTCCTCTGTGGAGGTTGGCTTTGGCGGTGTGGGGGTCTTCGGTGAGGGATATGATCAGCTGGGTGTCGTCGGTGTAGGAGATGATGTTGAGGTTCTGTTGTCGTGCGACGTGGGCGAGTGGTGACATGTAGATATTGAACAGCGTCGGGCTGAGGGAGGATCCCTGTGGGATGCCGCAGATGATCTTGGTGGTTTTCGAGCGGAAGTGAGGGAGGCGGATGCTCTGGGTTCTGCTGGAGAGGAAGGAGGTGGTTCAGGCCAGGGCCTTCTCTTGGATTCCGGCGTTATGGAGGCGAGCTGATAGGGTGCGGTGGCAGACTGTGTCAGAGGTTGCTGATAGGTCCAGGAGGATGAGGGCGGCTGTTTCTCCTTTGTCCATCAGGATCCTGATGTCATCAGTGGCGGCAATGAGGGCGGTCTCGGTGCTGTGGTTGCTGTGGAAACCGGATTGGGAGGGGTCCAGGATGTTGTTGTCTTCGAGGTAGCGGGTTAGCTGTTTGTTGACAATCTTCTCTGTCACTTTTGTCTGGAATGGGAGCAGGGAGATGGGCCGGAAGTTCTTGAGGTCCTTGGGGTCTGCCTTGGGATTCTTCAGAAGGGCGTTGATCTCGGCGTGCTTCCAGCTTTGTATGTATGTATGTAACTGAGCTTATAAAGTGCCTGGTTACACTTAGCAGTGTGTCCCCGTGCTGTACCGCTGAGGAACCCATCCTGGCCTGTTCCTGTTAGGCACCCACTCCTGGGCACCCCAAGGTGAAGCCAGGCATCCTTAGCGATTAGGGCCGGTGTGGAGATTAAGCAAGCTATTGCCCAGAGTTGCAGAGTGGGACCCATTATTAAAGTAGGCACCGAGGCGAGAATTTTCAGGTCCGCGGACATTGAGCCCAAGACCCTGCCGCGACGGGAATTGAACCCTGGTCCCAGTCAGATCTCTGCATCAGGGTCTGCTGCTCTAACCAGTGAGCCACACTTCTTCCACTTCCGGGAAGGTTGCTGTCTTGAAGGAACTGTTGATTGTTTTCCGTAGGTGGGGTGCAATGGTTGTGCTGGCTTTGTTGAAGATGTGGTGAGGGCAGGGGTCAGATGGGGATCCGGAGTGGATGGAGTTCATGGTTTTGATGATGTCTTCGTCGCTGACATTGGACCAGGCGGTCAGGCGATTGGTGCGGGTGGTGGTCGTGTGGAAAAGTAAATTTTGCCATGTTCTGTGTCCCTACGTGTTCCCCATCCTATGTTATATGTGCATGATCGATATGCATATGTATTCCCCTATGATCAATTAAAGACGCAATTCTAGTTGTGTCCAACTCTAGTATGCCAGTTTCCAGTTCTCGTGAAAGCTACGAGTATTAGGCCTATGTAAACCTATGTTGCCACGTTTCACAGTGTGCACGTTAATTCAGAATTAAGTCCCCGTTTCTAGGCCTCAAAAGGGCCCGGACACCAGATTCAGCTCCTGTCTCCTGAACTCTCTCCGAGGAGCGATACAGCCCCCACCTGCATCCCTGACCCTTCACTTACTTCCTGCCTCACAGTGCCCGGCCCGGCCTGGCTCTGCCTGCCTGTCTGCCAAGAGTATGTTATGCTTCTAGTTATCAGTTCAGCTCCCCTTCTCTGCATTCCTAAGCTACTGAATCGCATCAATAGTTTCAGTCATAGTCTAGCCTTTATGTCTCCATGTAAGAGAAATACTGTATTAATATTCATAGAATATTCCTCGACACGCAATACATATAGAATAATGCATGCACCAGTCTTAGAGTCTGTTAGCCTTTACCCTGATAACTTTTGGATTCTATCAACATGTTCTCTAAACACCAGATACCAGATAGGTTTTAGGTACATGTCGCTCTGACTCCGCAGACTTTAGTCTCCTGTTCTAGCGCAGAAGTCATAGCCCCCAGTTCCTCCTAGTAACACGTCATTGCCCGTTTGCGCGCACCACTAGGTTAGAGGTCCCGGCTCCTCAGGTAGCCCCCTCCATGTTTCCGCCCCGTTTATGACATATTCTGTTACGTTTACATCACATGTCTATGTATACGCCTCTTGTTACACCTACTTTCTGCCTTATCTTTCGCGACTGTTACGAACCACGCCCACTGCTACGCCTACTGTATTGAATGTAATGTAATTTGCTTTGATATATATACTAATGTATTGTTACTAAAAGTTAGCTATTGTCCCGATCCTGCCCCCGGCAGCTGCCATCCTATTCCCGTGCAGGTTGTCCTGTTCCTGTCCCTTATGCTTTATTAAAACCTGCAAAACTCAAGATACCTCGAATCCTGACTCTTATTTATTGAGCTACCTGTTTATTGATTATTCTGAAAAATAGAACCGGTATTTAATTATTTATTTACCACATAATGGCGCCCGAATAGGGACTTGCCCTTTCCCCACGCGCCGGCGAAGCCACGCAAGCCCCCTGACCCTCTGCAGCCGTGACGGAACCATCCTGCGCAGCGGCAGATATTTCTGCTTCAAGTATCCCTCAGGCCCACGGAGGAGACGGAGGTTGCGGTCCAGCATCCAGACGAGGCGGTGGAGGAACGCGGCGAGTCCCGACCAGAGCCCAAGCCGAGAGTTCAAGGTCCGAGGTATCCGGTGGCCCACCTGTAACTGAAGTCCGAAGTTCGTAGTCCGTCGTCGTAGCAGTCCAGTCCAGTCCGAGGCCTTCCGTTCTTGCTGCCCGGTGAGTACCGTTGCTGAGGTAGTATCTAGACAGGGTCAATTAATTTGTCTCTGGTCCGTGGGTTTGGGTACACAAATCCAACACGAAGTGTCCACCTAGGTGGATGCGGGTCCTGACGTGTCTCTTTTTGAGACCGGTAAGTTTCGTACTGTTTCAGCAGTGCATCTAGTAATTCTAGTAAGTTCTGTTCTCGAGAAATTCATGTATTTCTGTTCTCAGTATTCCAGGTAATATTCTGTCCGAACTGTTATTTTAATGTCATCCAATGTGTTTTCAATGTCGTGGTATGAATGATTTGTTTTTCAGTCATTATTGTATTTATCGTGTATTGTATTGTGTCTAGATTCCAGACTAAATCATGCCTCTGTTCTCCAAGTTACGTCAGTTAAAAACCAGAAAAGGGCTGTTCGAGGAAGCAGTCCCTGTCCCGCCTAGGGACAGTCCAGGTCATTTTATGTATCATAAGCATGGCTTAAGTGCCATAATATATCTAGATTTATGGTCTGATTATACCAGACATCTCGAAGAGAAATATAGATGGCCTGTATCAGGCACATGGGATGCCGAGTGCATCATGCGAGTAGAAGAAGCATTATGGAAAAAGAAAGCCAGACAGTCCCAGAAAGATGCCATGGAGTTATGGCGCAAAGAATCTCATAAAAGAGCCGAAAAAGAAATCAGAAAAGCAGAATTAAGTAGAGAATCCTCAGAAAGAGCCCAAGAAAGGGAATTAATCGAAATAGGTGAACGAGTTAAAACCGAACAGTCAGACAGACAGAGGAATGCCCTTATTAAGGGTATGTACCCTCTTCTTGCCGAGGGCTTGCCAAAAGCAACCCCGGAGGCATCCAGTAATTTTCCGCCATCACTAGTTCCGACTAAGCTACGTCATAAACCGACCGCAGCTGATATTTTTCTCTCGTCCTATCTGGACGACACGGTCCCAGAATATGCAAATCCTGTTCCGCCTGCTCCTGTAAATAATGTAATTCCTGTTTCTCCAGCTACCGGGGCACCCGTTGCAGCACCTGTTACGGTACCCCCGGTTCAGCCTACAGTACAAGTACCCGCTACATCAGTCACTCTCCCAGCCCGTACAGTACACACCGACGATTCCAGTCTAGGAGCCGCGGGGGGAGGCTCTCCTCGTACCCCGCCTCAACACAGACGTATGACGCTACATGAGCTAGCATTACAGCGGTCACCCAAATTTCAGTCCGTTGCAGATATCAAGCGAGCACTTACCGAATGCCGTTATGATCCAGTCCCAGGCGATGATGATATGGTCTTGTATTCATTGCGTGTAAGACGGGTGACCGAGTATTTGGACACCCTGCCGAATATGAAAGGTTATTTAGACAGAATATATCATTTTATCCGTACAGGAAGAGATCCAGAAAGTATTGGCGACACCATGGTCCAAAGAAAAGTCGAGATTCAGCTCATGATTTTAAAGTTTCTAATTAACTGTTTAATAAGAGAACAAGATTATCCAGGAAAAGATCCAGAAGAAATGAAAGTCCTGACCAGGTGGAGTGACCATATAGCCGAGGGAAGACACAAGACACAGAACAGTATAGAGAGTATGTACAAGAAAATCCGTAAAGAAATAATAAAGTTACACGAGAAACGAGAAGCAACACAAGCAACCGAGAAAGAGAATGACTCTTCTACTGAAGAGGTAGACGATGAGAATCCTACTAGAATAGCGTATGTAGGTAGAACTAGACTTTCAGACAGACATTCACGTCTAGATTACAAGACAACTGTTCCCACTCTAGTACCAGAACAGTGTTCTCTAGAACAAGTATTCCAGACTACAGATAAAATTCTGAAATCACGAATAGGTTATAGTGAGCTTAGTACAATGCATGAACAAGAACTAGCCCGATCAGCAGTCCGATGGGCTACTGATTCTACCACTTTTCCAGACGAAATAGTGGCACAATCGTTTCTGAAACTGCCCCCAGCCGAGCAGCGACTGGTGGGTATGTATATGATCCAGCACCTCATCACTCTGTATGAGGGTCAACATTCCGATCCAGGTCCATTACATGATGTATTAAACGAGTTACTACAGTACAGATGGAAAGGTCTAGGTACCGATTTAATTAGTATCATTCTAGAACAGCGCCACAAATACCGAACGTTTCTGAACCCGCATTTTGTTCATGTCTCACCCCCAGAAAGTAAACCCTTTTACATAGATAGACAGAATCCGTTACGAGAAGTACATCCAGTCAAGAAAGAGGGTGGTGGTCTAGAACGAGTATTTGTTTACACCCCCATTACAAAGATGGAACTCTTAGAGATGAAAAAGTTAATTCCCTGTCACGATAAAGATCCAGCAGGGTTCCACCGAGAATTAAAAGACATGCTCCGTATGGGAGAATACACGTATCCAGATATCATTAAAATGTTAAAGGTCCTGTTGCCTGCGGGCATATATGAAAAACTCAAAGAAAAAGAATGGGAGGTGGGAGAGAAAAAGATAGATTGGACAGCTCTAGAAGCTGAAGATAATACACGTGTACCAGGTACCGGTCTAGGAGATAAATGTAAAGAATTACCCGAGTTATTGATACAAGTTTTGCCAAGATTACTAGCCACGAAAAAGGAAGACTGGGATGCCATCTCAGCCTGTAAACAGAAACCAGACGAAGATACTAGTGATTTTTATTCTAGATTCGAGAAATGTTTTATTATTAACAGTGGTTTGAAAACAAGTAGCGAGTCATACCCTCATCTTTTTGTTACTAAACTAGTCGAGAATTCAAGCCCACAAGTTAAAAATCGAGTTCTGAAAGTCGAAAGTACCTGGCAAGCTAATACTCCGTCACAAATGCTCCAGATGCTTCAGTACCACCAGAATAGAATCAGAGAAGAGCAAGAACACGAAAGGAGACGTATGAAAGACACGAAAATGAAAGTATTAGTTGCACAATCTGTTCCCCAAGACAGTCAGAAGAGGGGTACGAATCAAGCCAGTCATCCTGCAGCTCCCGTTAAAGGGACCTGCAATTATTGTAAACAGCCAGGTCATTTTATAAACGAGTGTGCAGTTCTGAAACACAACATAGCTACCGGTAAGACTAAAGAAAGACCACGTCCGCCTAGACAAGAACAAGTCTCACAGACTTCCCAGTCACCACAGAATGCACAACAGACAGTTACAGTACAGCAGCCTATAGCTGCAACAAAGCATGTTACACAACAGATGTACCAGTATGCACAGTCCGAGTATCCAGAGTACCAGCAGTATTCATGAAACAGCCTAGAGAGGGAGGTAGGCTTGCCTCTCATCGAGATACCTGTAGATCAAGAGGGTCCCTATGTACACAGTCAAGTATTAGGGAAAGACAGAAAGTTTCTGATTGATACAGGGGCAAGTAGGACTACTATCAGTCATGACAAGGTTCCAGGGGCTCCGCTCTCAGGCTCAAGAAATGTTTCCCTTGGATTTTCAGGAAAGCCAATTGTTAACGAGATTTCGAAACCAGTTTCTCTAGAAGTAGGTCCATTGTCCCGAAATACTGATTTGTTACTTACGAAAGCATGTCCAGAAAATTTGTTAGGCATCAAGACATTAAAAGAATTAGGTGCAGTAATTTGCTGCTCCCCAGAAGGAGTACGATTGTTTTTACGCGACTTTAAAGGTCATTATGTATTACGTGATTTTGATCCAAGATTACTGAATGTCCCGCAGCATTTATGGGCGCAAGGTCCAACTGATGTAGGATGTATGCAAATCACACCCCATCGTGTGACTCTGAAACAAGGTGTAGTTTTGCCACGAATCAGACAGTACAAATTGCCACCTGAGGCTGTAGCAGCCTTATCCAAAATTATTGACGAGCTCATTGTTCAAGGAGTGGTTGTAGAAACTGACTCCAATGTATGTAATTCTCCTATCATTCCAGTCATGAAACGTACTGCTCCAAATGCACCTCCAGTTTATCGATTAGTGATTGACCTTCGAGAACTTAATAAATGTATCATTCCCCAGTACCCAGTAGTTCCGGATATTTCTTCCCTATTAACAGCCATTGATTCTGAAGCCACGTTCTTTACTGTCATAGACCTCAAGAACGCATTTTTCAGTGTTCCCATTCATCCAGACAGCCAGTTCCTTTTTGGTTTTTGTTTAAATGGAAGGAGCTATAAATTCACACGAGCTCCTCAAGGTTTCACAGAAAGTCCTAGCATTTACAGTCAAGCACTTAAGAGACAACTAGACAATATTCACATGCCAACTGACACTGCCCTGCTCCAGTATGTCGATGATCTACTAATCACAGCCCGTTCTGAACGTGACTGCGAACGTGCGTCACTTACAGTTCTGTATTTCCTAGCCGAGATGGGGCACAAGGTGTCCCCTTCGAAGCTTCAATTCTGTGTCCAGCAAGTGGTCTACTTAGGACACTTACTGTCCAAGAGGGGTAGACAGTTGACACCTGACCGTATCCAGTTAATAGCACGTCTTCCACAGCCCAAGACTCAGAAGGAGGTACGAGCTTTTATCGGCCTCACTTCTTACTGTAGACAATGGATTCCTCAGTATGCATTTCTAGCCAAGCCACTGATACAGTTAATGACACAGGAGGCAGCCGTATCGACTGTCCTCCCTTGGACCCAGGAACATACACTTGTTTTTAACGAATTAAAGAAAGCCTTATGCCAAGCTCCTGTTCTAGCAACACCGAACTACAGTAAGCCTTTTACACTTTTCGTTACTGAACGTAATGGTACTGCATTATCTGTTCTCACACAAGATCAAGCAGGACAATACAAGCCCTGTGCTTATTTTTCGAGCACATTAGATCCAGTAGCCCAGGCTCTGCCTGCGTGCCTCAAGTCAGTTGCAGCCACAGCTCTAGCTATCAGACAAAGTGATTCCATAGTATTAGGACACTCCCTGACAGTACAAGTTCCACACTCCGTGGAAGTTCTTTTAAACCGAACACAGACTCAGCACTTGACTATTGCACGTTTAACAGGTTATGAATTGACACTGTTCCAGCCACACATAGAAATCAGACGCTGCAACGTTCTAAATCCCGCTACATTGTTACCGTCAGTTACTTCAGATCCTGCCACACATGACTGTGTGGAAGTAGTTAACACCATGACAAAGCCCAGACAAGACCTGACAGACATTGCACTACCTGATCCTGACCTGACACTTTATGTGGATGGTTCATGTATGAGAACAAGTACAGGAGAACTAGTAGCCGCGTATGCAGTGACTACTGACACTGAAGTTATAGAGACACACCGTATTGATACCCTGTCCGCTCAAGCAGCAGAGCTAGTCGCTCTGACCCAAGCCTGCATACGTGCCAAGAACCTGAAAGTAAACATATACACAGATTCACGTTATGCATTCGGAGTCGTACACGACTTTGGAGTGCTCTGGCAAGAAAGAGGTTTTATGACTTCTCATGGAACCAAGATTCAGCATGGTCTCCTCATTCAAGCTCTGTTAGATGCAATACATTTACCGACAGCTATCGCTATCATGAAGTGCAAGGCACATACGAAAGTCACTGACATCATTTCCCAAGGTAATGATCTAGCAGACCGAACAGCCAAGCTCACAGCTCAGACCCCAGACATTCCAGTTAACATGACACAGACATTCACTCCAGATCCGACTACTTGTATGACAGTTAAGGACCCTACACAAGATATCATAGATATCCAGTCACATGCTACTCCCGATGAAATCAAGAAATGGTCCGAACAAGGAGGGGTCCAGACAGATCAAGGATGGTTGACGAAGGGAAAAGCCACATGGTTTCTCCCCGACTCTATGGTTCAAGTCATTATTAATACCGCACATAGTCCTGCACATTTAGGAGAAAAAGCCATGTTAGACAGTATCCAGAACATTTGGTTCAACAAGCATTTACGAGCTGCAGCCAAGCAGAAAGTCCGTACCTGTATGATATGTTGCCAGTTCAATCCAGGTAAAAGTGTCCCGGTGGAACAAGGGGGATTCCAACCTCCTGACCACCCTTTTGAAGTCCTCCAAATGGATTATATTCAGATGGAGCGATGTCGAGGTTTCAAGTATGTCCTCGTAGTTGTATGCGCTTTGTCCAGGTGGACAGAAGCATATCCAGTCCCAGATTACACAGCTGCGACCACTGCCAAGCAGTTGGTTCGTGAATTCTTTCCCCGCTATGGACTCCCTAGGGTCGTGTATTCAGACAACGGCCAGCCATTCTCATCTGAACTTATGAAACATGTGTCCCTTCTGTTAGGGTACCAGTGGAAGTTCCATTGTGTACGCCATCCTGAAGCAGCCGGTCTCGTAGAGAGACATAACCAGACATTAAAAATCCGCATTGCCAAAGTTTGTAAAGAGAAAGGTGTAGACTGGCTAGTTGCCCTGCCAGTTGCCCTATTTTATATGCGCATGGTCGCACATTCCAGATCAGGTCTGTCCCCGTACGAGGTCGTATTCGGCCGCCCCCCAAACATGTGGGGTACACCTAGACCCCGCAGTATTACAGATGTTTCCAGTAATATGTTGACAGATTACCTAGCTTCCTTGATGTCTGCCCTACACTCTTGTCGTTCACAGGTTGCCGCCGCATTTCCAGACAATACCGAGGTGAAACCGCATGAAATCGTTCCAGGAAACCTTGTACTTGTCCGGAACTTTGATCGCTCAAGTCCGCTGGAGCCCCGCTGGAAGGAGCCCCGTCTAGTCTTACTTACCACAAGGACCGTGGCCAAGTTGGAGGGCCGCAAAGGATGGGTCCATCTGTCCCACATCAAGAAATTCCATGGATTGCGTGGAAAAACATTTGCAAAGGACATTTCTAAGGACTACCTTTTTCCGAAAGACTGCCTAAAAATTGACTCTGAACTCAAGCCTCCCCTGTTAGAGGAAACTCCACAGCAGGAGTATAAAAAGAAACTCAGGTCTAGTAAAATAAGTCAGCCAGTTTAATTGTCTAAGTCCCTCTCGGGTGAAACGGTTAGACAGGTTTCTGACATGTATGAGATAGAACCCCATAGTGAGAGAGTTAGTCAAAGCTCTATCAAATGTATCATTGTTCTAAGTTTTCTGCTATTTTTGAGTCTTATGGTTTCCTGCACAAGTTATGCTTTTCATTTATGTTTTCCAATTTCTCATGTACATATGTTTTCTAACGCTACAGTAGAGCACACATTTAGTGATCTGCCTCCTCACGAGCTATCCTATCGTCTTGCTATGCGTAATAATACATTTATCCGTATGCTACACTATTCACACCAGACCAGCAATGCCACTAATTGTTGGGTGTGTGGTCGACTCCCCCCTTTCCAGACACCGAAGGGAGTTCTGCCACTCTTTCCTTATCCGTTCTCGCATAATGGTTCGTGTGGAGCATGGTCCACGTTAACGTCATCCTCAACTGATATGTCCCTTTTGAATAGTACATGTTTTCCAGACAAGCAAGGTCTCACCCATAGAACAGGGTTAGATCTAGAAAATGAAGTATATGATTTAGGTAATTATTCCTCGAATTTCATGGTCCTGAATGTTCAGTCCGATACTACTCCAGATCTACCTGCTATTTCAGTACTACCAGTCAAAGGCGAATTCTGTGTCAGAAAGAATGGTTCAGCACATGTAGGCCATAGTGATTGTACTACTATTGTCAAGTATAGTGACAGTGGGAAATCTATTTTCAAAGCCTCACGTCATTCTTATTTTGTTTGTGGTCAGACCGCATATGTTCGTCTGCCCCTCGATTGGGATGGAACATGTTACATTGCCTTCCTACTGCCACCAGTTTTTCTAGCCCCATCCGATTATCATAGAAACACACATCTAGTACACCTTAGACATAGAAGGGAGATCGAGTCCCCGATTGTCGATCAAACTGAAACTACTCTAGAACAATATCAAGATTTTAATAAAGGTTTCTTCTTCTTTATAGGACCTATCCAGAATAGTAAGTTAATCCGTAGGTTAACCAGAACCCTTGAAGCAGTAGTGAATGAGACTACTTCTGCTCTAGGTAACTTAACCGAAGAGCAATCTGCTATGAGATTTGTCGTGCTCCAAAATCGTCTCGTTCTTGAAGTCATACTGGCCGATAGAGGAGGAGCATGTAGAGTCATCGGATCTAGTTGCTGCATTTTCATTCCTAATAACGCGCCGTCTGTTTATTCAGCTATAACCAGACTTCATAAAATTGCCTATCAGTTACACCAGAATCCAGGCACCTGGACATGGTCCGGTTGGCTCTGGAGTATTATTTCTGTCTGGGGATGGAAAGTATTGTCCTTCCTAGGTATAGCAGTAATGATCATATTCAGTTGCTGCCTCTGTTTACAATGTGGCCCTGCGATTTGCGGCATTTGTGCTACATCCTGTATTCCTAGTCTTAGTCCTAGTCCTAAATCCCGTTCCAAGCCAATTCGAGACGAGCAAATGATGCTATATGAAATAATAGATGGTATCATGAATATTGATGTTTCCTGAGGGAAACGTAGTGACAAGGAGGGAATGTGGAAAAGTAAATTTTGCCATGTTCTGTGTCCCTACGTGTTCCCCATCCTACGTTATATGTGCATGATCGATATGCATATGTATTCCCCTATGATCAATTAAAGACGCAATTCTAGTTGTGTCCAACTCTAGTATGCCAGTTTCCAGTTCTCGTGAAAGATACCAGTATTAGGCCTATGTAAACCTATGTTGCCACGTTTCACAGTGTGCACGTTAATTCAGAATAAAGTCCCCGTTTCTAGGCCTCAAAAGGGCCCGGACACCAGATTCAGCTCCTGTCTCCTGAACTCTCTCCGAGGAGCGATACAGCCCCCACCTGCATCCCTGACCCTTCACTTACTTCCTGCCTCACAGTGCCCGGCCCGGCTCTGCCTGCCTGTCTGCCAAGAGTATGTTATGCTTCTAGTTATCAGTTCAGCTCCCCTTCTCTGCATTCCTAAGCTACTGAATCGCATCAATAGTTTCAGTCATAGTCTAGCCTTTATGTCTCCATGTAAGAGAAATACTGTATTAATATTCATAGAATATTCCTCGACACGCAATACATATAGAATAATGCATGCACCAGTCTTAGAGTCTGTTAGCCTTTACCCTGATAACTTTTGGATTCTATCAACATGTTCTCTAAACACCAGATACCAGATAGGTTTTAGGTACATGTCGCTCTGACTCCGCAGACTTTAGTCTCCTCTTCTAGCGCAGAAGTCATAGCCCCCAGTTCCTCCTAGTAACACGTCATTGCCCGTTTGCGCGCACCACTAGGTTAGAGGTCCCGGCTCCTCAGGTAGCCCCCTCCATGTTTCCGCCCCGTTTATGACATATTCTGTTACGTTTACATCACATGTCTATGTATACGCCTCTTGTTACACCTACTTTCTGCCTTATCTTTCGCGACTGCTACGAACCACGCCCACTGCTACGCCTACTGTATTGAATGTAATGTAATTTGCTTTGATATATATACTAATGTATTGTTACTAAAAGTTAGCTATTGTCCCGATCCTGCCCCCGGCAGCTGCCATCCTATTCCCGTGCAGGTTGTCCTGTTCCTGTCCCTTATGCTTTATTAAAACCTGCAAAACTCAAGATACCTCGAATCCTGACTCTTATTTATTGAGCTACCTGTTTATTGATTATTCTGAAAAATAGAACCGGTATTTAATTATTTATTTACCACAGTCGCAGGGGTAATGGACTCGGTGGTGGGTGCGGGGTGTCGGAGTTGAAGCTGTCGTGGATGTCGGTGATCTTCCGGTGAAAGAAGGTGGGCAGGGAGTCGCACAGGTCTTGTGATGATGGGATGTTGTTGGTGTTGGAACTGGGGTTGGAGAGTTCTTTCACGAATCTGAAGAGGTCTTTGGAGTTGTGTGCGTTGTTGTCTAAGCGGTTCTTGAAGGCGGTCCTCTTGGTGGGCCTGATGAGTTGGTGGTGTCTGCGGGTGGCTGTGTGGCTGTCTGGTGTTCGGTCATGTAGCCATTTCTTCTCCAGCTTCCGACCGGTGCGCTTGGAGAACCGGAGGTCTTCGGTGAAACAGGCGGCTTTCTTGTTGGTGTGGTTGGTTGTGGAGGTCTTGAGAGGGGCGAGGGTGTTGGCGCAGTCGTTGATCCACTGTTTGAGGTTGGTCGCAGCGGTGTCTGGGTCGGTGGGGTCGGCAGGTGGTTTCAGTGCGAGGGTGGTAGACAGTTGGTCCTTGGTGACCTTGCCCTAGCAGCGGCGTGGTAGCTGTTGGGTACGGTGGTGTGTGGTGGGTTTCCTGGAGGTGAAGTGGACGCATCTGTGGTCGGTCCAGTGGGGTTTGGTGGTGTGGTTGAAGGAGGCGTGGGGGCTTGTGGAGAATGCTGGGGTCCAGCGTGTGTCCAGCAGTGTGGGTGGGTTTTGTCATGAGCTGTTTGTGTCCGAGGTTGGCGAGGTTGTCGATCAGGGCGGTGGAGTTGGTTCTCAAGGTGGAAGTTCAAGTCCCCGAGGAGGATGTAGTCCATGGAGGCGAGGGCGTGGGTGCTGACGAGGTCAGCGATGGTATCGCTGAATTGTGGTCGTGGTCCGGGTGGTCTGTAGACGAATGTTCCTCTGAGGGTGGTGTTTGGGTCGGTGTGGATCTGGAAGTGCATGTGCTCGGCAGTGGTGAGGGTGTCGTCGTTGTTGGTCAAGACTCTGAGGGTGTCCTTGTGGATGATGGCGATTCCCCCTCCCACTCCGTTGGTGCTGTCTCTGCGGGAGATCCTATAGCCCTGTTGGATGGCTACGGCGATTTCTGGTGCCGAGGTGGCATTCGTCCAGGTCTCCGTCAGGAAGGCGACGTCTGGGGCGGTAGAGTCCAGGAGGTCCCAGAGTTCGATGGTGTGTTTGCGAGTGGAGGGAGTGTTGAGGAGGATGCAGCGGAGGTGGTTGGGTTCTCTGGTTGGTGGTTTGGTGGGCTGGATGCTGGTGAATCTGCAGTTCCGGCTGCTGAAGGGCCCTTGGGTGGGATTCGGGGCAGCCCGGTAGCAGGGGTGGTCTCGTCCGGTGTTTAGTGCATGGAGGGTGCTGGAATCGTAGTGCAGTCTGGCGTTGCGGGGGGCGCGGGGTTCAGGGTTTCTGGCGCAGGGCACACTGGCCATTCTGTCAAGGGAACAATCACACTTATTCACACCCAAGGACTTTGTCTCTGCTCTGTGAGCAGTGTTCACACCTCATTAGGGCTCAAACACTCACAGGGCTGCTGCTGGAGTTCATTATAAAGTAGTCTCCAGAGGCTTTAGGCAGAATAAGCATAACTTTCTAAGAGTACCTTGTCTTAATAATCATTAAAAAATCAATGTTACCATTACGTTGGATTTTCAATATTTGTGAAAAACAGTCTTTTAATTATTTGTCTTGCTGTTTCCTAGCCAAGGATAGCATTATTAAATGTAACAATGTATCCCTGTGTTTTCAATGGAACAGGCAGCCTACTACAGTGTAAAAATCTTTTGGGGGTTAGTCACTGTAAGGACATTCGTAACAATACATTTCTATATCTCCTGCTTTTAAATACCATTCACACTATCTTATACACTGCTAAGGCCTACACATGGGTGACATAAATATTTAAAAAAAGAAATGTTTATATTGTCAAAAGGGATTATTTGACAGGTCAAATTACAGTGTTTAAACTGCCCCAGGTAGGCTACAATGGTATGCTGCAGCCATGTTTACACTAGCACTTCAGTGATTGGCTCAATAGATGCTGTAATCCACTAGCGACATTTACCATACAGGCCCTGGATACACTTTGAACCATCTCCTAGGGACTTAAAAGTAAGTTAAATATGCCAGTCAGAGGTATGCTATGTTATGTTATGTTATGTTATGTTAGCAAGTTTTATAATGCGCACAGCTACTCAAAGAGTGTCCCGGCGCAAGCCCAAGTGAAAACAGAAAAGAGACAGAGAGAAATTCAGTTAAAAAGAAAAGTTTTAAGCTTTTTCCTAAACTCAATGGGATTCTGTAAGCTATGTAAAACATACGGAAGAGCATTCCAGCCAACCGCAGCCAGGTATGCCAAAGAACTGGAACCTCTCCTTCTCAGGCGATATCTGGACAGAGAGGCCATTAGCATATTAGAAGAACGCAGATGTCTACCAGGAATGAAGAACTGAAAATGTTTCCTAAGATAGATGGGGCCATACTCATACAACGCAGCATGGGCCATTATCAGAGCCTTGAACTTAACCCGTGTTCTCATCGGCAGCCAATGAACATTACGCAAATGTAGCCTGACACTCATGTGTTTAGGGAGGCCCAGAAGCAGCCTGGTGCGGCATTCTGAACCACCTGGAGTCAATCAAGGAGGAAACCAGGAAGACCCACATAGAGTGCGTTTGCATAGTCAATACGGGAGGTGACCAACGCACGGGCAAACGTTTCCTTTGCTGCCAATAGGAGAAAGGGCAGAAACTTTTTAAGTAGCTTCAAGATGCCAAAGCAAGTACCTGTCAACTTACTAATTTGGCTACTGAAACTGAGACTTTCATCGAACCACCTCCCAAGTTTCTTAACCGGCAGGCCTTGTGGCGAGGGCCTAGGAGACTCCTTTGGCCAAAATGAATGCCAGAACAGAGAGGGAAATGTACCAAAGAATAAAATCTCTGTTTTGTCTTCGTTACACTTGAGCTGGGCGAAAGTGAGCCAATTAAACACAGCTGCCAAGCTGACATGATCAGTAGACAACTCGTGCTTTTTCCAAGTAAACAGAAGCTGAGTGTCGTCATCATAGGCGACAACTTTGGCCCCCAATTCCTCCGCCAGCTGAATAAGAGGAGACATATAAATGTCAAACAAGAGTGGGCTTAACACTGATCACGGGGGTACCCCGGTCTGGAGCTCATTGGAGGAAGAAGTAACTGGGGGGATTCAAACATGCTGAGTTCTGCTTTCCAAAAAAGATTTAAGCCACTTACTAGCAGAACCCATGATACCCAGCTGTTGCAGGCGGGCAAGGAGGAGTGAATGATGAACCGTATCAAAAGCGGCAGAAAGGTCCAGAAGGACCAGCACTGCCCTGCCGCCCATATCCAAGGTTTCGCGGATGGCTTCAACAACTTCCGCCAAAGCAGACTCCGTACTATATGAGGTTCTAAAGCCCGATTGAGCCGGATGAAGGAGTCCATGCTGTTCCACATACATAGGTACAAAAGGGGGTGGTGATGGACGGAGCATCTGAATCAATCAAACACTCACACCCAGTCAAAAGATCTGGGTTTAATCTATCACCGTTCTTTAGCCCACTCTGCCACCCCAGTTTAGAAATGGCTATATGCAAATCAGTCTGACCCTGTGCCTCATGGGAACAGTCCAGCCCGAACTGCCAAGCCATGTCTTCCCTGGACCGGAAACAAGCTTCCAAGGACCAGTTTCTGGCATTCCAGCCGTCTTCAGCCCGGCTTGCTTGAATCCAGTGGCAAAGTGAGCAAGGGACTCACGTCTGAGCATACCCTGCCACACTTATGGCGGCTAAAAGCGGTACAAAAGGGGGTGGTGATGGACGGAGCATCAGAATCAATCAAACACTCACACCCAGTCAAAAGATCTGGGTTTAATCCATCACCGTTCTTTAGCCCACTCTGCCACGCCAGTTCAGACATGGCTATATGCAAATCAGTCTGACCCTGTGCCTCATAGGAACAGTCCAGCCCGAACTGCCAAGCCCTGTCTGTAGGAGAGTAGGGTCTGCAATCCTATGATCACCCAGATTTTTGCTTTTTTGCTTCACTGGTTTACGACTTTCCCTGGCTGTGGGCCTGCTAATCAGACCCACAGCCTAGCTGTTCTCTCTACTCCAAATTGTACCCAGGTACTGAATTGGCACTGGGCCCTCTCTGAGTCCCTGTACCCAGCGCTGAGGTGCACCCAGAGGTCTCCCAGGGGCTGCAGCATGTATTATGCCACCCCTGGGCGGACTAACTAAACAGACACAACTGGCTGCTTGACAGCTGGGAGCAAGGTGGTGTAATCACCCTTTGCTTTAGATATAGTATACCTATATCTAAACCTAAAATGGGCACACAGATCTCCTATCAGTCACTCCTAAGGCAGGCCTTAACAATCCTGAAGGCAGAGTGCTTGGAATCGTGTGAGATGGTGCTCTGGCATGAGCTGAGCCTGTCTGCGGCTTTCGGGATCTATCCCTTAGCCGTTTCCATGATAGCGTCAGACCATATACTCTTAAGTGCCTTATAATCCTCGCGGTTATGGTAACTTTGGTCTGACATTATCTAAACATGTCGTGTAAGGTGTCATACGCTTTGGAATACTACCCCCTCGCCAGTTCTGGCAACGGGGGTAGCATTCCACCCCTCTAGAGGGAGAAGACATGTTGGTAACCTGTAACCCCGGTTAAAGTCAAACACAGCCTCAGCTCCACAAGATGGATGCTGCCACCAAGACACAAGTCTGCCCTCCTGCTGCTGGGAGTCCTTCCAGCGCGGGAGGCATGGACAAAGGGTTGAGAGGAAGGTGACTGGAAGTGGCACCCTGGTGCTCACTGTGCATAGGCCGGCTCAAACCAGTTCTGGGGGCACACCAGCCCCTGAGCTGGGGAGAGACCGGACAAAGGAGAGGGGTGTAACCACCCCCCTCCTAGTCCCACCCATAGGGCAGGACTTAGTCGCGTGCCAGCCCCTTTTCTCAGGATAAAGGTAGGAGCAGGCCCCCTTCCAAATTAGATCATCTTTGAATCCTGAAACTACTTTCCACGAAAGGAACTCAAGACTTCTTCTCAAGATTTCTCCCTTGTGACTAAGGAGTAGTCACCCTGCAGCAGCAGGCACCACCTAAGTATCTTGCGGTTTGCTGAAACGTCCTTCCTCCGGAACCAGACTGCCCAGCTCAACGAGACCCGGACTCCCTGCCCTCTCTGACCTCAACCTAACTCTACAGCACAGCTGAGAACCGTGGGTGCGACGAGACCAGAGGACCCGGCGACCATCTGAACCAGCACGACACTGACCCAGCACGACCGCCGAGGGACCCTCGAGTGGGTGCACTGGGGTAAGAGAAGCCCCAACCCCAAGCAGCACGAGCACCGAAGTCCAGCCCCCCAGCATCCTCCAGATCTGTGTGGGGCCCTTTTGCTTCTGCGCTGCTTGCCACGTTGTCCGGTCACTTGCCCGTTGGCTAGTGACCCTCCAGACGACGTCCTACGTTTGTTTCACCGCTGGTCTAGCTCCTCTAGACTGGCCCTTGTCTCCTCTTGAAGGGGAACTTCCCCGGACCCTCCTGGTCCACTCCAGACGCCATTTTGTGTTGCCACGTGGGCTTGCCTTAGCCAAGGCTTGTTGCCTCCTTCAATGGATCCAGCATCGCCAGCAGCAGACATCCGACGTGGGACAGCTCGCAGACCTCCAGCCTGGTCGACATCAGCGCCCTGGTCCGTGCAGCAGCAGAATCCAGTGTCACCTCTTCGCCTGGCTGAGTGACCTCGTCCGGTGCCACCCTGGTGCCCACCTAATCACTGGCTAGTGATTCAGAACTTGGTCCCCTCTGCTTACAGGTACTCTTCTTCGACTGATCCAGTCATTGGATCAGCCCGGAACATCTTCACTGGTCGCCTGCCAGCAACTTTTACTTCAGGCTCCTGGTTCGTCAACGAGGGTTTCCGACGACACTTGAACCCTATGCAGCCGCAGCCCCTGGGCTAGGTAAACCAAGTACCACGGTGCTCCAGCGTAGAACAACTCTCTAAGTGTCTAGATCCACTTTCGTTTTTGACCTACCTAGTCGGGTTCGCCCGAGAACACTAACTTTGCATTTACTAGCCTCCATAGACTTTGTTCCGCATGCCGCGTGAGAATGCACACTCTGCACCCGACCTCCCTAAGCCTCCTGCTCGTAATCTGAAGGTTCAGTAGTCTAGTCCTGGCGATCCCAAAGCCTCTGAGAATAGTTACTTACCTGCTAGTAATTCGCATTCCACTTTTGTAGTATATGGTTTTTCGTGCCCCTCGGGCATTTGTGTAAATTGTGCAACTTGAAGTATTTTCTTAAGAGTTTTGTATTGTGCTTAGCTCCCTGACTCACAAAGAGTTCAGGGTAGTCTTGTTATAAATAAATATACTTTATTTTCATAACAACTTGTGTGGTGTCCTTTCACTTGGTGTTCAAGGGGTAAATGTGATGGTAAAACAGCTGGCTTAACACGCCCTCTAGAGTTTAGCCTAAAGACTGCTCTTGTCCATGCTACTAGGATAGCTGGTCTATCAGGTTGACTTACAACCAATCATCAATAAGGGTTGTTTGGTATGATACGAAGTGATCACTAGAATAGTGAGCACTATATATCAGGCCAACTTCTCACATTGGTGAGCAGCGGTTGGGATTTGAGCTTGCTGTTGTTTTACCACACGTATCCTAAGAATATCATTTGAAAGATCACATAAGTACCAAGGTACATATAACTTAGCTTAGAATACTCTGAGTTCTACTGAACCAGCTGTTGTAGTTTAATAGGGCTTAGCACACCCTAAACTACAACTCTAGCAAGGGATCAGTAGGTAAACCCATAGTGTAGGTAGGTGCATCACTTACACCACACTAGAAGCATGTCTACCCATGGAGAGTCTTCAGGGACTCCCCTAGTGGTTAGTGACCTTCCACAGGTCATCTCAAGATATGCAGCTCTCAGTTTACAGGAGATGAGACAATTGTGTACCTCCAGGAAACTGAAACAGGGTTCTAACCCTACCACTCCTTTCCTGCTAGGTCTCTTAGAGACTTATGATGCTAGAAAGGCTTCTCATACAGATGAGAACATGCCCCCCTTAGAAGGTGCCCCTGGTGATCCAGATCTCCCTGAAAGAGAAGATGTAGAAGAGGAGGAGGAAGATGAGGTAATCTCTGGGGATGAGGCAGACAAAGGTCCTATGCTAGTCAGCAGACTTACTAGGGCCAACTTAGACCTACATGGGAAAGGATCTGGGGGACCCCCAATACTGACCCTGATCAGGCCTAACTTGGGAGTTAGAAGAGATAGCTCTCATTCTAGGGACTCCAATAGATCTCTGCACTCTAATGCCTCTTCTCAGAGGAGAAGGATTTTTCCCCAGAGGAGATTGACTTCCCCTGAGAGAAGAGAACATGAAGCAAGGATGAAACAGGCTAATCTAAGGATTGAAAGGGAAGAACTTGCCCTGGCCAAAGAGAAGCTTGCCTTTGCTAGAGAGCAGCAGATGAGTGGGACAGTTCCCACTGGTGGCAGCATTATCCCCAAGGATAAAGACAGGAGTATAGATACTAGACACCTGAGTAAAATAGTGCCCCCCTTTAAACAAGGGGATGACATCCACAAGTGGATGACTGCTCTGGAGAGGGCCTGCACTGTCCAGTGCATCCCCCAGAGTCAGTGGGCAGCTATATTGTGGCTCTCCTTTGAAGGCAAAGGTAGAGATAAGCTCCTCACTACTAGAGCTGAGGATGCTAACAACTACCAAGTCCTGAAGAACACACTGATTGATGGGTTTGGTCTAACCACTGAGCAGTACAGGTTGCTGTTCAGGGACACCCAGAAAATTCAGTCTCAGGATTGGTCTGACTTTGTGGATTGTGCCACTAAGGCTTTGGAAGGCTGGTTGCTGGGCAGTAAGGTTACTGATTATACAGGGTTGTACAATCTGATCATGAGAGAGCAGATTTTAAATAACTGTCAGAACCAGTTGTTGCATCAGCACCTTGTTGACTCAGATCTGACCTCTCCCCAAGAATTGGGAAAGAAGGCAGACAGATGGGTCAGAACAAGGGTCAAGCAGAACCAGACTCAGAACCAGGGTGGTCAGAAGAAAGCAGGCCAAAAGGGTAGTAACAAGAGTGAACAAAATGACCAGAAGTCTTCAACAGGTCACCAACAAACCAAAGAGGGTGGGGGTCAGGCTTCACAGCAGAAAAAGAAGACTCAAGAAGGCCAGTCAAAAAGGTGGTGCCAATACTGTAAAAGTAAGTCTCACTGGTTTAGTGAGTGCACCAAGAGAGGAGGGCAAACTCCTACCACTACAGCCCCTAAGGCAACTGCACCCCCTAGTACAGACAGTAGTGGTAGTGCACCTCCCAAGGGAATAGTTGGGTTAACCTTGGGAACTGAGGGGTCTGACAACTTAGTTGGCACACTCACTCAGGCTGTCCTTGTCTGTACAGGGGATGTGGATATATCCTCTGATGCCAGTCCCAATACTTTGGGCAAATACAGGCAGACACCTTTAATTAATTGAAAAATGTCTCAGGCCTACAGGGACACTTGTGCCAGTGTCACAATGGTGACACCTAACTTTGTGTTCCCTGGACAGATCATGCCAGGTGCAGATTACCTGGTGACCAATGCCAGCAACGTCACTACCAATGATAGTATGGCAGTTGTTGATTTCTCCTGGGGAGGGGTAAGTGGCCCAAAGGAGGTTGTGGTTAGTTCAGACCTCCCAGTAGAATGTCTGTTGGGCAATGATTTGGAAACATCCCTATGGTCAGAAGTGGAGCAGAGGACTCACATGGAAATGTTAGGCTTGCCAGCACATGTCCTTGCTGTAACTAGGTCACAGGCCAAAAGATGCCCCACTGAACAGGTGCTGGATCCTGGAACAATGGACCAGACACCTCCCAAGAAGAGGAGCAGTAGGGTTAAGGCATTGCCTTCCCCCTTGCCCCAGGTTCGCGGATCAAGTCTCTGAGGAGGCTGATCTCAAAGAACTGAGGGAAACTGAGCCTAAAGAGCTTGAACCTGATCGGGTTGAGTTTCTGGGCTCAGGGGGACCCTCCAGGGAAGACCTGGGGAAGGCACAGTTAGACTGCCCCTCCCTTGAACCCCTCAGACAGCAGGCTGCTGCTGAGGCTGCAGGGAATGTCACAGGTACCCACAAGGTATACTGGGATGATGGACTCCTGTACTCTGAGTCAAGAGACCCCAAGCCTGGTGCAACCAGGAGGCTGGTCATCCCCTTGTCTCAGAGAGGTTTCCTTCTTACCTTGGCCCATGAGATTCCCCTTGCAGGTCACTTAGGCCAGAACAAGACGTGGGACAGGCTTGTCACACACTTTCACTGGCCTCACATGAGTGAAGATACCAAGGAGTTTTGTCGCTCCTGTGTCACTTGCCAAGCCAGTGGCAAGTCAGGTGGCACAACAAAGGCCCCCCTCATACCACTACCTGTGGTGGGGGTACCCTTTGAGAGAGTGGGGATTGACATTGTTGGTCCAATGGAACCCCAGACAGCATCAGGGCACAAGTTTATACTGGTGGTAGTGGATCATGCTACCAGGTATCCTGAAGCTATACCCCTTAGGACCACTACAGCACCTGTTGTGGCAAGAGCCCTAATTGGAGTGTTCTCCAGAGTGGGCTTCCCTAAGGAGGTTGTTTCTGACAGAGGTGCAAACTTCATGTCAGGATATCTGACTGCAATGTGGAAGGAATGTGGTGTCAACTACACGTTCACCACACCCTATCACCCACAGTGCAATGGGCTTGTTGAGAGATTCAACAGGACCCTTAAAGGGATAATTCAGGACTACCTGAACCACTCAGGCGGAGATGGGATGTCCTGATACCCTGCCTCTTGTTTGCTTACAGAGAGGTCCCACAGAAGGGGGTTGGCTACAGCCCTTTTGAACTTCTGTTTGGGCATCCTGTAAGAGGAACCCTTTGTTTGGTAAAGGAAGGCTGGGAGAGACCTCTCAAAAAGCCTGGAACAAACATTGTGGACTATGTACTTGGTCTCCGCTCCAGGATGGCTGAGTATATGGAAAAGGCATCTAAAAACCTTGAGGCAAGCCAAGAACTCCAAAAAGCTTGGCATGACCAAAAGGCTGTCCTGACTGTGTACAAGCCTGGACAGAAGGTGTGGGTGCTGGAGCCAGTGGCCCCAGCAGCACTCAAAGACAAATGGTCTGGGCCCCACACAATCATTGAGCAAAAGGGAGAGGTCTCCTACCTGGTGGACCTTGGAACTCCCAGGAGCCCCCTCAGGGTGCTCCATGTAAACAGGCTCAAGGCATATGTCAACAGGAAGGACATGGGCTTGCTCATGGCCACAGATGAGGGACAGGAGGAAGAGAGTGACCCTCTCCCAGACCTGCTCACTTAGAATCCTGATGATGGATCAGTTGATGGTGTTGTCTTTTGTGGCAGCCTCTCTGAACATCAGCAACAGGATTGTAGACAGGTTCTGCAATCCTTCAGACATATGTTCTCTCTGACACCCAGTCAAACTAATTGGTGTATCCATGAGGTTGACACTGGAGACAGTCTGCCTGTCAAGAGTAAAATCTACAGACAGCCTGATCATGTCAGAGACTGCATCAAGACAGAAGTGCAGAAAATGTTGGAGCTGGGAGTCATTGAGCCCTCAGATAGCCCTTGGGCTAGTCCAGTAGTTCTAGTGCCAAAACCTCACACCCAGGGTGGTAAGAAAGAGATGAGGTTTTGTGTAGACTACAGAGGCCTCAATGCAGTCACTAAGACTGATGCCCACCCAATACCAAGAGCAGATGAACTTATAGATAGATTGGCTTCTGCCAACTACTTAAGTACATTTGACCTGACAGCTGGGTATTGGCAAATCAGGTTAGCTGAGGAGGCCAAACCCAAAACAGCATTTTCTACCCCTGGTGGGCATTATCAGTTTGTGGTAATGCCCTTTGGTTTGAAAAATGCACCTGCCACCTTCCAAAGGCTGGTGAATCAAGTTCTCACTGGGTTGGATGACTTCTGTGCAGCCTATCTTGACGATATAGCTGTCTTTAGCTCCACCTGGGAGGATCACCTGGTCCACCTGAGGAAAGTGGTAGAGGCACTGCAAAAGGCAGGTCTCACTATCAAGGCCACTAAGTGCCAGATATGGCAGACACAGGTTGTATACCTGGGCCACCTTGTAGGTGGAGGTCAGGTTCAGCCATTGGAGAGCAAGATACAGGCCATCAAGGACTGGGCTCCTCCAATCACCCAGACTCAGGTTCGAGCTTTCTTGGGCCTGACTGGTTATTACAGGAAATTTGTCCGAAATTATGGGTCCATTGTGACCCCCCTTAATGAACTGACAAGTAAAAAGATGCCAAAGAAAGTTCAGTGGACAGCAAGCTGTCAAAAAGCATTTGATGACCTAAAGCAGGCCATGTGCACAGCACCTATCCTAAAGAGTCCAGACTACTCCAAAACATTCATTGTCCAAACAGATGCTTCTGAGTTGGGTGTGGGAGCTGTTCTATCTCAGCTGAATTTTGATGGTAACGACCAGCCCATTGCTTTTATTAGCAGAAGGCTGACCCCCAGAGAGAAAAATTGGTCAGCTATTGAGAGGGAGGCCTTTGCTGTGGTTTGGGCCCTGAAGAAGTTGAGGTCATACTTGTTTGGCACTCACTTCAAGATTCAGACCGACCATAAGCCCCTCTTGTGGCTAAATCAGATGAAGGGTGAAAACCCCAAACTACTTAGGTGGTCCATTTCCCTACAGGGGATGGATTTTACAGTGGAGCACAGACCTGGTACTGATCATGGCAATGCTGATGGGCTCTCCAGGTATTTCCACTTAGAGCAAGAAGACTCACCTGGTCAAGGTTAGTTTATTGTCCCAAAGTTTGGGGGGGGGGTCATGTAGGAGAGTAGGGTCTGCAATCCTATGATCACCCAGATTTTTGCTTTTTTGCTTCACTGGTTTACGACTTTCCCTGGCTGTGGGCCTGCTAATCAGACCCACAGCCTAGCTGTTCTCTCTACTCCAAATTGTACCCAGGTACTGAATTGGCACTGGGCCCTCTCTGAGTCCCTGTACCCAGGGCTGAGGTGCACCCAGAGGTCTCCCAGGGGCTGCAGCATGTATTATGCCACCCCTGGGCGGACTAACTAAACAGACACAACTGGCTGCTTGACAGCTGGGAGCAAGGTGGTGTAATCACCCTTTGCTTTAGATATAGTATACCTATATCTAAACCTAAAATGGGCACACAGATCTCCTATCAGTCACTCCTATGGCAGGCCTTAACAATCCTGAAGGCAGAGTGCTTGGAATCGTGTGAGATGGTGCTCTGGCATGAGCTGAGCCTGTCTGCGGCTTTCGGGATCTATCCCTTAGCCGTTTCCATGATAGCGTCAGACCATATACTCTTAAGTGCCTTATAATCCTCGCGGTTATGGTAACTTTGGTCTGACATTATCTAAACATGTCGTGTAAGGTGTCATACGCTTTGGAATACTACCCCCTCGCCAGTTCTGGCGACGGGGGTAGCATTCCACCCCTCTAGAGGGAGAAGACATGTTGGTAACCTGTAACCCCGGTTAAAGTCAAACACAGCCTCAGCTCCACAAGATGGATGCTGCCACCGAGACACAAGTCTGCCCTCCTGCTGCTGGGAGTCCTTCCAGCGCGGGAGGCATGGACAAAGGGTTTCCTGTCAGGGGCGGTGCCAGCACCGACCCAGACAGGGTTTTTTGTATCCCAGGTAGGCAGGGCTTGAGAGGAAGGTGACTGCAAGTGGCACCCCGGTGCTCACTGTGCATAGGCCGGCTCAAACCAGTTCTGGGGGCACACCAGCCCCTGAGCTGGGGAGAGACCGGACAAAGGAGAGGGGTGTAACCACCCCCCTCCTAGTCCCACCCATAGGGCAGGACTTAGTCGCGTGCCAGCCCCTTTTCTCAGGATAAAGGTAGGAGCAGGCCCCCTTCCAAATTAGATCATCTTTGAATCCTGAAACTACTTTCCACGAAAGGAACTCAAGACTTCTTCTCAAGATTTCTCCCTTGTGACTAAGGAGTAGTCACCCTGCAGCAGCAGGCACCACCTAAGTATCTTGCGGTTTGCTGAAACGTCCTTCCTCCGGAACCAGACTGCCCAGCTCGACGAGACCCGGACTCCCTGCCCTCTCTGACCTCAACCTACCTCTACAGCACAGCTGAGAACCGTGGGTGCGACGAGACCAGAGGACCCGGCGACCATCTGAACCAGCACGACACTGACCCAGCACCCTGGTCCGTGCAGCAGCAGAATCCAGTGTCACCTCTTCGCCTGGCTGAGTGACCTCGTCCGGTGCCACCCTGGTGCCCACCTAATCACTGGCTAGTGATTCAGAACTTGGTCCCCTCTGCTTACAGGTACTCTTCTTCGACTGATCCAGTCCTTGGATCAGCCCGGAACATCTTCACTGGTCGCCTGCCAGCAACTTTTACTTCAGGCTCCTGGTTCGTCAACGAGGGTTTCCGACGACACTTGAACCCTATGCAGCCGCAGCCCCTGGGCTAGGTGAACCAAGTACCACGGTGCTTCAGCGTAGAACAACTCTCTAAGTGTCTAGATCCACTTTCGTTTTTGACCTACCTAGTCGGGTTCGCCCGAGAACACTAACTTTGCATTTACTAGCCTCCATAGACTTTGTTCCGCATCCCGCGTGAGAGTGCACACTCTGCACCCGACCTCCCTAGGCCTCCTGCTCATAATCTGAAGGTTCAGTAGTCTAGTCCTAGCGATCCCAAAGCCTCTGAGAATAGTAACTTACCTGCTAGTAATTCGCATTCCACTTTTGTAGTATATGGTTTTTCGTGCCCCTCGGGCATTTGTGTAAATTGTGCAACTTGAAGTATTTTCTTAAGAGTTTTGTATTGTGCTTAGCTCCCTGACTCACAAAGAGTTCAGGGTAGTCTTGTTATTAATAAATATACTTAATTTTCATAACAACTTGTGTGGTGTCCTTTCACTTGGTGTTCAAGGGGTAAATGTGATGGTAAAACAGCTGGCTTAACACGCCCTCTAGAGTTTAGCCTAAAGACTGCTCTTGTCCATGCTACTAGGATAGCTGGTCTATCAGGTTGACTTACAACCAATCATCAATAAGGGTTGTTTGGTATGATACAAAGTGATCACTAGAATAGTGAGCACTATATATCAGGCCAACTTCTCACACTGTCTTCCCTGGACCGGAAACAAGCTTCCGAGGACCGGTTTCTGGCATTCCAGCCATCTTCAGCCCGGCTTGCTTGAATCCAGTGGCAAAGTGAGCAAGGAACTCACGTCTGAGCATACCCAGCCACACTTCTGGCGGCCAAAAGCGGTACAAAAGGGGGTGGTGATGGGCGGAGCATCTGAATCAATCAAAAACTCACACCCAGTCAAAAGATCTGGGTTTAATCCCACATACATAGTCAGGTGCTTATTAACCATCTTCTCACAGACCTTAGCAACAGCAGAAAGAAATGAGGACCGACAGTAGTTTGCCGGAAGATTGGGATCAAGTGATGCCTTTTTTTATAAGGGGGACAATCAAGGCCTGTTTCCAGGAGGGAGGGATTGTGGCTGTAGACAGAGTTGAATTAATCAGCTGATTCAAGAAGGGATTGATTACATTGGCAGCACTTGCCAAGAGTTTGGCGGGGTATGGATCATAGGGAGAACTGGACTTATATCAAGTTCATCATGTTGAAAGGAGGAGCACTGGTTCTAGAGCCAGCAAAAGCAGTTAGGGCAAAATCTGTGGATACACCGTGCAATAGATGGTAATTTCCTACAATCCATACAAATCCAGAAAGCAAATACAAAGGTTGCTAGTTGGGTTGAGGAGAGAGGAAAGTAAAGGCTAAAGTATACAGCCTGCCTAACTGAATGCATTACACATAAAGGTATCCAAGCCTTCAATGCAGACCACAACACAACTGCCCTTGTTTTTTTGAAAGACCTCACCCAATCTAGTAGTGACATGCTTAATCATCGGGTCACATCCCAGTCCTTTAAAAACAGGATAGGCTCAACCATATTTCAGGGAGCACTTTTGAGATTGTTGTCTACCGTGGTCTACAGGAAAATAAAAATACCTCAAAGTGCCCAGGTGATGACGTGTGGATGACATCACATGCACCACGCAATTACGATACCATCGAAGGGATCCCCTCACCCTGTTCTTACAGCTGGGCTCCCGACTCATAAATATGATACAGAGGACAATGCAAGCAGCCATGAAGAGACAGAGGTATGTTTAGGTGTTGAACAGTGTCACCCTTGATGAAGTAAGTAGCCGAACCACGGGACAGTGATTGGCATTACACATTCAATGAAGTAAGTTTTGCTAACTAATTTATATTTTTATTGTTTTTCCTTTCCATCTACTGTGGGAAAATTAATGTAAAAGTCTGTGTGTACAGGGGCATGTCCCCCTGTTTTCCTATGCCACAATAGACGGATCCCAAATTGGGTAAGGTAGCATTGACCATGGACTGCACAGGCACTTATTTACATTTTATGACTAGCAGTGAACCGTGCTGAGAGAACTACACCAAGTTATTACATACATATGTGGTATCCTTGTTCCATATATGTCAATGTCCCGAGTATCTCAACAACCGATGTCTTAATGTGTTCATTGTAAAAGAAGGATATGTTCATATGTCAGAGGCTAAAAAATGTAATGTGCTGTATTTTGCATGATTATGGGCCTGTATTACATCTTTGCAGTTTGTCCATCCATCTTCCATGACAGAGGTTTCAATCCATCTGCTAAGCTGGCAGAGGTTTTCCTACCTGATTTATATCTTCAGCGGGAGCATCTCCATCAGACTCAATGCAGGTTTCTCCATCAGGCCAGATGTTGTCCTCTCTTGGCGGCCTACACATATCTACAATCAGACATTAGTCCATCAGTGCTGGAGTGGAAGTATTCATCATATTGGTGGTATTGCAAGGGTTTTGTGACACAGTAATTTCGTACCATTGACGTATACATCTGCCTTAATGACGGACACGTCCGTCAAACGCACCCGAGTTTGATTGTCACATTAATCACACCTGGAAACCACACTATTAAACACATAAAACAGACCAATTCTTAATCAAGCACACCCTTTCTTTATTTTCACTTTTTTCAAAGCAGCATGAGCTACAGAAATGTTGGGTCTTAGCTTCCCAAATCCTTAATATTTTTATCTCAACTTTGCTTGTATATTTTCTTTATTTCTTATCCTCACCACGGCAGGGAGAAGGAAACCTAGATTTTAAGATACAGAATTAACAGCCTTGGTAGATGATAATATTAGGGTAGAACCACAGTTGTTTGGTGCACGTATCCAGAATACCACCATGACATTGAAAAGGCAATTATTGGATAGAATAGTCACAAATGTGAATATGGTATCTAAAACCAAGGGCCTGATTACGATATGACTCGGAAAGCCTCCACCCATAGGTTGGACGCTTTCCGAGTCACATTATATGTTTCACTTCCGATCGCTGTATTATAATGCAGGCGGTCGAAAGTAAATCCAGCCGGTCAATCTGACTGGATTCCGACGGGCTCAAGGTGCATGTTGGCAAGTCGAAGATCTCACCGTAATCCCTAAATACAGCGTTTTTGCAATCAGGATTACAATGTTAGTTTACGACAGGCTTTCCATGTCTGAAAGTGACTTTAGAGGCCCCTTTCTCCCTGGGGGCTCCGATTGGGGCCGAACCTCTGTTAATCCCTGCACTGAGTGGCAGGCACCTCACCTGCCACACAGTGCAGGGATTAACAGAACTCTCATTTCTCTACGGGAGCTTGTGATACGGCCGGTTTACGACAGCAGCAGCAGCTCCCATAGATTAATTGAAATATGTGTGGTCGAATTGTAATAGCGGTGTTGGGACCGCCGACCGGAGGTTGGTTGGTCCCGAGACTGCAATGGTGTTTGGCCGATTTATCGGGGAACAGCGTTTACAACACAACTTTTACCACGCAGTACCTTTACCACGCAACTTTTACAACGCAAGTCATTACAATGACTTGCGCTCGGGGGCGCTGTATGATAGGAAATAGTTTAATTTACTATCCAAAACCTTCCCTACTATCCACGGGGACTGGAGTTGGAATAGTAAATTAAACTATTCACTATCCAGCGCCCCCCAACGCAAGTCGTTGTAACGACTTGCGTTGTAAAATCTGCGTGGTAAAGGCATGCGTTGTAAAAGCATGTGTAGTAATGACATACATCCGATTTATCAGGCCCCAAGTGTTCACAGGATGACAATTGGTGGCCCCCCGCCCTCAGAAACCCACCCACCCCAACAGACCATACACGTAAGTTCAGCATCATACTAGACTCTTTACTCACCATGAATCACCAGATCAACACCGTCTCCTCCACATGCTTCAACACCCTACACATACTACGCAAGACATTCAAGGTGATCTACCACCCCCCTCCCCCCCTCCCCCACTGACTCCAGCAAAATGCCCACTCACGCACTCGTCACCAGCAGACTGGACTATGGCAATGCTCTCTAGGCCCGAATCAACAAAAACCTCCTCTGCAAACTTCAAACCATCCAGAATGTCTCAGCCAGACTAATCCTCGATATCCCACGGCACAACCACATAACCCAACACCTCGGTGACCTCCACTGGCTCCCCGTTGAAAGAAGATTAACTTTCAAGCTGCTCACGCATGCCTACAAGGCCCTCCACAACACCGGACCCCAATACCTCAATGACCGCATCTCCTTCATGCCCCCAAGAGAAAGTTCCACTCAGCCAAACTTTCTTTAGCCACAGTCCCATGCTACTGCAGGACCAGGGCAGATGGAAGCAGAGCAGGTGGAAGGTCCTTCCCCTACCTTGCAGCCAAGACATGGAACGATCTCTCCCTTCACCTCTGGCGAAGCACAAAACTGCACCAATTCAGGAAGGACCTCAAGACCTGTCTCTTTGAAGGACCCCAACAGAGCTGCCCACACCCACCCCCAGTGCCTTGAGACCCTAATGGGTGAGTAGTGCGCTTTACAAAACCCTGATTGATTGATTGACAGGAGGAAATTAGGAAGCAGTGGAATGTCCGGTGGGGCAGAGTGCGTATCCTGACATCCAAAGCAGACAGGCCCCTCAACCTCTTTCCCTGGGAGGAGGCAGTCTATTGAATCCTGCATATTGAAGGTTTTACATTAATCCCTGGTAGAGTGGAGACCGGTAAGTCAAATCACTCTCGCCCAATTGTGCCTTCTACAAATTTTGGAGAATTTTTTTAATTTCTTTTATGAAGTGTTGAATTTTTGTATTATTGTATACATATGTTCAACAATAAGAAACAGCCCTACTTTGTTTTCAACTGAAGGCTGGTATTGTATATAATATCAATCCATACTCATTATTGGATCTGAAGGTCATTGTAAATGTAGTCATACTTTTAATAGTACTGTAAGCATCATGTTAGTTTTTTCCTCAATATTATAATGAAAAGATGTTTTAAACATGTGTTTCCTGAGGAGATCAGGCAGGGATAGAATCACAGGGATCCAGCAGGTCTGGGTGAAATCTTTTTCAAGTAGTCATCTGTCCTGTATTGATAAAGGAGCTTCTCCTTTAGCATTGTTTGTGTGCTCTTTTAGCTCTTACTTTATGTTGTTACCATTTCTTTGACTTTTAATTGACCACACTGATATTTCTTTATCATTGGTGGCTTCTTCTTAAGGCACATATCGTTGTGAACCCAGTCTGGCTATAAGGACTACATCTTCCATAATGCATCATCTTTGTCCATCCATGGTTCAAATAAAATGTATTTTATTTCATTCTGGATTAGGCTTTCCTTACATCTGTTTTAGGGATGTCTTACATAGACATTTTTAAATACTTTGCACTTTGCAAAGTGTTTACGTGAACAATGTGTCACTTTCTAAGGTGTTCCGGCATTCTGCAATGTTCATGCCGAAGTCATGTGTTCACTGGTAACTCTGGGGTGCCACTCTTACTGCTGAGCGGTACAAAAGGGGGTGGTGATGGACGGAGCATCTGAATCAATCAAACACTCACACTTACTGCTGAAGCACACAATTTTGTCCATACTTTGTAACACACCTATGTTCCTCTCACAACCCCACCAGGCCATCAGCAACAAGTCTTCTATGCCAATCATGCCTTAATAAATTGTGCTTTATGATTCAATGGTACCAGCAGCATTTCTTAGTATATTTCTGTTGACACACATGTGACATAGCACCAGTGGTGGGAAGTCTCCTATGACACTTCATCTCATATGGCCAAGCTTTATAAATTAAATTCACTTAGGTACTTCAGGTAAGATCTGCTCATTAGGACAATCAAGTATTTCACAATGGCTTTTGCATTGTGTGAACCAGCTTGTCTATTCAACAAAGTACTCCAGATAATACACCTGTGTTCCAGCATTAAAAATTACATGATTAGAATTGTGAGTACTCCAAAAGAGGCTTGTGCAAATGTTGCTAAAATACGTTATGTAACATTATAAATATCAAGTGGCGTCAAACATGAATATGGCTCTCATTTTTGCTAAAGGCAATCCTGCACCATTCCTAGAATGGTGAAGGATGGTTTCCTGAACATTTGTATAGCTAATAGAGAAAGGTCCTTCTAATCTCTGGAGAGCCGTCCACATCCAACATTCACCCACATTCATCCACAGAAAGGAAGGCCCAGGAAACCCTCAAAGAAACCTGGCATCACATCTCACCCTGCAACTCACGAGACATCTGAGCACTAGTGTAAGGCACCAGCATTCACATTTGTATTATTTGTAAAAGATTGTTACCTTCCCAAAAAAGTGCTACTTCTGTACATGGACTTCAAAGAACTGTGACCTCTTCATGGTAATATCATTTTAATATACTGGTTAATTCTGTCCCTGCATTTGTTCCTTTTGCCTGTTAATTGTTGAAAAACAAATATTTCATTTTTTGTCTTATTTGATAATGTGAAAATAAAACTAATTTCTATATTTTTTTTACAATGAATGCTGTTGTTTCTATTGTGATGTCAATATATCTGATTTTACAGCATTATTAAATGTGCCATCATATTGATTGTACTATCTTAACATGATTATACCTAATGAAAGCTTTATAATATACAATAATCTTTTATCTTTCTAATATAGTGATGTTTATGTACACATTGGGACACATATAGCCTTAAGAAATGCAGAAATATTCATGAAGCATTACACAAAAAAAGTTTGTGTTTTTTGACAACTAAACAACTTTTGTTTCTCCAGCAATTTGTGTGTTCATATAACATAAAATTATATGAACATAAGAAAAGTTTGGTGGATGTTTTTCTCTTGGAGTCCCCTTCCCCATCTCAAGTGCTCAATATTTATGATTTCATTCAGTACACAACTGTAAGGTTTCCCTGACACTGTGTTAATAAATTAGGGTTCTGAGATATACACACACATTTTTGTTGTCATTTCAGAAAACCCACAAACCTTTGAATCACTCCATGACTCTGAAAGTGTTGTTGGAGAACAAATATACACACAAATTCATCAATGTGCAGAAATCTCACTTTCAATATCTGTACTTCACTAGGGATAGCTGTCACACATTTAAAGATGCATTAATGATTCTCTAGTGCTACGGAAGAGAACAGTGGCATGTGACCTATGAGAATATTTTAAAAATAAAATAATTATGTATATTGTTATTTCTATAGTAATATCCACTGACAAACTAATGAGCATAAAAAGTACACATTACATGTACATGTATTTCATGCATTAACTGTGAGGTTGTTATCTTCTCAAACAATATTTCGCCTACTTTCAATAATAATGTTCAGACACATAAAGTTAAAGTTAAAGTTAAGGGTTTTATAGAGCGCTCGTAGACCAAACGGTTTCTTGGTGCTGAGGATGGACGTACCAGAGAAACAGAGAGGCAACCTACTCGGCAAACACTTGTAGAAAGAGCAAGGTCTTCAGCCACCTGTGGAAGTCCATGTAGGAGGCAAAAGTCCTAATGGGAAAAGGTAAGGAATTCCAGAAGGACGGGGCCAAGAAGGAAAAACTCATGCCGTCATGTTTCTTCCTTCTGCAGCGGGGGATACACAAAAGAAATTTAGAAGAGGACCGAAGGTCGCGGGTGGGGATATAAGCCTTGAGTTTAACAGCAATGAAGACAGGAGCAGTGCCAGCCAAAGCTCTAAAAATCAAACAACCAAGTTTAAAGAAAGAGCGTTCAAGAAGTGGTAGCCAATGTAATGCTTTTAAAAGTGGGGAGACATGGTGGTATTTAGGGAGTTTATAAACCAACATTGCCGCCTGGTTCTGAATTAATTGAAGACGGCAAAGCTCGTACGCCGGGATACCGACGTATGGAGCATTTCCGTAATCAAGGCGTGATGGAACCATGACAGACAAGATTAGTTTCAGGGCCGAAGTGGAAAAAAACCGAGAGATTTTACGTATAATACGTAAATTGAGAAAGCAAGAGGAAACCACCGCACTAACTTGGGAGTGCATAGTGAGGTCGCTGCTGACTCGAATACCAAGGCTTTTAACAGAAGCTGAGGGGGAAGCTGGAAGACCAAGAGAGGGAGGCCAGAAAGAAGAAGACCAGGGACTGGAGAGACCCCCTCTGTAAGAACTAACTCGGTCTTATCAGGCTTGAGCTTAAGATGGTTAGCACTCATCCAGTCACTGATGAAGGCCATGACTGACTGAAAATTAGAAACAGAGGAAGAAGAGGAAGAAAAATTGAAACTGAGTTGAAGGTCCAATTTTTGAAGAGCAGAGATAAGAGGAAGTATGTACAGATTGAAAAGGAGAGGAGAGAGAGAAGACCCTTGAGGAACACCACAGGTGATCAGGCAGGCTGCAGCAGAGAAGCCAGCCAACTGGACAGCCTGCTGGCGATTCTCCAAAAAAGAAGAAATCCAGGCCAGGGAAGAGCCCAGCAGGCCAGCGCCCCTGACACGGTCGATCAGAATGGAATGGTCAACCATGTCAAAGGCAGCTGACAGGTCCAAAAGGACCAAGGCTTGGGCAGAGTTAGCATCGGCCCCACATCTAAGTTTGTCTAACACAGAGAGAATGACAGACTCTGTGGAATGCGCAAGTTAAAAGCCTGCCTGATGGGGGTCTAAAAAAAGAGTGTTCTCGATGAAGGAGCTAAAACAGGCTGTCATATATCTCTCTAGGATTTTGCCCAAAAAAGGAAGCAAAGAGGTAGGCCGAAAATTACAAGAAGAGGGATCAGCTCCTACCATCTTCAAGATGGGAATGATTTTAGCTGACTTGCAAAAGTCAGGGACCGTCCCCAATGAAAGGGAGTTATTAAGAAGTAATAGAGGAGGATCAGGACTAACAGAGAACACCTCTTTTAATATGTGACAGGACAGCTGTCAGAGGGGGAGCCAGATTTGACTTTGATAAGCAAAGAGAGGAAAGTTTCCCTAGATATGTAGGGAAACTTTTCCAGACAACAAGAATTAGAAGGAAGATCCAGACAGAGAAATATAGGAGAGGGAAAGGGAATATTGACTTTGATTGTACTGATTTTGTCAATAAAATAGTGATTAAGAGAGTTACAGAGGGTTTGTGAGGGGGAGGGCTTGAAGGAAGCTCTTGCAGAAGAGGTCAAGTCATGGACAATCGAAAAATGTCTTTTGGCTTATTGGCTGAGAGAAGAATTTTTGAAGCAAAATAGTCCGATTTGGCCTGAAGGATGGATTTCTTATACTCCTGTAACAGCGTGAGGTACAGTGATTTTAGGATGGGACAAGACATCATTGAAAGCAAACAACTAGAAGATACAGATATTCTTTTTATTGTATTTTAATCATTATTTTAGGTTTTTATTTATGAATGCAAAACTTTCCCGCATGGAAAGAAGTTTTCAATTACTTCTTGTATGATGTCAGTACCGTCGTCCTCACCACTGTCTCTTCATGGTGCAAATCTGCAACATCACTCTGAGCTTCCTTGCTATAATCATCATCAGTGATGAAAGGGTTGCTCCACTACAGGGCAGTGTTGTGCAGCATACAACATAAAAGAGTAATTCAACACACCGTGTCAGATAAGAAGAGTAGGGTTCCACCAGACTTTTTGAAAAACAAAAATGTGCTTTGTACCTCATTGAAGAAAACATTCCCTAGTGTTTTTGGATTCCACGGAGGTGGCAACAATAATGGTCTGTTTGGGATTGCAGAGTCTCCTGAAAAAGCAAATAAATGTATACATTATCAATAAATTTGAAGTTTATTTTTCTAGAAATTTCTTGATCATTTGGTGTAGAAGGTTTGATCATAGAACTTACCAACAAGCTAGGCCCTCATGTTTCCCAGTTGTTCCACCAGCTGTTGCATGCTACTTTTGTGTAACAATAAAGAGTCATGGGTGGATCCTGTGAAACATGGACATACACTGGTGATGTTCAGTTCCGTAACATAGACCATCAGTCAATTAATCTAATGCAATATGTTCCGCTGTTGTTCTCTGTCATGGGGTGATGCCAAAGCAATATGAGTTCCAACAATGGCACCACCATCAAGACGCCTCCCTTGATAGTGTTCATGGTAACCTTCATTTAGAAATTCTATGTAATCATTTCTGTGAGTGATCACCACAGTCATGAATTCTTTAGGCACATTTGAGAAAGTGTCTTTGGACATTCCTTAGCACCTGAACCATAGCCAGGACTAGAATGAGTCGGTTGCAGTGAAATGTATCCAAGTGTAGTCGTCATAAGTGATGATATCATTTTGGGGTTATGATTTATAGGGAAGAGATCTGGGGAAAGCTGTTGTGCCAAGTCCAATATACTTTGCCAGGTGAGTTGCTATTTTTTATCACCTCCCTGACATCTTTTGTCTATGGCAAAGGCCATCTGTGGTGGCTGTACTAGTTGTCTATGAACAAACATGTACTTCATTCAGTATTACAATTTAATCAGTAAAGTTGATAAATTAAGACAGTATGATTATATATCACTATTCAATTGTTTATATATATTGTCTGTTTAGTTTTTTAAACGTAATAAATATTTTGTTTTTAATTATGTTAAATTATTTTTCTGTCAATGAATGTTCAACATACACAACGTACATGTATTTATTGTAGATTACATTGCCATGTTATCTACATCATTATCAAAATCTTCATTAAGGATATACTAAAGTTACACCATCATAGTATTTATTTTGAGTTTTTATAGAGCGCGAACTTGACCTGTTAGGGTATCAGAGCGCTTTACAGGAATCCGCAGTAGTAGAAAAAAGTCTTGGAGTGGGGGGGGGGGGGATGCTGGATACATAGGAGATAAAAGGACAAGTAATTACATTTTACATTTACAATATACGAGAAACAAGGTCCCAGGATCCATGGTGGGATGCCCAGAGCTGCCGGGTCGATGGTGCCTGGGTACTTCAGGGGGATGCATTAGACAGAAGTGGAACAAGGTCTCTGGATGATTAGAAACAAAATGTAGGTGAAGAATTTGCCCATTAGAAAGGTTTTGGCATCTTTTTTGAAGCAAGTCAGAGAAGGGATTCTTCTAATGGCGAGCAGAAGTGAGTTTCATATTCTTGGTGCGAACCCGGAAAGGCACGATTGTAAGTTTTCTTTTTCCCAAAAAAACGCATTATTTAATTTTAGCCATCTCAGTCCAACTTTCTAGACTGTGACACATGCTAAACATAAAATGTCGGATGCCTGACTTGTCCGTCATGCTAGACGGATAAAGTATGTAAACTGGGACAAACGTCTGTCAATGGTGTACACACCCATAGGTGTACATTGTGTGATTGTGTGATTGACTTTTATAAATGCGATGATTGGTGTAAGCATATGTTGACGTATGCGTACCTCTCTGTGGCATACATGTATCTTTTCACATTTCTCAATTGCCTACGATCGGTTGTACAGTGCACACCTCCTCCTATATTGGTGCTCAATGAGCCCTGTGAGTTAAAATCACTGGGGAGTCTGGAGACAGGGCCCCCAACTTCACTGCAGAAAAACTACTGATGTTGACTGATGAGTTCCTGTCTTAATACAGCCAGCTACATGGCACTGCCGAGCAAAGATACGGAAGACACTTCTTCTGCTCTGATTGTGCATAATTTATCAACGTATAAATCGATATTTACATTTATACATCTTTTTTTTTCCAAAGCAAGGTGGCAATGGAGCTGGATGCATAGGCCGGAGCTCCGGTGCCATTGGCATGCTGGTGAAGATATCGTGCTGGTGCCCCTCAAGCCTTGTGGCTCTAAAATGTTGTGGGGGCCAGGATAAGTAAGGGAGCGGACAAGATTTGCCTGAGGGTCGGTTGCAGAGGCACTGCCCACCTGGCCGAAGAGACATGCAGGATGGTGGCCACCACTGGTGCAGTATTTATAGAATGTATATATATACATAGATATACTGAAAAACCCAAAGCTTACACGGGCGCTATAGTTAGGATATGGAATAAAAAAAAACCTTAGAAATTCACTGAAAAACCAAAAGTCAAAGGAACGTTATAGTTAGGCTCAAGTTTCACTCATACAAGACCAGTGAAATTCAGCAGTTATAGTTAGCTGAGCTAACTATAACTCTATACCCCACAATGCACTGTGTATGACATCACATATTACATCACTCATGACATAGTCAGTGATATCACTCATGACATCACTGAGGACATCGCAAATGATGACATCATCGAGTGACTGTGAGTGTTTATGTGTTTATGGGTGTTATATTTATATAGAGAAAACTAGGAGGGACAGGGTCTTGAGAAAGGTCCAGCATACTTGCTCCTATGTTAAGCTAGCAAAACAAAGAGTATGGTGTTCCTAATGAGAAGTCTAGGTCTGTTCGAAATGTGTTTCTTCTTTTAGGAGAAAGGACCATCACACACCCCAGAAGTGTCATTCTTTATCATCGGGTAGCTCCTCGTTGGGCCAGTGCTGCAGTGCCCAAAGGGCTCCGCCGGTGGTGCTCTTTGCCGGAAGTCTTTTCTTTTTGCCAATGTGAATGGTGTTCTCGTGGACCCAACAATCCAGATAGCTATATTCTTTCAGCAATTAATTTACTTGAAAACTACTGACCAGAGTTACACCAAATTACAAAGAGCACAATCTGCATACCCAGATCTAAGTTTCCTGCTAAATTTGGTGTAATTCTGTCAAGCAGTTTTTCTGTAGCCCTGTCCAAAGAAGTCTATGGAAAATGCATTGGGATTTTGCATTTTGGGACTCACCTTTTCTTTTTTGCCCCCACCTACAAATCACTCTAAAACTTTCCATGCAAAGTAGTCTAACACTAGCACCTTTTTGGAAAGTTTCATCATCTTTCATCAAACGGTGCCAAAGTTAATAGCAAAATAAAAAACTGATTTCCTACGGAACAGCTTATATATATCTCCAAGCTCGAACTCCGTTTTCTTTTCGCGAAACAAAGTACAGCACTCCGGGGGTAAAGGCAAAGTTTCTTTATTCTGCCGTTAGCAGTATGAACAGACGCGTTTCGTACGTGAGTCCTTCGTCAGTGTTTACTCCTAACGCAATGAGGCGGCTATTTTTAAATGCATCATTGCGGCATGCCCATCAACAGTGATGACGGTATCGAGATCGCATTAAGCGCACTTGCAAATGTGGCGGCCATCTTTAAATGTTCAATATTGAACATATAAATCGAATGTATATAATCGATTCTAGATCAAATCTTGCCGTGTATCGGCATATCTGCCGCTCAGGCTGGTGTTACGCATTATTAAGCCTTGTATCGGCATATGACCAGCTACATTTGCATTGTGCATATTGGGATTTCAATGACCGTGATTTATAATAATTCATATTCTTACATATTCATTAAGGGCATGTTCTAGATGACATATCCAAAATTAATCACATTTTTTAAACATTTTAGTTAACACAGTGTGGAAAAGAGGAGCAGGAGAGAAAAGGGTCGAAAATACAATTAGGTCAATATCAGTGATATCAGAATCAGCATTGTAATGGTATATAGGACAGTACATTTATATATTTCATTTGCCTAGATGTACCATGAGGTCTTCTCCACTGTTCATCCCCTGTGGATTTTTTGTTTGCATATCAATGATGTAAGGTGACTCCAGTCTGCGTAACCTCATCAGTCTATCCCCTTCACTCGGATTAGCTGGAACATGGTCTATGCCGAAATATTGTAATAGATCCCTATTACTCTGATGTTCTTTGGCAAAATGCCGGGCCACCGGGTAAGTTATGTATTTATTACTGATTGCCCGTTGGTGTTCCAAAATTTGCATTTTTACATTGTTGATCATACTGCCGATATACTTAAGACCACATGGACAGGTCAAGCAGTACACAACATATGGGGTTTGGCATGTGATGAACTTTTTGAAGGTTCTCGAAGTTTGCAGACCAGGAATATTATATGACAGAACCCGTTTGCTGTTCTCACAGGCTTTGCATTTTCCACAGGGGAAGAATCCTTTCATATCTTTTAAGGTACCACTTTTCTTTTGTTTAGGAGGCATGAGATGACTCTGTACTAACTTATCTTTCAAAGAATTTAATTTGCGAAATGTGATTAAAGGGCGTCGAGGGGCATCTTTCCCTATTGTTGGATCTAATCGCAGTATGTGCCAATTTTTGGTGAGTATCTTCCTCAGATGATTCGCATCATCGGAGAAGGTCGTTATCATTCTAAAGGGGTGGAAAATCAAGACCCCCAGAAAACGAAGAAGAACCCGAAGAGGAGGTTGGAAAGGGAAGAGGAAGAGGGAGAACAGGATCCCAGAATTCCCGCAAGAAGAGGGGGAACCGATGGTAATCCCTAAATCCAACCTCACGATTATTAATCTGACCGACAAAACTTTGACCAAGGAGGAAGAGGACACTTTACAACTTGGATTGACCATTTGTCCCAATGATAAATTGGAATACACACAGACCAGAATAGATCTTTTCAAACTTGTTTGAATAATTAAGTTACACAATTTTTTCATATTGAAACCTTCAACAATGGAAGTAAAGAAAACAAAGAAAAGATCGACCATACAAGCAACAGATGCTTTAAGTACTGTAGTGTAGTTCCTATATTCCCAATAGGCTCTGCGCATTGGAATAATATAAACAGCAGTTTAGACGTAGGACTGAGGTAATCTAGGTCTCTACTGACTATATTAGACTTAATTAGTTTTGCCAGCTAGCTCAGAGGTCACTAGAAACGTTCTCGAATAAACAAGGAGGAGTTTAACTTCCCTGGATGGTATACACCTGTTACAACGCATTTTTTACTCCGCACTACCACTACAACGCGACCATTACTCCGCATACTATTACAACGCATTACGCTGGGGGGCGCTCTAGGATAGGGAATAAGTTTAATTTTCTATCCAACACCTTCCCTAGTGTCCACGGGGACTGGAGTTGGAATAGAAAATTATACTTACCACTATCCAGCACCTCTAAGCGCTATGCGTTGTAACGGTATTCGTTGTAAATACCGCGTTGTAATGGTATGCGGAGTAAAAGTATGTGTTGTAACGTCATACATCCTCCCTGGATAGACAAGAAGGGATTAGCTTCTGACAACCATAAAACATGACAACTTTGCTCCCTCAGAATAAGAGTGTATCTCTAGAGTTGTGTGAAAACAATAGACAGCTATTTCACTCAGTCAATTGTGCATACTTAGTTTCACCAGAGTGCAGAGAAATAGAGAGATGGGCGTTTTCAATAAAAGGTGTTATTTATTGAGCAGTCTTCTTTCTCATGCAAGAGAAATGAATTGCCACAATTGCAATACTTATCATAAAGTAAAGTGCGTACAGTAAAAGGAGTATTATGAAATACTGTAAAAGCATTGATAAGGTTTCTTAGCCATATGATACTTTAAAATAGATAAAATATATATATATATACATCAATACATTGACTAACGTACTCAACTCGTGCTTCTAAATACGCCTACCCCTGTGTACCTGATCTAGGCCTAATACGTTGGAAGGAGTAAGTAAGTAGCAGTTTAAGTTAAGTTGGTTTTGCCAAGAATCTGAATCAAGAATTCTCTTTAAGGGTTCAGTCAGCTCCATACCTAGGTAATAGAAAGCAGGAGGTCTGGTATGTCTTTCTCAGGACTCGATATCCCAGCAACCCGCAAGGGTATCTGGAAACACCGGAGCTGGATTTCTCGGCAGGAGAAAAGACAGCGTCTCTCTCAGTGCGTCAAAAGGGAGGGGCGGCGTCAGTGGGCTCTTGCATCAGCTGGGCTCTCGGGCAAGTAGATAGCCGCTCTGCTCCAAACCACCGTGTGTTTGCTTAAGGCAACGTTGGTATATTTATACCTGAAAGGTGCCGGGTTTGACGTAAGGTTGGACATAAGACGTCAATAAAGATGTCACTAAGAACTGGCCATTCTTTCAGTGCTCACAGGAGTTCTAGGACAAAGCAAAACAGAAGCATGGGGATTTCCTAGGTTGCTGGAGGTTTGCTTTGTTTAAAGAACGCGTTGTACTTTCTAGGAGTCTGGGGAAGTAGCCTTGCTTAATTTGGACTGCATGGGCTACAACTAAATATGGATATGATTTTTATGCCTTTATAAGGATATTATTTATTATAGCCATACAAGGGCATAAATTAGTAATATTGAATTAGGGTCCTAGATAGAAATACAACACCCACTCTACAATCTAATGTCCCTCATTACTAAAACTAAGCAATAGTAAACATATATTGGTGCATGTGTTTTCCAACCCACCCCAATAATTTGCTTTTGAAATGGTATATGGTAAATACACGAAAATAAGTATTGGTACTGTACGCTTTTCAAGCAGTGGTATCATTCAGTTAAAATGCAAATATATATCAGCTGAACGATTTGCGAAAATTACACATGAAATGGCTATGAATACTGAAAAGAAGGTCGAGACCATTCTATCACATATTAATACAGATGCTGTACATGTGCTAGAGGCTGAGGTAAAATATTGTCTCTAGAACTCCTAAAAATAGAAGCTCTGTTCTCTAAGAATAGTTCTACTTTAAGCAGAGTACTCTGAGCCAGAAAAAGGTAAATATTTTGGAAGTGAAAAAAAAATTATTTCGCTTTCAGGGGAAAAAATAGTTCCAAACGTTTTCAGTAGCTTTTGTTTATCAAAGCTGAAGGCCAAATTCAGAGTTCAGGGAACGCTGTGTGGTTGTTGCTTAAAAAGTTATTCTTTCTGTTCAGGGGAGAACATCATTTCAGACAGACTCGCAAAAAATTGGTCTACGACATCAGGTGAAAGTTCGACCAAGTTTGAAATTGCCGAAACAGTGCATGTGTGAGAATGATTGCCATCATCGATATCAGTATCAGCAATGCTCTCAGAAGGTTGTACCTGTGTGATGCTCCTCTCATCTCGTACTCCACTGCCACATACTCGTAGTGGTGAAGTCTCAACGAATGCCGTCATCAGAATGGGTAGCCGCTGGGGACAACACGATGCATGAGCCGTTACAGTACCTAGCAAAGTATCTGTATCCATTGGTACTGCTGATGGTAGTGTAAGACAGACGTTCAATACGCATTCTTCTCCACATAGCATACATCGAAGCACAGGTAAGATGCAATTTTGCCAGATAGGTCTGAATAAAAGAGACCAGGTCATATTCAGATCTCTTAGCCGGGCTAATCCGAGGACTTGAGTTATGCGACATTACTAAATCAGACATAATATTATTAATATTTTCGAAGTCCCAATCATCAGAGAAAGTACTTGGTTTTACAAAGTCACTTAAGGAAACCTTAAACTGGTGTGAATATTTCAAGAGCTCAATCGGGCAAAAAATGTCAAATTCAGTTCTGTCCCATGCTACCCCACCGGGTATTGGATTGGCTGTGACGTTCACTGATGATAGTTCTCTTTTCTCGATGTGAGATGACTTGTGAGGCTTTAGGACCAAGTTGATGTTCTGACTTGCTGTGTCTATTGTACTGTATTTTCCTTCAATGAATTGTCCCAAACATATAACCATTATGAGCCAAAGTAGGAGGAAAAGTACACTTAACACAATCCAAAATTCAATCCATGGTGAAATCAGATAGGTTTCTTTGAGTTGATGAAAGAATTCAGTTACTTTGTCTTTGAAAGTTCTTGTTGCTGGCATTTCTTTAGGTTCACTTGGATCATCAGAAAAGTCATCGAAATTGATGAAGTAGCCAGATGCAGTTCTGTCATTTGATGGAATTGCTTCCGAATTTTCATTTGCTTTTGGATTTTTCTCTGTTTCATTAGCATAGTCTGAGGCTACATCGTTGTAGACTGGTGTTTCTTGACAAACTGTTGCAATTTGGGTTTCAAGAGGCATAAGTTCCATGGCTTTGTTGCATAGTCCTTTTTTATTCACTGCAGGTTTATCGAATGTGATTAATCTCTCAGTTTGAACCTCTTGTATTGTAGCAAATTTTGGTACTCTGCTATTTCTTGGGAGTCCACTGGGCCTACTACTTATTATTGGCCACATGATTGTGGTTTTACCAGGTCGATGGATACAACTCGGTTCTCCTTTTTACCAGCAAGGGGGGGTAGTACAACTGATCTTGTTCCGCTGACAGCTAAGACAGGTACTGCTTTTCTGTAAGAAGGCCCAAATTCCTTCTTCACCGCGATCTTCTCTCTGACCAGATCCCCAATCTTTGGAATCCAGACAGGTCTTGCTGGGACAGGTGGTTTTTCTTCAGTGGCTGTTGGCTGTTGCTTTAACTTTATGTTGCTCAGGTTTCGTCTTGTTTCATTTAAGTCCTGTAAAACAGCCAAACGGTCTTTGATATCAAAGCATTTTTCTTTTTCCACTGAAGTATGACTATCAAGGTCCTGAATGTGCATTCTAGTACCGAACAATAGTTTGTACGGACTGAAACCTTTTAGAGAATTTCTTGCCAGAATATTAAGACTACGTTGGACACTTGTTAAATGTTGGACCCACCCATCATTCGAACCTAATACCCTCGCCGTTATAGATTGCTTTATGTCCCGTTTTTTTCTTTCCACTACCGCATTTCCCTCAGGATGGAAGGGACAAGAGTACCGCAATGCAATGCCCATGCTGGTCATGGCCTCTTTGTAAGCTTGAGAGCTAAACGCAGGACCCTGGTCAGAATGTAGCATGCCAATTGCGTATGTGCCGATAAGGACTCTCAAATCTTTGTATAACAGTTTCTGGCGTCAGCCGAGCGCTGGTGTCTACATTTTAAGTGAATCTAGTCTTAAATATTATGGGGACGCATTTCTCCTGATGGATTTCTGCGTATAGATAACTTTATGCTATCTAAAAGAAGGATCCTGGCAATACTCCGGTCGGTTCGCGACTGCGATCTCTGTTGCAGTTAGGACAGCTCATTGCAAATTTGTAATGTTGCAGGCTCATCCCCGGTAACCAGTATTCTGATTGTAATTCTTTAAGAGATTCCTTGATCTCTTGGTGCCTTAGACCTTCACCCATGTGTGCGTCTGCTATTAATAAGACTCTCCTGTTCGTGTTTGGAATTACTCTGTCCCCCACTCCAGGGATTTGAGCAAAAGGAACGGAGTTTGCATCAATTATGTATGTATTATTGAGTGTATAGTTCACAGGTAATGCTGCATAGTCGCCTTTTGAAGACGCTTTTACGGCTAGCATGGTTTCCCCGTCTATGTATTTTTCTGAACGCTTTTTTGTGGCTACGGAAGCCGGTTGAACTGCTTCCGCTCTGGGTGTGTCAGCCAATTAATTCCCTGCTACGTGAACGCCATGACGCTGATGACTCAGTGTATGTATCACGTGAGTCTTTTGTAGTTCTTTCTGTAAAAGAACTACCTGTTCCCAAAGCCTCTTATGCTTTATTGTGGCACCTGTGTCATCTTTGTAATCGTTTTGAACCCAGTTCTGCAAGTCATTATTGTAAGACTTGACGCAGTAATGCGAATCTCACACTATTAGTGTGGGGAAATCGCGATCTGCATTTTCAAGCGCCATCTTTAAAGATATTATTTCAGCTCGCTGAGTTGAGCAGTTTCTGAGTGCTTCAGTTTTGGTAATTAATGGTCTGAATTTACCAAAGCGCCAGTGACCTTTAACAATCGTGCACGCTGCGTTGTAGGATTTTTTCTCTACATCGTAGTGTTGTGCAAATCTGTCCATATAGATTACACATGTGTACTGTTTGAGAGGCAGAATTTCGATTGGCAGAGGATATTTTTCTTCATATTCTAGATTTTCTAGTTTTTTCATTTTCGGGTCAAAATAGTATTTCACGTCTTCTGCAGCAAGAGAATTTTCCCATTGTATCCATTTCGGATCTAATGCCACAGCAGTCAAATTGCGTGGACTTTTTAATGCCTCAAGGGCTGATTCTGCTGTTAAAACAGTTATTCTTTTGCCTTGGGCTTGGGCTCTCTCTTTTGCTACAGCAGTTTGAACCGCTACTAGAATTTTTTCAGTAGAACTGAATTTCATTTCAGCTTGTGTGTACAAGTGTGATTTGTAAGCTATAGGTACCGTTTCTCCCTCATTAGAGGTTAGGTACGTGAAACCGCATCTTCCTGGGATGACTCGGATTACAAGGTTGCGTACGTTTTCGCGAGTTTGTAATTTTGTTTTAGCTAACATGTCTGTTTGCAATGATCTCAAAATTTCTGTGTGTTTCTGAGTCCAATTGATTGGTTTGAAATCAGGTTTTATTAATTCATAGAGAGGTTTAACCCTCTCCGCATAATGTAGAATGTATGTTCTTCCGAAATTCAGGAAACCTAGTATTGATTGTAAGTTCTTCAGCGTTTTTGGTGCTTGGAGTACAGCGCACTTCTCTAAGAAGTTGTCTCGTAGGCTTTTGCCTTTACTTGATAATTTATATCCTAAAAATAGGACAGTTAGATGGGCAATTCGTGACTTTTTAAAGTTGAATTTGTAACCCTCAGCTGCAAACCCAAGTATTATGGTGTTTACTCCTTTCAAGTGAGTATCCAGGTCATCATCTGTAAGATAGATGTCATCGACATAAGATAATGCTGCATCATCATATATTTGTAGTAACTCTGTTACCCTTGCTGAGAATAATCCTGGGCTATTCTTGAATCCCTGTGGGAGTCGACAGAAGTGTTTTTGCGACCCCATTATTGAGAACGCCGTCAAATACCTGCTCTCAGGTGCGATGTTTTGACAAAAGAATCCATTAGAGATGTCTAATGTTGTTTTGCTTGTATATACAAGCAACAGATGCTTTAAGTACTGTAGTGTAGTTCCTATATTCCCAATAGGCTCTGCGCATTGGAATAATATAAACAGCAGTTTAGACGTAGGACTGAGGTAATCTAGGTCTCTACTGACTATATTAGACTTAATTAGTTTTGCCAGCTAGCTCAGAGGTCACTAGAAACTTTCTCGAATAAACAAGGAGGAGTTTAACTTCCCTGGATAGACAAGAAGGGATTAGCTTCTGACAACCATAAAACATGACAACTTTGCTCCCTCAGAATAAAAGTGTATCTCTAGAGTCGTGTGAAAACAATAGACAGCTATTTCACTCAGTCAATTGTGCATACTTAGTTTCACCAGAGTGCAGAGAAATGGAGAGATGGGTGTTTTCAATAAAAGGTGTTATTTATTAAGCAGTCTTCTTTCTCATGCAAGAGAAATGAATTGCCACAATTGCAATACTTATCATAAAGTAAAGTGCGTACAGTAAAAGGAGTATTATGAAATACTGTGAAAGCATTGATATGGTTTCTTAGCCATATGATACTTTAAAATAGATAAAATATATATATACATAAATACATTGACTAACGTACTCAACTCGTGCTTCTAAATACGCCTACCCCTGTGTACCTGATCTAGGCCTAATACGTGGGAAGGAGTAAGTAAGTTGCAGTTTAAGTTAAGTTGGTTTTGCCAAGAATCTGAATCAAGAATTCTTTTTAAGGGTTCAGTCAGCTCCGTACCTGGGTAATAGAAAGCAGGAGGTCTGGTATCTCTTTCTCAGGACTCGATATCCCAGCAACCCGCAAGGGTATCTGGAAACACCGGAGCTGGATTTCTCGGCAGGAGAAAAGACAGCGTCTCTCTCAGTGCGTCAAAAGGGAGGGGCGGCGTCTGTGGGCTCTCGCATCAGCTGGGCTCTCGGGCAAGTAGATAGCCGCTCTGCTCCAAACCACTGTGTGTTTGCTTAAGGCAACGTTGGTATATTTATACCTGGAAGGTGCCGGGTTTGACGTAAGGTTGGACATAAGACGTCAATAAAGATGTCACTAAGAACTGGCCGTTCTTTCAGTGCTCACAGGAGTTCTAGGACAAAGCAAAACAGAAGCATGGGGATTTCCCAGGTTGCTGAAGGTTTGCTTTGTTTAAAGAACGCGTTGTACTTTCTAGGAGTCTGGGGAAGTATCCTTGCTTACTTTGGACTGCATGGGCTACAACTAAATATGGATATGATTTTTATGCCTTTATAAGGATATTATTTATTATAGCCACACAAGGGCATAAATTAGGAATATTGAATTAGGGTCCTAGATAGAAATACAACACCCACTCTACAATCTAATGTCCCTCATTACTAAAACTAAGCAATAGTAAACATATAATGGTGCATGTGTTTTCCAACCCACCCCAATAATTTGCTTTTGAAATGGTATATGGTAAATACATAAAAATGAGTATTGGTACTGTACGCTTTTCAAGCAGTGGTATCATTCAGTTAAAATGCAAATATAAATCAGCTGAACGATTTGCAAGAATTACACATAAAATGGCTCTGAATACATAAAAGAAGGTCGAGACCATTCTATCACATATTAATACAGATGCTGTACATGTGCTAGAGGCTGAGGTAAAATATTGTCTCTAGAGTTCCTAAAAATAGAAGCTCTGTTCTCTAAGAATAGTTCTACTTTAAGCAGAGTACTCTGAGCCAGAAAAAGGTAAATATTTTGGAAGTGAAAAAAAAATTATTTCGCTTTCAGGGGAAAAAATAGTTCCAAACGTTTTCAGTAGCTTTTGTTTATCAAAGCTGAAGGCCGAATTCAGAGTTCAGGGAACGCTGTGTGGTTGTTGCTTGAAAAGTTATTCTTTCTGTTCAGGGTAGAACATCATTTCAGACAGACTGGCAAAAAATTGGTCTACGACATCAGGTGAAACTTCGACCAAGTTTGAAATTGCCGAAAAAGTGCATGTGTGAGAATGATTGCCATCATCGATATCAGGATCAGCAATGCTCTCTGAAGGTTGTACCTGTGTGATGCTGCTCTCATCTCGTACTCCACTGCCACATACTCATAGTGGTGAAGTCTCAACGAATGCCGTCATCAGAATGGGTAGCCGCTGGGGACAACACGATGCATGAGCCGTTATAGTACCTAGCAAAGTATCTGTATCCATTGGTACTGCTGATGGTAGTGTAAGACAGATGTCCAATACGCATTCTTCTCCGCATAGCATACATCGAAGCACAGGTAAGATGCAATTTGTCCAGATAGGTCTGAATAAAAGAGACCAGGTCATATTCAGATCTCTTAGCCGGGCTAATCCGAGGACTTGAGTTATGCGACATTACTAAATCTGACATAATATTATTAATATTTTCAAAGTCCCAATCCTCAGAGAAAGTACTTGGTTTTACAAAGTCACTTAAGGAAACCTTAAACTGGTGTGAATATTTCAAGAGCTCAATCGGGCCAAAAATGTCAAATTCAGTTCTGTCCCATGCTACCCCACCGGGTATTGGATTGGCTGTGACGTTCACTGATGATAGTTCTCTTTTTTCGATGTGAGATGACTTGTGAGGCTTTAGGACCAAGTTGATGTTCTGACTTGCTGTGTCTATTGTACTGTATTTTCCTTCAATGAATTGTGCCAAACATATAACCATGATGAGCCAAAGTAGGAGGAAAAGTACACCTAACACAATCCAAAATTCATTCCATGGAGAAATCAGATAGGTTTCTTTGAGTTGATGAAAGAATTCAGTTACTTTGTCTTTGAAAGTTTTTGTTGCTGGCATTTCTTTAGGTTTACTTGGATCATCAGAAAAGTCATCGAAATTGATGAAGTAGCCAGATGCAGTTCTGTCAATTGTTGGAATTGCTTCCGAATTTTCATTTGCTTTTGGATTTTTCTCTGTTTCATTAGCATAGTCTGAGGCTACATCGCTGTAGACTGGTGTTTCTTGAGGAACTGTTGCAATTTGGGTTTCAAGAGGCATAAGTTCCATTGCTTTGTTGCATAGTCCTTTTTTATTCACTGCAGGTTTATCGAATGTGATTAATCTCTCAGTTTGAACCTCTTGTATTGTAGCAAATTTTGGTACTCTGCTATTTCTTGGGAGTCCACTGGGCCTACTACTTATTATTGGCCACATGATTGTGGTTTTACCAGGTCGATGGATACAACTCGGTTCTCCTTTTTACCAGCAAGGGGGGGTAGTACAACTGATCTTGTTCCGCTGACAGCTAAGACAGGTACTGCTTTTCTGTAAGAAGGCCCAAATTCCTTCTTCACCGCGATCTTCCCTCTGACCAGATCCCCAATCTTTGAAATCCAGACAGGTCTTGCTGGGACAGGTGGTTTTTCTTCAGTGGCTGTTGGCTGTTGCTTTAACTTTATGTTGCTCAGGTTTCGTCTTGTTTCATTTAAGTCCTGTAAAACAGCCAAACGGTCTTTGATATCAAAGCATTTTTCTTTTTCCACTGAAGTATGACTATCAAGGTCCTGAATGTGCATTCTAGTACCGAACAATAGTTTGTACGGACTGAAACCTTTTAGAGAATTTCTTGGCAGATTATTGAGACTACGTTGGACACTTGTTAAATGTTGGACCCACCCATCATTCGAACCTAATACCCTCGCCGTTATAGATTAATTTAATTTAATTTAATTGTGGGTTTATATAGCGCTAGAATCAACTCCCGGAGGAGTATCTCCGCGCTTCGACCGCTGGGGAACCCGTCCTGGCTCACCCTGAGAGATGGTCCCTAATGGGTATCGCTAAGGTGCGACCAAGCATCCCCGGCGGTCTGGGGGGCCGTTGTGAAGATGAGGCAAGCTAATGCCCAGAGTTGCTGAGTGTGGTCCCTGACTGGAGTAGGCACTGAGGCGAGAATTATCAAGCCCGCTGACCCTGGTCCACGACCCTGCCGCGTCGGGAATCGAACCCTGGTCCCGGGCCATCCTCTGCTTACGGGTCTGCCGCCTCTAACCAGTGAGCCACACCACTCCACTTTATTGCTTTATGTCCCGTTTCTTTCTTTCCACTACCGCATTTCCCTCAGGATGGAAGGGACAAGAGTACCGCAATGCAATGCCCATGCTGGTCATGGCCTCTTTGTAAGCTCGAGGGCTAAATGCAGGACCCTGGTCAGAATGTAGCATGCCAATTGCGTATGTGCCGATAAGGACTCGCAAATCTTTGTATAGCAGTTTCTGGCGTCAGCCGAGCGCTGGTGTCTACATTTTAAGCGAATCTAGTCTTAAATATTATGGGGACGCATTTCTCCTGATGGATTTCTGCATATATATAACTTTATGCTATCTAAAAGAAGGATCCTGGCAATACTCTGGTCGGTTCGCGACTGCGATCTCTGTTGCAGTTAGGACAGCTCATTGCAAATTTGTAATGTTGCAGGCTCATCCCCGGTCACCAGTATTCTGATTGTAATTCTTTAAGAGATTCCTTGATCTCTTGGTGCCTTAGACCTTCACCCATGTGTGCGTCTGCTATTAATAAGACTCTCCTGTTCGTGTTTGGAATTACTCTGTCCTCCACTCCAGGGATTTGAGCAAAAGGAACGGAGTTTGCATCAATTATATATGTATTATTGAGTGTATAGTTCACAGGTAATGCTGCATAGTCGCCTTTTGAAGACGCTTTTACCGCTAGCATGGTTTCCCCGTCTATGTATTTTTCTGAACGCTTTTTTGTGGCTACGGAAGCCGGTTGAACTGCTTCCGCTGTGGGTGTGTCAGCCAATTAATTCCCTGCAACGTGAACGCCATCACGCTGATGACTCAGTGTATGTATCACGTGAGTCTTTTGTAGTTCTTTCTGTAAAAGAACTACCTGTTCCCAAAGCCTCTTATGCTTTATTGTGGCACCTGTGTCATCTTTGTAATCGTTTTGAACCCAGTTCTGCAAGTCATTATTGTAAGACTTGACGCAGTAATGTGAATCCCACACTATTAGTGTGGGGAATTCACGATCGGCATTTTCAAGCGCCATCTTTAAAGATATTATTTCAGCTCGCTGAGTTGAGCAGTTTCTGAGTGCTTCAGTTTTGGTAATTAATGGTCTGAATTTACCAACGCGCCAGCGACCTTTAACAATCGCGCACGCTGCGTTGTAGGATTTTTTCTCTACATCGTAGTGTTGTGCAAATCTGTCCATATAGATTACACATGTGTACTGTTCGAGAGGCAGAATTTCGATTGGCAGAGGATATTCTTCTTCATATTCTAGATTTTCTAGTTTTTTCATTTTCGGGTCAAAATAGTATTTCACTTCTTCTGCAGCAAGAGTATTTTCCCATTGTATCCATTTCGGTTCTAATGCCACAGCAGTCAAATTGCGTGGACTTTTTAATGCCTCAAGGGCAGATTCTGCTGTTAAAACAGTTATTCTTTTGCCTTGGGCTTGGACTCTTTCTTTTGCTACAGCAGTTTGAACCGCTACTAGAATTTTTTCAGCAGAACTGAATTTCATTTCAGCTTGTGTGTACAAGTGTGATTTGTAAGCTCTAGGTACCGTTTCTCCCTCATTAGAGGTTAGGTACGTGAAACCGCATCTTCCTGGGATGACTCGGATTACAAGGTTGCGTACATTTTCGCGAGTTTGTAATTTTGTTTTAGCTAACATGTCTGTTTGCAATGATCTCAAAATTTCTGTGTGTTTCTGAGTCCAATTCATTGGTTTGAAATCAGGTTTTATTAATTCATAGAGAGGTTTAACCCACTACGCATAATTTAGAATGTATGTTCTTCCGAAATTCAGGAAACCTAGTATTGATTGTAAATTCTTCGGCGTTTTTGGTGCTTGGAGTACAGCGCACTTCTCTAAGAAGTTGTCTGCTAGGCTTTTGCCTTTACTTGATAATTCATATCCTAAAAATAGGACAGTTAGATGGGCAATTTGTGACTTTTTTTTTTTTTTTTTTTTTAAAGACCTTTATTGTACTTCAGCAGCATACACCGGGCCTGGCCTACAACCCCGTGGGCCGGCCGTTACGTAGTCAAAATTATTTTGCAATATCAGTAATAACACAGCCCCTGTGCCGACATCCCTGGGGTATGGCGTCATTCCACAATCATGAGTGTACACAATTCACAGAAGGATCATAAATCACATAAGGTCCATTTTCTATTTTTAAATTAACTAAATTGACTAAACTCGGTAAGATCGCATCGCACACAGAAGACGACATAACATTTATGTGTATAGTAGTTTGTAAACACGTAGAGCAAGTACAGGTAAGTCCCCATCAGTAAACCTTCTGCAGCCACTGGCCGAATACCTGAATGAGCAAAAAGAAAAACCCACCATACAGCACTGAACCTCGGGGAGGAGACTCTCAGTCCGAAAGGGCCTCTTCCGAGTCAATCTGGGGCGGGTCACAAATATCCCCCCTGAACTTGTTCCACGCCCCCCAGATCTGCCCCCATTTCCTGGGGCATCCCCGATGGATAAAAACCGCTTTCTCGGCAACCATTGATATATCCATGTCCCTGCACCAGTCCCTAAGCGTAGGTGAAACTTCAGCGCCCCACAGTCTAGCTATGTTTCGCTTCGCTACCATCATCCCCAGCATGGCCCAGTCCTGTTGTCGAAGGGTTAAATCCGTTGCGTCCCATACGTTTAACAGGCAACGCCAGGGTTCAGGCAGCAGGGAGACATTCATGGTCTGAGACATGGTACGCATCACAGCTGCCCAGAACCTAGCCACTCGACCACAGTCCCAAATAGTGTGGTAGAACGTTCCCCTCTCCCCGCAGCCGCGAAGACAGTACTCGTGTGAGGCCCTCCCCATCTTATGTAGGACTGTTCTGGTGTAATACGTGCGGTGCAGTATTTTCAGTTGTACCAATTTAAGTCTGGAGGGGATCGCTGTTTCCCGCGGCGAGGAGATAGCCTCCTGCCAATCTGAATCCTCAAAGTCGCCCACATCCCTCGCCCAACTCAACCGTAACCTAGTCAGCCTGTCCGGCAGATTGTTCACCAGCTTTCGATACGTGAATGACGTTGCTTTGCGGGGCATGTGTTCCGTGAGCAATCTATCCTCAAGAGGAGTGGATTCTGTCAGGGCTGTCTCTGCCGGGATGGCTGCCTGCAATGCATGGCGGATTTGCAGGTACCTATAGTGTTCAGATCGTGCCATCTCATATTTGGTTTGTAGAAACGTAAAGTCCACTACCCTGCGTTTCTTCCAAAGGTCTCCCACAACTGATATTCCTATGTTGTCCCACGCCTGGAACCCCTTACTGTTGCAAAGGAGGCCTAGTCTGTATGAGTCCCACAGAGGTGTCATTTGTGTGATTGTGTTAGCGCATCAAAGATATCTGTGCGCCTTGTACCAAATTAGAATCGTGTGACGTGTCGGTCCAACCAGGTCGGTTGGAACACTACGGCTATAAAGGTTTCGCAACAGACCTCTGGGCTCCAAGCCGTGCCTATCAGCTAAGTAAGCAGGTTCGGTCTGTGGGGAGTGCAACCAATAGTTAATTTGTTTGAGATGGGCCGCCCAGTAATATAGTTCTATGTTTGGAAGTGCTATGCCACCATCATACCAATCGTTTACCAGTTTGCACTGTGCAATCCGTGCTGGCTTACCGTCCCAGAGCAGAGCCGAAACTGCAGACGAGATCGCCGCAAAGTAGGAGGGGAGGACCGGGAACGGGGTATTTTCAAGAATGTACAGAAAGCGGGGGAGCATCATCATTTTGAACAGTGCAGCTTTGCCAAGGAGAGTAAGAGGGAGGGAACGCCATACTTTCACATCCCGTTTGAAACGGTCCAGTAGGGGTTTCAAATTCAGGGTGTGGAATTCGTCCGGATCTGACGAAGCGTAAACACCCAGGTATTTGAACGCCGCGTCAGTATAACTCAAGGGGCAGCTCGCCGGGAGAGACGGTGGGCGACCCGCAAGGACGAATAGGACCGATTTGGACCAGTAAATCCTATATCCCGACACTCTCCCAAATTTCTCACAGACGTTGAGAAGCTCAAGAATCGATTTTTTGGGAGAGGTGAGATAGAGCAGGATATCGTCCGCATAGAGAGATATGCGATCCTCCCATGTCGGCGACCATCGGATACCCTTAATGGATGGTTCCCACCTGATCCAAATTGCCAACGGTTCCAGGACCAAAGCAAACAGTAGGGGGGAGAGTGGGCAGCCCTGCCTTGTCCCTCGACCAAGCGGGAAGTCCCTAGAAATGTGGCCATTGGCTACCACCTGGGCCAGGGGCCCGGTATAAAGTAATCGAACCCAGGCGCAGAACTTGGGGCCAAAGCCCATATGGTGGAGCACAGCAAATAAGTAGGGCCATTCCACGGTATCAAATGCCATAGTGGCGTCGAGGGAAAGGAGAACAGCAGGCTCTTGTATGCTGTCCCGGCGGGCCAAGACGGCCTGCAACCGTCGAAGGTTATGCGACGTATTGCGAGATTGCATAAAGCCAGACTGGTCTGGGTGCACCAAGGTGGCAAGGTGCGGGGCCAATCGCTGCGCTAATAACTTGGCCAGGATTTTTGGTTCCGCATTTATTAAAGAAATAGGGCGTTAAGAGGTGCAAGCCTCAGCCGCCTTACCGGGTTTATGGATCGGAATAATTGTGGCGAGGCGCTGATCTCTAGGGAGTTCACCCGCTTCCAGACTATCGGTAAACATATTGAGAAGATGGGGGGCCGTAATTTGAACCGAGCTCTTGTACAGCTCCACTGGGAACCCGTTGGGGCCCAGTGCTTTGCCAGAAGCCAACGCGTAGGTTGCCTCCTGTATTTCTTCCACCGTGATATCTGCGTCAAGTTGGAGCACCGCTTCTGGAGAGAGGCCAGGGATGGTTAAGTCTTTGATATAATCATATGCCTCCTCGATCGAGTATTGCGCCTGGGGGGTATATAGGGTCTCGAAGTGGTCTGCGAGCAGGTCGACTATGGTCTCGGGATCCGAGGTCGTATGACCGGAAGGCGATGTCAGCTGGGCGATGACTCTGCCTGCCCTCTCCTTTTTGTCCAGCCAAGCCAGAATCTTACCGGCCTTGTCACCTAGCTCGTAAACCCTGTGACGGGTGGCCTGGATTGTGCCCAGCACCATTTCTTTCTGGTACGTCATCCACTCATTGCGCCGTAGCCGGACAGCCTGGGCCGCCCCGAGGGACGGTCGAACCTCCTGATCCCGGATCGCAGTGTTAAGCGCCTCCTCCAAAGCGTGAAATTCCCGTCGCTGTGTTCGTTTGTGGTCAGTAACAGAGGCTATGGCCTGTCCGCGTAGGACCGTTTTGTAAGCCTCCCACAAGGTAGTGGGTGAATCCACCGATCCAGAATTTTCTTGGAAATACTGTTCAGTAGCCCTGGTGAAACCTTTCGATAGAGAGGGGACCTGCAGGTAGCTCGCGTGGATAGGGAAAAGGTGGCGTCTATGTGCACGGTGGTGTATGTGAGTTGCAGTGGAGAGTGATCAGATATTCCCCTAGGACGGATACCTATCTCCACAATGCCCTGCAGCCCCTTCCCTGACATCAGGAGGTAATCTATCCGGGAGAGGCAATTGTGGGCAGCCGAGTAGTAAGTGTATTGCCTATCATAAGGGTGTTTGTGTCTCCAGCAATCCGTAAGTCCCAGGGCGTCTAGTAGTCCGAGGAGTCGTCCAGCTCCTCGCACCGTCGCCGTATGAGGGTGTCTATCGAGGTCCTGATCAGCAACGTCATTGAAGTCTCCCCCTACCACCAATTTCGCGTCTGGCAGAGTCAAGAGAAAGGTCGTGAGGGCTGTGTGTGCTGTGGCATGTAGACCTGGTGGAATGTATACGGACACAAAGTTAAAAAGTTGGCCCTCCCACTGTACCGTTGCCGCTGCAAACCGCCCCAGAGTATCTACACGTGTCTGTTGTACCACCAACTGGGAGTTCTTTCTTATGAGTATCCCTGTCCCCCTTGAACCTGATGAGAAGTCTGCATGCGCAATGAACTTATATCCCCATCTATCCATCGCCTTGGTCGCCGAGCCTACCAGATGTGTTTCCTGCAGTAACACTATGGCCGGGCCGCAACGCTTTAGGAATTGCAGCACCAGGCCACGCTTCACCTTGTCTCCTAATCCCCGAACATTCCAAGTCAGGATTGTTAAAGCTGACTGGCGGGTTAGACGAGTTTCAGGTACATCTGCCATCTGCGCAGCCATCTATCAGAGTGCGTAACCTCGCGGGGGATAAAACCTGCCAGGCCTCTACTTTCATGAAACATGACGTCTTCAGTACAATACAAGAAAAAGGAAAACAAAACATCCCTCCTCCCACCCCACCCTCAACAAGATTAAATGTGAGTCCTGTCTCATCTCCCGATTTGCGTTTAACGTTTAAACATTCCCCCCACGCCTCCCCCCTCCCTGCCTCTCTGCTAGACGGACCCTGAACTGCCCGCCCCCCCAACTCAGCAGAGTGCTTTACCCAACCCATGAACAGTTACTTGCTTGCTGGGGTGAAGTGTCCCCCGGAGTAGGCAGCTCCCCTGCCCTCCCCGGTCTCACCCGGGTCAGTGACTATTCCGGGTCCCACCCAGGAATTCTTTTTTGTGTCCATCTGACGTGGCGGCAGGAGTCTATTCTTTCACGTCTCCCAGTTCGTTAGAGTTGTCCAGTGCCTGCGAGTGTGGCGATCCGTCTCTGTCCGAGGCCTGTGATCTCTGTTGACTGTCTCCCCGTTGGTTCTGGTTCGTCCTGTTGGATCGGCGGGGCCGTCCCGTTTGTCGCCATCCATCCAGCCAGTCACGGGCCGACTCCGGTGTATCAAAAAACCAAACCTTACTGTCCGCTACCACCCTAAGCCGCGCCGGGAAAAGCATGGAGTATGGTAACTCCTTGGCTCTCAGTTCCTTCTTAATTGCAAGGAAAGTCTTCCTCCGGCGCGACACCTCGGCAGTATAATCTGGAAAGAAGGCCAGTGTGGAATTGTGAACCTGTATTGGTGTGGCCACCCTTGCCGCCTGGAGGATCACGTCGCGGTCTCGAAAGTTAAAGAGTCTCGCAAGTATTGGTCTAGGGGGTGCTCCAGGTTTAGGTTGTCCCCCAGGAACCCTATGCGCTCGTTCTACGGAGAAAAATTGCGATAGTCCCTTTGGCTTAAGTCATGTCTTGATCAGGTCCTCCACATATAGGTCCATGGCTCCAGTGCCTTCTGACTCCGGAACCCCAATAATTCTCACGTTGTTACGTCTGGAGCGCCCTTCCTGGTCATCCAGCTTCTCTTTTAGTGCCTTGTTCTCCGCCGTCACACGCTCCATCGCTATTTGTAGGTCAGATACGTCCTCCACTAGAGATTTTGTGACTACCTCGACCTGTTTAACTCTTTCGCCCATCTTTTGGAAGTCCGCCCTCAGAAGCGAGACTTCAGTGGCCGTGGATCCCACTGTTGCTTGTACTTGTGCCAACGCCTTCATCACATCCTCCAGTGTTGCTTTCTTTGTTCCGTCGCCGTCCGGTGTCTTCCCTGTGGACGTGCGATGCTCCGACTGGGATTGGGCCTGTCGGTCAAAAGCAAATTTCTCCAGCCTGGACTGCGATGAGTTGCCTTTCGGGCCTTTGCCTGCCATGATTCCCTCAGGTGCGCCTGTCGGCTGCAGTGTCTATGGTATGCGGCCCCAAGGGGGATTTCTGCACTTGAGATGTGCAGGCCGTGTCGCAGTGGCGTTTCCCACCTGTTTCACCCACTCAGAGAGGGGGTTCGTTGAGCCCCGATGTCAGGAGCAGCCGCTTCTGTCCCCTCCGCTTCTCAGTGGCCTTGACTGCAACCTTATGCCTTATGTGAGTAGGCCAGAGTCACTAGTTCAGCCCGTGATGTGGACGCCTGCCTTGCCTGCGTGACGCTCAGTACAGACTCCCCCGACCCCCCGGTGTGGCCGCGGTCCTTCCCACCGCTTCAGGGCGCTCCAGGTTCTTTCCGTGGTCAGCCGTGCCTCCCCGCCCCTGGCCCCCGCTGTTTCTGCCTCCCGCCGTGCTCCCTACTTCCTCGGCGTGGGTGAGGCCAGAGTCCCCCCGTCTAGGGCTGTCGTGGTGCACTACTGAAATGGCGCAAATGGGGCCCTCGGAGCTCGATTGCAGACGCTGTCACTTGCACGGGGGCCCGCACAACGAGTCACTGCAGAGGGTCCCCTCTGGTCGGGCACTTCGCCCCCCTACCTCGTCGCTGCGGCGCACTGCCGGGGGGGGGGACTGATCCCACAGTGCCGATCCCGATGCCCCCAGGCGCTCCACCCAGGCGCCGACGGTATGAAGCAGGCTTCCGATGGGGGCGGGGGGGCGGGGGGGAAGCTCCGGCGTCCGTCGATGAGGTTCTCGGGGGGTCCAGGTGGCGCACACTTCCGGTCGCCCACCGCTGGCTTGCCCTCACTTCCGGCCGGCCACACCACAAATCGGAGCCCGGCGTCTCAGTGTCAGTTTAGGCCCACCACTGTCGGAGTGCAGAACTTCACTTCCCGGCACTCGATTTTGATCGCTGTCCCTTCCGGTGGTTCCCGTCCGGTCCCGGACCCAGGTTCCTCCGGTCAGAGGTCGCAGAGATGCGGTTCAGTGTACGGATTTATGTGGGGAAGCCGCCTCACTCACGGAGCCTCACAGCTATGCCACCGCCATGCTCGGCTGCCAAGCCACGCCCTGCCTCGTGACTTTTTAAAGTTGAATTTGTAACCCTCAGCTGCAAATGTAAGTATTATGGTGTTTACTCTTTTCAAGTGAGTATCCAGGTCATCATCTGTAAGATAGATGTCATCGACATAAGATAATGCTTCATCATCATATATTTGTAGTAACTCTGTTACCCTTGCTGAGAATAATCCTGGGCTATTCTTGAATCCCTGTGGGAGTCGACAGAAGTGTTTTTGCAACCCCATTATTGAGAACGCCGTCAAATACCTGCTCTCAGGTGCGATGTTTTGACAAAAGAATCCATTAGAGATGTCTAATGTTGTTTTGTATTTTTTACGCACGATGTTATTCATTAGTGCTGCACTGTGTGAGTTTTGTACTGCAAATGTTTTGCAACATGAGTTTAAGTGTCTGTAGTCCAAAACTAGACGATATGATTCGTCTGGCTTGGAGACAGGAAACAAAGGATTGTTTGTTTGTGAGGTGCATGTTTCAATCACCCCCTGGTATTCAAGTTGATCCAAGATCTCCCTGACTTGCTTTTTAGCTTCTTGTTTAACTGGGTACTGCCTTTGTGCAGTGGGTTGACATTTTAAATGGATTTTGTGTGGAGGAGAGTCCTCATCCCATCCTACATGATTTTTATATAATGCAGGAGCTTGGGCCACTGCCCATTTTCTTGCATATATGGATTTTCTATGAATTGAAATAGGATTTGAGAAGGCAGGCATAATCATTTCTTCGCCATGAGGGCACTCCCTGACAAACTCTGGTGGCCAGTCTTTCTCAGCTAAAAGGATGTCATAGCCTTTCGAAAGGTTAACCCAAAAGAGACCCCTTACTTTCCTAGTCTTATCTCCCTCTATACGCAATGTTATTTCGTATATTTTATAAGGTTTGCTAACTCTAGTAGCACTTAAATGTATTCATTCGTGTCCACTGTCTCCAGAAGATTCATGAGGATCTTGCGAGCTATGGTCACTTCTGCTGCGCTGTCTAGCATTGTCTGGGCCCACTCTCCGTTTTTCAGTTGTGTCCTCAGTATCCTCGGCATGTTTAATTATTTTAATACTGGCTACCTTCTTTCTTGGAAATTGTAATTTTTTACTTTGATGAGCAGGTTCCTTGTCTTTGGACCTAACGTGCTCTTCCCTGTGTTCTGACCGTCCTTTTCTTTCCGATTTCTGTGAGGAAGTCTGAAAAGATCGAGAGGGACGTGTATCAATATCTTGATATCTATCAGGTTTTTTCAAATTATCCCTATTTCTAAGGTTTTATCTTTTCTCAGAGGGCTTCCTCTGGGGAGACTTGTTTCCTCGGTCAGGAGATCTTTCTCTTTGTTGAGGAGACCTTCCTCTGGACTGGAATCTTTTTTCTTTGGGAGTGAATTGTTTATTACCATCCCAACTCTTTTTTGGAGTATTTAGATTATTTTTAATAAATGTTTTTTCAGGATTTTTAGTTAGTTGGGGTTTTACTGGTTTCCCACCCAAGCTATCTCTACCTAGTTGTTCATAGGATTTTTCTACGATTCTGGCAAGTTCAAATGGTTGTTCTGCTATATCTGTTTCTTTCAATTTTTGGAGGTAAGTTATATCCTCCATTACCAATTGAACTAACTCTCTATATGCCTTTGTTAATTCTTTTATTTTAACTAAGAGTTATTTGTTTGACATTTTATCAATGTCTGGATGTGGTGTGTAGCTGGCTAGAACCGGCCACGTTGCTCCTAGTCTATCTAGTGGACCGATCCTGGTGATGTGATTTTGATGTTTTAGGGCGCCTTTGTAACGACCCGATTTTCGGACCAGATAGAATCAGCTCACAAAACACCATCAATCCAGCCGAAACGTAACCATCTCCCTCCTCAGGACCCATTTATCCAGGCACCTGGGTACCTACCTGAGGATGGGGAATTAGCAATATACAAGCTCATATCATCAAAAACACCACTAAATCTATAGGATTACTAGGAATACTCACTGATTACTAAGGACGTCCATGCTCTACACCACACTCATACCTTATAGTCTCGCTGCAACAGGGGCCCAGACTAGACTACCCGGAGGCTGTTCCGATTATCTACCATTACACACTGATAACCATCAGTGCTCACGCAAGCCACAATCTGGTGGGTATACACACTGACCACAATCAGTGCTCTCGCAAGCCACAATCTGGTGGGTATGCAAACTGACCACAATCAGTGCTCTCGTTATTTCCTACATACACAAGCCACAATCCTGTGGGTATACACACTGACCACAATCAGTGCTCACTCAAGCCACAATCCTGTGGGTATACACACTGACCACAATCAGTGCTCACTCAAGCCACAATCCGGAGGGTATAACGCCGCTACACAACGACGATCACTTTCCTATGAATACCCTCAGCTCTCTCTCTCTCTGTTGGGAAGTTTCTCTCATACATCTAATATCTACTGGGGATGTCTCATATACAATTGTTATATTTTATGTGGTACACAAGAATGGCCAAATCACAATATGCAAAGGGTATTATCAAATACAAGTGCTCCTCTACTCCCTTGCTCAGTTACCATTTACCTGGACGGGAGTCGCATCCGTTCACATAACAGCATCTGACTAGAAGAAAGGTTAACTTTATTATGAATAATAACAGTTACAATGGTGTATAAGAATTGTTAAACAACTCAAACTCTCCCTACTTCCTATTTGTCCGCGCACCACTTACCCGGACGGGATAGGCCTCCGTCCACAAAGTAGCATTCAGCTAGAAGAAAAGGTTAGTCTTTGTGGATAAAACAACTCGTACACATTGGTCCACTATGAACCTGGGGTCCCTTTTATTACACAATATCAAATTATAACATCACAATAATTAGCGATCTAGACATAGCCTGAAAGTAAAAGGGGAATAGACACATACACAGATCTGCGGGGTCTCTTTATTAATAATAATAATAATATAATCTTTATTCGGATTTTTCAAATTTAGAAATCCATAAAAGCATGGTAACACATAATAAAACAGTTGTATATGTACATATTTAAAAAGGTACAGAACGATTATATATGACAGGTAAATTCCGCTTCTCAATTATAAAACATTAGTTTAGGGAAATCACTTTAGAGATTTTTTCTGTGTCTGTGTATACACTTTAGAAAATTGAGCACGTGATAACAGGAAACTTCAGTATCCAAAAGCTGTAAGCACAGCATGGAGGGGCGACATTGTCTGAGACCCCAGGATTTTAATAAAGTCAATAACCAAACCTTGCGATGTTCGTTATAAAACTTACAAAACAAGACAGTATGCAAGGTAGTTTGTGTTGATTTTTCGTCACAGGGGCATAAGGGTGGGTTCGAATCCCAAACATTTGCTATTGGAAAAGCTACCAGTCTGTGAAACATATTTAGTCTGAATCGTGTCAATAAAAAATGGTCAAACATGCCAATATTAAGATTTAGGTAGGGCTGAATTAGAAAAGTAGATTGGACCATTATCGCATGTTGAACAGACGGTTTACCTGCTTCAGATTGTAATCTCAGGTTTTCCAAGTGTCCCAGGGCTAGTGCTTTTAGTTGTTTCTTTGTAAGTTCTCTGATTTTTCCAGGACTTGAGTAATATTGCTCTGCCCCAAGGTCAATGCAGAAGTTCCTGATATAGGCTAACCATTTGATTTTTAAAGCGTGGTCCAGTGTCAGCCACTATCGTCTTGGTGAGGTCATTTTTTTCTGAGGTCCAGATACGGCGCCATAAGAGTAGCGGTTGGATTTTTGCCAGGTCCTCTATGTGTGGGACGCCTAGTTCAGCGTGGCAAGCATAAGTTGACGATCGCTTTGGGGCCATCAGTAAAAACCTTAAAAAGTTATTTTCTGCTGTTTGCAAGGAAGAGAGATCAGTGTGACCCCATAAGCTTGCTCCGTACAGGGCTGTCGGTACGCATTTGGCCCTATATATCGCTAATAGTTCCACGGGCGGTCGTTTTCCCAGTTTTTGTGAAAAAGTCACCAGTGCCGCTAGCGCTCTTTTAAAGCAGTGTTTCCTCGCTTCCACTGCCTTTTTCCAGGACAGTTTATTGTCTATTGTAATTCCCAGATAGCAGTATTCAGTTGTGGGATCTATTTTTTGATTGTTGAGGGTGATGTTTTTTAGATGTTTTCTCCCAGCACCTGCCGTCATCACAAAAGTCTTTTTCACGTTTATGTGCAGGTCTAGTGTAGCCATAAACTGAGAGTACCTATTAAAGGTCTTTTGGAGTTTGCAGGGAGTCCGTGCCAGCAGGACAGCGTCGTCCGCATAGAGCAGAGCGGGAATCGGGCGATGTTTTGCCTGTGGGAGGTCCCGGGCACCCTTCAAAAGCTCAACCTCCAAGTTGTTAGTGTAGAGGGAGAAAGGAAGGGGGCCAGGACACATCCCTGTCAGACTCCACGCTCCACTCTGAAGGACGCTGTCAGCTCTCCCTTTGTGCCAAAACGGACTCTAGCAGAGGGGTTAGAGTACATTTCCCTTAGAAAATTGAGAAGTGGCGGATCTACCCCCATTTGGGATAGGAGGGACCACAATTTGGTGTGGGAAACACAGTCAAATGCCGCGGACAAGTCTACGTAAATCATATAAAGTTTGTCTTTTTTGGCATGCATGTATTTTCCAATAATCACAGAAAGGTTTAGGGCTTGCTCCACGGTTCCGAAACCTTCTCTAAAACCAAATTGTAGGTCAGACAGTATGCCTTTCTCCCCCGCCCAATCCTGAAGTCGCTCCAGGATCACCCTACCTGCCATCTTTCCCAGTGAGTCCAGCAAGGATATTGGGCGGTAGCAAGCAGGGTCCTGGCGATTACCCTTCTTGAATATCGGTACCATAATGGACCTTGTCCAGGACTCCAGGATTCCTTTCTTTGCCGCTGCCGTGCACACTCTGGTAATGATCGGGGCCCAGAGGTCTGTGTTGTACTTGAAAAAGTCGGCCGGGACTCCGTCCGGGCCTGGCGCTTTTCCATTTTTGCTTGAGCTCAAAGCCAAAAGGATCTCGGAGATTTCAAAGTCTATTTGAATGGGGTAGGGCGAAGGTTCTGAGTTCGCATCTTCACATTCTTGCTCAAGGGATGGTTTTTGGAAGATTTTTGAGAAGTGCGCTACCCATTCTGACTCATCTATCGCAACTTCAATTTTTGGATTTGTGTCGTCTGCCAAAAAAGGGGTTCTTATTACTCTCCAGAAGGCCTGGCTATTTTTTTCCTGTGCACTAGCGTGGAGTTCATCCCATAAAGCTTGCTTTAATTCCGCTTTTCTCTTTTTCCTGATTATAAGATAATCCTTTCTTAAAGCGGATATTGTATGAGGATCCCTTTCATCTTTGTTTAGTGCTACTTTAAGTTTTGAGTGAGCCTGAGTACATTCCTGGTTAAACCATCCTTTTAGACGGCGTGGTCCAGCTTTATGTTTTGCTGTAAGTAGAGACTTTGTTTTTTCCATAATTTGAGCAAAGCTATTAAGAAGTTCATCATCTTCTACCAGTGTATCTAAACATTTCTTAATTTGTGGGTATACTGATTTTATCAAGTCCTTGGTAATTTCCTCTGGGTTAATCTTCCCCCACTTTATTGAGTATCCATTCAGTTGGCCTAGGTTTATATTATCCTGGGTCAGTGTGCTAGCTATCGTCATAGGGAGCGATTGTTGGTGGTGTATAGTCAATTCCATTTTAAGAATAGCATGATCACTATGAGTATTAAGTATGACTTCAAAGCCGTTTACTCTGGGTTGCAGACTAGCTGATGTTATGATGTAATCAACCGTGGTACTGAAACCTCTGCCTATGTAGGTCGGTTCTAGCATACTGGTTCTGTGATCCAAATAGCAAACACCCCGGAGGTCCAGATCTGATAGGAGATCATTCATTATTCCACCCGCATTATTGTGAGTGAAGTGGGTAAGGGAATCGCCTTCCTCTGTCACCATGCCAGGACATTTATGCTCTGGTTGGGTACATTGATGTAGATTGAAGTCTCCTGCCCATATTATAGACAATTCACCCCTTGCACCCTGTTTCTGTCTGAGGGTAATTAATTTATCATGAAGTTGGGCCAAATCTCTCTGGAGCTGTAATTCCTCGAGGTTATTATAGAAGTTGATGAGGGCCACGGACTCGTTTTTCGGTAAGGAGAGACCAATGATCTGGAAATTCGGCTCCAGTTCAATGATGTTTACTTTTACGTTTTGGATGGTGTTAGCTATGTGGATATTAAGTCCTCCCTTTGGTCTACCCTTTTGTCCCCCCAGTGCTGGGGAAAAATATGTCTTATACCCCTGCAGGTGGAGTTCTGATTGCGACCATGTCTCCTGTAGGCAGACTATTTGGTGTCTGTGTACATGGTGCATGAGGGTCCCATCCTCCAGCTTTGGTCGTAACCCCGCGATATTCCAGGAGATCACGCTCAGAGTTGGAGGATTATTTTTGTGGGCATTATCTGTTTGTAGATTATTGGGAATGGGTAGCTCTTCAGGGATTAGAGGGTTATCTGGGATTGGCGGGATATCTGGGGTTTTAGGGAACTGTTCTACTGGCTGTGGTGGTCAGTCTACACACTCTAAGCCACTATACATGTTTGTTAGTGGGAGGCCGTTCCAGCCGTCCCAGCGTGGGGGTTCTCTATAGTTTCTCCACTGTTCTTGCCCTCTCCATTCATCCCTTTCTCTACCTCGATAGCGAGGGCCTACTGTGTACCAGGGTCCCTCTGTTTGCGAGGGACCATCTTGAAATGTGGGTGGATAGAAGAAGGAGAGACGCTTTATTCCTACCCCCCCATTTAGAGTTTGGTCCTCTCCTGAGCAAATGTGTTCCACTATTCTTGGGTCCTCAAAGGTAGTTAGTACGCAATCCCCCTGTATTGTTTTTTTACCATGGCCGACCCAAGGGGCTCTTCTAACCATCAGAATTCTAGTGGAGCAGTAGGGGGGTGGTGATGGACGATTTATGGTGAGCCAGTGTTGTATCTTGTTTTTTAGTGACCAATTTGGTTCGTATTTTTGGTCTGTCAACTCTGGTACGCCAGTCAATATAGCCACAAAGGGGCTTGCTTCTGGTGGGAGTGTTACTGGTCGTATTACTGATCGTGTTTCGCCCTGTTGTTGTCTTTCCCTCAGTCGATATGTTTGGGGTTGTTTAGCTAATGGTTGTTTGTTTTTTGTGGCTGTAGTGGTGCCATTTGCAGGGGTGCTATTTGTTCCTGGGGGGTTTGTTGGGGTTGAGGTATCAGATGCTTTGTTCTTGGTTGGTATTATGACTGTGGGTTTCGGGGCTGTGGTGGGTACAGATAACGATTTTGCCCCTTGGGCCACAGGGATTATATTTAGCAGTTTCGGTGCCCCGGGTTTTTGTGCTTTTTTTGAGTCTTGTACTTGATCTAAGACAGAATTGGCTTTCATCGACGCTGAAAGCTCGACTACGGCTTTTTCTAGTTTTGCCAGGGTGTCTAGAACAGGTGAAAGGGATTTGTGTAGGAGATTTCCAATTTTTTCTAGCAGGTCTGGATTGTAATCATAGTCAGTTTCGTTTGGTGGGGAGCCCTCAGATAATACCACTAGATTCGTGGCAGGTGAAGCGTCATGATGTATACTCACAGTATGCCTACTCTGATTTCCTAGCAAGGGGGAACTAGGACTATTTCGAATTTCCTCTGTAGCGGATGGGGTTTGTTTTCTCATTGGCGTTTCATTTGTCGCTATATGGTTCTTTCTCTTTTTTATAGCTCCCTCCCTCCTCCCTCTTGCCTGTCTTACCTCCTCTGGAGTAGGGTGTGGATGTAGGTCAGGAGTTTTTTCTAGGTCAGAGTCAGCTATTAGTTGAGATTCTGAGAGTTGTGAGACCGATAGATCAACTATATTTGGGAGGCTCTGCCTGTTGTTTGTCCCGCCCTCACTGTGCCTTTGACTTTTAGTTGGGACTGGTGTTCTAGCGGTTGCTAGATGACCCAATGAGGATCGCCGGGCCTCCAAGAGGTCTTGCGATACTCTCCGTTCTATGAGTGAAATGCTCTGATCTATAAAGGTGTTAGCCTTTGTTATAAAACTGTCTATGGGGCCAGTTAATTGTCCTTTTTTTGCTGCTGTCTTACTTCTGCTTCCCCTTGGAGACATGTTTCTACAAGTGAGGACGTTTAGAAGAGATTTTTAGTGATAGGCGTTAGGGGGGTAGCCCGGCCCGGCTCTGACCGGCCTCGAACGGCCTAAAACAGCCCGCTCTTTGCCCGGTCTTAGCCCCGGGATATGCCCCGCGCGCGTCCTGCGGTGCGCGTCCCCGGCCTTCTTGATATAGTCTAAGGTGGAGAGGGGGCGTGGCACTGGGAGGGGGCGCGGCTCACCTGGGAAGAGGACACAGCTGTAGGTGTTGCAGGCTGGTCCTCGCAGTCCCGGCGCCGCGCCTCTCACCTCCTCTGCGGCCTCGCGGCTGACTCCTCCTCTAGCTGGCAAGATGTTGGGCTGAATGAAGTTAGTGGCTACTCCTGTAGCGCGGTCAAAGTATTCACGTAGGACTCCTCTGGACGAGCGGCTCCCGCGAAGCGGGGGCCGCGAGGAGTGAAGAGCGCTTTGGTGGGGGCGGGCACTGGGAGGGGGCGCGGCTCACCCGGGAAGAGGACACAGCTGTAGGTGTTGCAGGCTTGTCCTCGCAGTCCCGGGGCCGCGCCTCTCACCTCCTCTGCGGCCTCGCGGCTGACTCCTCCTCATGCTGGCAAGATGTTGGGCTGAATGAAGTTAGTGGCTACTCCTGTAGCGCGGTCAAAGTATTCACGTAGGACTCCTCTGGACGAGCGGCTCCCGCGAAGCGGGGGCCGCGAGGAGTGAAGAGCGCTTTGGTGGGGGCGGGCACTGGGAGGGGGCGCGGCTCACCCGGGAAGAGGACACAGCTGTAGGTGTTGCAGGCTGGTCCTCGCAGTCCCGGGGCCGCACCTCTCACCTCCTCTGCGGCCTCGCGGCTGACTCCTCCTCACGCTGGCAAGATGTTGGGCTGAATGAAGTTAGTGGCTACTCCTGTAGCGCGGTCAAAGTATTCACGTAGGACTCCTCTGGACGAGCGGCACCCCGAGGGTCTCTTTATTATAATGGAAAGCTTTATTACTAACACATAACTGTAGATAGCTAAAAAGGGAACTGGATTATAACAGACTGCACACCGCTGAAAGAAAAAGGATTAGCAATACAGTAGGGACAAGGTTAATGTTTAAGTGTAAAGCAAACTAATATAACAGGACAGATATCACCTGATTAGTTGAAGTCTTGCTCTAGCTGTCATCTGGGTTCCTCTCTCGTCTGTGCCTTGGCTCGTCTCAGATTCTCCCCTGCACTCTTGGACACGCATCTGCGCTGATCACTCTGCACTGGATTCCTCTCCCCCGCGAACTGTCTTCACCTTCCAGCTTCAGTCTAATGATATACTTTCTGCCGCTCTGATAACCGTTCGCTCCACTAGCTTCTTCACTCTGTCTGATTATCCCAGCTCCAATGTCCAACTCACTCCTGCTGCTCCCACAGACTAATCCACGATATAACTTCAGTCTCTTCCAGTAACTGCTTCTGACTACTCTCTTCAGCTCCAAACATCATCTGCCTTCTCTCTCCAGCTCCAAACACCATCTGCTCACAACTGCTTCTGACAACTCCAGCAATCATCTGTCTTCTCTCTCCATTCCAAAGACCAATTGAACTGAACTGCTCCAAAGACTAACTGACTGCTCTCTCTGGTTCCAACTCACTGACTGACTTCTCTCTGTTCCAAACACCAACTCACTTCTCTCTCCAGCTTCAACTGTCTCTCCGCCTCTTCTGCACTTCGCTAATATGGAATGCTCTCCCCTCATGGAAATTTCCAACAGAGAGCTACCTCCCACCGAATTCCTGTGCCAGCTCCGAGGCCTCCTGCGCAGCCTGCAGTGACCATCTGCATGTTACGTCTAGGTCCAAGAGACAAACACATTCTTTCGATAAGATCCAGTCTCCGCTGGTTTTCCCCTAGCACATAACAGGATTAACTATAAACATCACCTTTACCCTGCAAGCATCTCAGTCTTCAGAGACAGAAAGCAAAATGGAGTCTCTCTGGTTCTGGGCCTTGTAGGCCCGAAAAGGATGAAATAGACACTTAACTCTATCAGAGTACATACACAAACCATACCAATATGTAATATAAAGTCAGGACTACAGGATCCACCCTCTACTATAGGTAGGATGATGAAAGGACACATAATTATGTCAAAGCCAATAGGCAATAGATGGATTAGAGTCAGGAATAAGGGATCTATCATCATATAAAGCAGCTATCCTCTAGTTTATGCTTCTAGGTCCGAAAAGAGGCCTAAAAGGACCAAAACAAGCTAAGAATAGGGATCCAGGATGGTAGCAAGCTTAAAGTCACCATCACTCAGAAATAGAGGCAAAAACCCGGTCAGCACAGCCTTTAAAGCAGGGCAGGTGCTCTTGGTAATTTAGTGGGTTTTCAACATCCTCGAAAGGAGTGTATACATCCGGAGGTTCCTCTATTTTGTAATAGTGGAATTCTTTTGTTACAGCGTTTGCTGCTGGAAAGTTTATCCATGAATAGAATACCTCTGTCTGCCGATATTCATGGGCCTCTACCACGAATATGACTGTACCACCTCGTGATGTCAGTCCATTTTCTATAAGTTTAATAGTTATAGTTCTTCTTATATTTGCCGGAATGAGTATAACATTCGGGTCATTTTCTTGGAGACTTGTGTCATCTGCTAGGAGTTGAGCTGCTATTCTAGCTGCCTCCCTTTCGTCTTCACTTTCCGTCATTTTACTGAAGGAAAGTTTTGTTGCAGATCAAGTTTCAAGGGAAACAAAGATTAGGTGCACAATTTTTTGGAACACTGTATCCTTCAACGTTGACTAAACCAAAAACTATACATAGGAATCTCTTCCTACTAAGTTCCGGCGGATTTTAACCTTTTACCCACTCCAGACGTCTATTGGAGTTTTTACGGGAAAAGGGTTCTGTGTGAAAAAGCACGACTGAGTTACTCTAACGTCTTGCGTTAGATTTATCGCCTTACCAAAAGTTGGGCGCCATGTAGTATAGTTCCTATATTCCCAATAGGCTCTGCGCATTGGAATAATATAAACAGTAGTTTAGACATAGGACTGAGGTCATCTAGGTCTCTACTGACTATATTAGACTTAATTAGTTTTGCCAGCTAGCTCAGAGGTCACTAGAAACTTTCTCGAATAAACAAGGAGGAGTTTAACTTCCCTGGATAGACAAGAAGGGATTAGCTTCTGACAACCATAAAACATGACAACTTTGCTCCCTCAGAATAAGAGTGTATCTCTAGAGTCGTGTGAAAACAATAGACAGCTATTTCACTCAGTCAATTGTGCATACTTAGTTTCACCAGAGTGCAGAGAAATAGAGAGATGGGTGTTTTCAATAAAAGGTGTTATTTATTGAGCAGTCTTCTTTCTCATGCAAGAGAAATGAATTGCCACAATTGCAATACTTATCATAAAGTAAAGTGCGTACAGTAAAAGGAGTACTATGAAATAATACTGTAAAAGCATTGATATGGTTTCTTAGCCATATGATACTTTAAAATAGATAAAATATATATATATACATAAATACATTGACTAACGTACTCAACTGGTGCGTCTAAATACGCCTACCCCGGTGTACCTGATCTAGGCCTAATATGTGGGAAGGAGTAAGTAAGTAGCAGTTTAAGTTAAGTTGGTTTTGCCAAGAATCTGAATCAAGAATTCTCTTTAAGGGTTCAGTCACCTCCGAACCTGGGTAATAGAAAGCAGGAGGTTTGGTATCTCTTTCTCAGGACTCGATATCCCAGCAACCCGCAAGGGTATCTGGAAACACCGCAGCTGGATTTCTGGGCAGGAGAAAAGACAGCGTCTCTCTCAGTGCGTCAAAAGGGAGAGGCGGCGTCCGTGGGCTCTCGCATCAGCTGGGCTCTTGGGCAAGTAGATAGCCGCTCTGCTCCAAACCACTGTGTGTTTGCTTAAGGCAACGTTGGTATATTTATACCTGAAAGGTGCCGGGTTTGACGTAAGGTTGGACATAAGACGTCAATAAAAATGTCACTAAGAACTGGCCGTTCTTTCAGTGCTCACAGGAGTTCTAGGACAAATCAAAACAGAAGCATTGGGATTTCCCAGGTTGCTGGAGGTTTGCTTTGTTTAAAGAACGCGTTGTACTTTCTAGGAGTCTGGGGAAGTAGCCTTGCTTAATTTGGACTGCATGGGCTACGACTAAATATGGATATGATTTTTATGCCTTTATAAGGATTTTATTTATTATAGCCATACAAGGGCATAAATTAGAAATATTGAATTAGGGTCCTAGATAGAAATACAACAATACAAAGGATCTCTACATTGAAACCTTGAAAGAATTACAGACGGAACGAAACTTGGATGAATATAATGACCCAATAATGAGAGCTAGAAGAATAAATATAGAGCAACAAGCACCTGTAACCAACTTTAAGGCACCATCACAATTCAATTCACAAATGCCATTTGATGCTATTGACACCTTCTCAGATGCGGTAATCCAAGACTTGATGAAGTTTAGAACTACAGGACGGAAACGGACCCCTAAAAAAAACAATCTCTCACAAACTCAATCCAATGTGATATCTGATATCAGCAAAAATGATGAGACTATTGTAAAGCCCTCGGATAAGGGAGGAAATATTGTTCTGCTCTCAAGAGTACAATACTGTCACGAATCTTTCCATCAATTAGAGGATTCACAATATTACATTAAAACCAATAAAGAAGAATACCTCCAGAGTATAAGAACTTACCATGAGTTATTAAACAAGTGGCACAATAGATCAATGCTGGATATGAATGAGTACTTATTCCTGAGAAATCCAGAACCTGTAACACCGACCTTTTATCAATTACCAAAGGTGCACAAAGACCTTCACACACCACCAGGGAGACCGATTGTCTCCTCGAAGGGAGGACTCACTGAGAACCTTTCGTCCTACATTGACTCATTTCTCTCACAATCGGTGTGAAGTTGAAATCGTATGTGAGAGATACTAAAGACTTCATAGCACAAGTTGAAACTATCCAATGGGACACCACATATGTACTGATAACTCTCGATATCAGAAGTCTCTACACTTGTATCCGACATGCCCAAGAAGTTGAGGCAGTAAAATACTTTTTGGAGAAATGAGCTATGAAGTACACTGAACATGGGGTGATGTTAATTGAACTATTGGAATTTTGCCTGACACACAACATATTTATGTTTCAAAATGATCTCTTTAAACAAATCTCTGGGACTGTGATGGGCACCTGCTTCGCCCCCAGCAACGCAAATTTATTCGTAGGCTGGTGAGAGGAGCAGGTGGCCCTTGCAGGTGACAATGCCAAATGGGCAGAACACATAGGGCCATATGTAGGTGGCCAAATACCGGTCGGTAACAGCCGATTTCGGCCGTTACCGACCGGTATTTTGATTTTCAGATGTAGGTGGCCAAAATATTACTGATTCTGTATATTTACCGAATCGGTAAATTTACCGAATCTGTAAATTACCGATTCGGTAAATGTACAGAATCGGTAATATGGGATGTAGGTGGCACTGGAAACAGTGCCACAGGCCCTTAGGAATTCGTTATTTACCATGAAATATTATGGCATGGTAAATAAAGAATTCCTGTGTACATGCACATCTGTGCATGTACACCTGTGCCATGTGGCACACAGACATGCCCTAAGGGCATGTATGTGTGTCACATGGCATACAAGCCAGAAACAGGGGTGCAACAGGGTGTCAAAGTGACACCCTGTCCCCCTTGTAAAATCGGTAATTTTACCGATTCGGTAATTACCGAATCGGTATTTGCTATTGAATCCTATGGGCTTCAAGGCCCATAGGAAGCAATGGCAAATACCGATTCTATAATTACCGAATCGGTAATTACCGATTCTTACCGATTCGGTAATTGTTACAGAATAATTACCTACATGGCATTTACCGAATTGTAAATACCGAATCGGTAAAATTCGGTATTTACGATTCGGTAAATGCCATTTACCTACATATGGTCCATAGTTGTGTGGCGTCGTTATATAGACAACCTTTTTCTTGTATGGAGGGGCTCCTTCAAACAGGCAGAAGATTTCATCTGGGATTTGAACAATAACAACTTAAATCTGAAGTTCACTAGTGAAATAAGCAGGAATGAGGTACACTATCTAGATCTGAGGGTCTTTGTAAATGAGGGAATACTTGAGACGTCGCTATATAGAAAGCCTACATCGGGCAATAGCATATTGCATGCTAAGAGTAGTCATCCTCCAACTCTAATTCGCAGTATACCGTATGGTGAATTACTTAGACTCCGACGGAATTGCTCAAGCGACTCTGACTTTGTATGTGCAGCCAAAGAATCCATGATGAGATTCACAGTCAGAGGATATGACCCCACTCTCCTAGATAAAACCTTCAACAGAGTTCTAAACATCCCAAGAAAGAGTCTGTTCAATAAGAAAGAGAAAATAGAGCAGCCGGAAGTCACTAATAGGTTTAGAATGATAACAACCTTCTCCGATGATGCGAATCATCTGAGGAAGATACTCACCAAAAATTCACACATACTGCGATTAGATCAAACAATAGGGAAAGATGTCCCTCCACGCCCTTTAATCACCTTTCGCAAATTAAATTCTTTGAAAGATAAGTTAGTACAGAGTCATCTCATGCCTCCTAAACAAAAGAGAAAGTGGTACCTTAAAAGATATGAAAGGATTCTTCCCCTCTGGAAAATGCAAAGCCTGTGAGAACAGCAAACGGGTTCTGTCATATAATATTCCTGGTCTGCAAACTTCGAGAACCATCAAAAAGTTCATCACATGCCAAACTCCATATTTTGTGTACTGCTTGACCTGTCCATGTGGTCTTAAGTATATCGGCAGTATGATCAACAATGTAAAAATGCGAATTTTGGAACACCAACGGGCCATCAGTAATAAAGACATAACTTACCCGGTGGCCCGGCATTTTGCCAAAGAACATCAGAGTAATAGGGATCTATTACAATATTTCGGCATAGACCATGTTCCAGCTAATCCGAGGGGAGGGGATAGACTGATGAGGTTACGCAGACTGGAGTCACGTTACATCATTGATATGCAAACAAAAAATCCACAAGGGATGAACAGTGGAGAAGAACTCATGGTACATCTAGGCAAATGAAATATATAAATGTACTGTCCTATATACCATTACAATGCTGACTCTGATATCACTGATATTGACTTAATTGTATTTTCGACCCTTTTCTCTCCTGCTCCTCTTTTCCACACTGTGTTAACTAAACTGTAAAAAAAATGTGATTAATTTCGGATAAGTCATCTAGAACATGCCCTTAATGAATATGTAAGTATATGAATTATTATAAATCACCGTCATTGAAATCGCAATATGCACAGTGCTAATGTAGCTGGTGATATGCCGATACACGGCTTAATAATGCGTAACACCAGCCTGAGCGGCAGATATGCCGATACACGGCAAGATTTGAACTAGAATCGATGATATACATTCGATTTATATGTTCAATATTGAACATTTAAAGATGGCCGCCACATTTGCAAGTGCGCTTAATGCGATCTCGATACCGTCATCACTGTTGATGGGCATGCCGCAATGACGCATTTAAAAATAGCCGCCTCATTGCGTTAGGAGTAAACACTGACGAAGGACTCACGTCCGAAACGCGTCTGTTCATACAGCTAACGGCGGAATAAAGAAACTTTGCCTTTACCCCAGGAGTGCTGTACTTTGTTTTGCAAAAAGAAAATGGAGTTCGAGTTTGGATTTTAACGCGAGTACCATCGCGCATCAAGCACCCGCTTATGAGTGACCCGAGATTTCTTGGTACAAGTGGAGCGTCAATATATATATATGCATATATATATATATATATATATATATATATATATATATATATATATATATATATATATATATATATATATATATATATATATATATATATGTATGGACCACATTTCCGGCTGTTCCTGGTTTCAAACTTGCGGCGAGCCTGTGTGGGTGCCGGTCACCCTAAAATCTCAATCCACATTTCTCCCTTTCACGAAGAAAACCACAGGCTGCTTCTGGATGCTCAAATGGTGTTTATTTAAGGCACAAAATCAAGTAACTGCCTACCGACGCGTTTCGCCACTAAGACTTGGTCACGATACATTCGATATGTGCTTGGTGCTATTTACGTACCAGAGTGGTTGACATAGAAACAGGACTCAGTTTGCTCACATTGTTTCGCAATACTGGCAGACAATTTGGAATGGTAAAGTATTTCATGTTTACACATGTTTCATATCTCGCCCATCCATATAAGAAATCATTTATACAAACTTTTTGCCCTAGTGGGCTGGAATTCACCCTAGTTGTTTCAACTTAGCGGTGGACAATTATGGAATGATTAAACATTTGTCATGTTATTTTCAGTGTCATAAGAATCAGTATTTCAACGTGGGTTTAGCCCAAGTGGGCTAATATTCACCCTGCAAATAAACATGATTAATTCATCAAATCTCGCCCAAGTGGGCATAATGTACTGAATCCAATGTCCACCCAATGGGTAAATTCGAACGCGGGCAACAATGAAAATGTCCGATTCAAAATGTCCAAAGATGTTTTCGATGGGTCCTGGATTTCTGTGTAGAAAAATAAAAAATAGCACCACATGTGCATGAGAGTGATTTTAAAAGGACCTATTGTATTCATCAATATATACAGAGATTAAAAAGAATTGTACAGAGGTAATTAGACTGAGTTCAACACACTAAATTATTGTCATAGATGGACTGCCAGTTCTTCACTGCAGTTCATCCCGGTGGGTTGTAATGTTTCGAAATCAATAATAAATCTGGATTCCAGAATTCTTAATTGACGCAGTCGATCCCCCCCTCTCACGGATTGATTGACTGCATCCAACACAACATATCTGAGCAAATTGTCATTTTGATCATGGTACACCTTAAAGTGACGAGCAACTGGGTATTGTTCGTTATTATTCCTAATTGCTCTTTTATGCTCTAGTATCCTGATTTTTGCTCTGTGTTTCGTGCTGCCTATGTACAGTTTTTCACAAGGGCAGATTAAACAATACACACAGAATTCCGTGTTACAGTCAAAGGGCCCTTTGATTGTAAACATTCTAGAGCTATTGGGCACCTTGATTTTGGTGCTGTTTTTACTGCCTTTGCAAGCCTTGCACTTCATACAACATTCAAAACCACTTGAATTGGAATTTTTAGAGCTTTTTTCTCGCTGCCACTACATTTTTACTTAGATCATCCTTCAGTGATTTCCCTTTTCTGAAGGTAATCTGAGGGGTTTCTTTCCCATATCTACTCAGGAAAGTATCAGTGGTTAAGATTGGCCAATTTTTCTTTAAAACTTAGCGAATCCCATACGCTTGCCCCGAGTAGGTAGTGATAAATCTCACTGTATCTTCATTCTCCCCCACCACTTTCTGTTTGGGCACCAGTAAATCAGTCCTGTTTACCTTAGTTACTCTTTCAATTGCTTGATATACATATATATATATCAATCCAGCCTGTCTCCAATGTGCTTGTCACACAGAAAGGCACGCAGACAGCAATATGAGCACTTCGAGGCAAGTTGATATTTGAGTTGCTGTATTTTATTTTACAACATGTGGGTAAAAGAATGTCATCAGACGCGTTTCGGGCACGTCCGTGCCCTTGCTCACTGATAATCGACATATGACGTACACTCATTTTAAAATCACACTTTGGCGCCAAGATTCAATGATAATGGAAAGAGTGGAAGGACTACCTGAGTACATGAGCTACTATGGGGATCACAATGCGGGCAAAGAGATTCATGTATTCATGAGCCCATGTTCCTGTTTCCACTGTGAACATTAACCCTCTAAAAAAACATTAGTTTCATAGGGAAGGGAAAAAAAAAATTGTTAACATAGTCAATGCCTCAGAATATATCGCTGTGCAAATACGCTTATGTGCAAAGAACATTCATAATCATTTACATAAAATTGATATATATACATATAAATACGTTTATATTCGTCCTGCGTGCAAATACGCATATGTGCAAAGAAGCACATTTTTTTTCCCCATATATCAATCTATTTCATATTCATTTACTTAGGATTAATATACATACGTGCAAATGCATTTAATGCATCCTGCGTATCTACATATGTTTCGTATGTATCAATTGCAGGCAAAGACCATAAAACAAAATACTCTTATAATACCCATTGATTGTTTGATCGGAAACAGACTATGCTACCTTGTATCATCCTACCATCCTCTTCTCTTAACATATCTAAGGTCTTGGCTATGTGTGAAAATTAATTAATAAGGTGTGCGTCGCCTAGCTGGGTGCTCTAAAGGTGAATTAAATGCTTATGAGAAAAAAAGGAGAAAGAAATAACTTTAAATGTGATAAAGTGCTCGTGCATCTTAAATCTATCAGATACGACTATGGGAGCATTTGGGCCATCTCACTTTTCCATTAATTCATACAATTGGATGCTCATATATTGCTGCGGAATCATATTAGACCTAGGCTCTCTACCTAATGATCCTACCTTTATGATGAAATAAGTCCTACTAAGGTCAGGGTCATAGGAAATTATGAAGGTCTTCTCCCATATTGAGGCCTCCCGGACTCTTACTGTTGAGTAACACTATGTATCGTGACTCTAGTTGCCGCAATTTCTTCTCGTAGTCACCTCCTCTTTTGTTAGGGACCACCGCGTCTATGACAAAATATGTTAGATGTGCCAGATTTTTGTTATGCACAGATTGGAAATGTCGAGCTACCGGGTAGCTCTGGTCTGCATGCATAATGGCACGCAAATGCTGTAAGATACGCTGGTGCACCAGTAACTTTGTGCTACCAACGTATTGCAAATTGCAGCTACATGTAAGTACATAGACGGCTAGTTCTGTGCGGCAAGTGTAGTGATCGTGTAAGGCTATGGGGTTGGCCTCAAACGGAGTTGTGTAAGATCTAGTATTCACTCCGAACTTACAGGCTCTGCAAGAACTGTAGCGAAAGAAACATTTCCGGGTGGAAAGCCAATCTTTGGTCTTGCTGGTTTCGGGACTATTGCTAACCAAATCATTTCTCATGGCATATGCTCGTCTGAATGTGACGGTTGGCATTTTGGGCATAATGTCTCTGAGAACTTGGTCCGTCAGAATGATGGGCCATTGTTGCTTGACAATTCTAGTGACTTGTCTGGCTTGGCGACTGTAACATGTGATGAGCCTGAGAGCATTACTATCCTCTGAATGTTTAGCATTTGTTGTTTTGTCCCTATTAGGGTTCAACAGTTCTTGCCTGCACAGTGAGTTAGCTTTTCTCATGGCTGACTCTAACAAGGTTGGTTTAAAGCCACGACTGATCAGTCTAGTTTTAGCTTCCTGCTGACATTTGTCCCTCAACTCAGGGCTGCTGCATGACCTATGGATTCTCAGGAACTCCCCATAGGGGATGCTTCTGATGGTGTGCTGCGGGTGAAAGCTTGTCGCGTGTAAAATAGAGTTGCCTGACGTTTCCTTCCTGAACAGGCTAGTGACAATCTTCTTGTCTATGATCTCAGTTTTTACATCTAGGAAGCTAGCTGTGGAGTTACTGATGTTAGCTGTGAACTGAAGATTCAATTGATTAACATTAATTGCCTGCACAAACATCCTTGCAGATACCTCTGGCCCTCTCCAGATGATACATACGTCATCAATATAACGCCAATACTCCATCGCGTTGTTGTGCCAAAATTCCTCGTGTTCCACCCTGAGGACGTGTTCCTCCCACCAGCCAACGTGGAGCCCCGCGTAGCTGGGGGAGAAACACGACCCCATGGCGACGCCCTTCTCTTGTCTAAACACCTCGTTGTTATAAAGGAAAGTATTGTTAGTTAAACATTTCTCTGTCATATCTAATAACATTTTACTGTGCTTATACAATTCAAATGGGCGTTTGTCTAGATAAAATTTCATTGCACGAAGACCATCATTGTGGGCTATGCTTGTGTATAGAGTTGATATATCCATCGTAATCAGCATTAACCCGTCAGACCAAGAACATTGGCTCAATTGATACAAGAAGTCTTTGGTGTCTTTGATATAGGCCGGTAATGCGACCACATATTCTTGCAAAAATAAATCGATGTACTTTGATGTGTTTTCAAACACGCTATTAATAGCGGACACAATTGGCCTGCCAGGTACTGGTGACTGTTGTTTATTGTTGTATCTAGAAAATGTTACTCGAACAGCCGTGTTATGATAACCTTGATGTGTTCAGTACTAACTGTGCAGACTTGGGCACGATGCAAGTCTAGAGATGTTGAAAACACAACCCTTTTCTCATGTGTAGACCTTAGTGAAGGCTAACTTACAAAAACAGATAATGCAGTGTTGTGCGCAAAAGCAGCAAAAGGTAAAATGGCGTTTAAACTTCTAACAAGCCATGCTAACATAACATGCCCGCAAAGCAGGCCTCAAACCACATTACACTGTTCTTGTGGACGATGGCGATTCATCCTCCAACACCATTGGTGCGGTCTCTCCGGGTGATCTTGTAGCCGTCTGGAATGGCTACGGCGATGTTGGGTGCGGAGGAGTCGTTAAACCAGGTATCTGTCAGGAAGGCGATGTCCGGGGATGGTGTGTTGAGCAGGTCTCAGAGCTCAACGGCATGCTTGCGTGCGGAGCGGGTGTTCAGTAGTATGCATCGGAGGTTGTTGGGGTCTTTTTTGGCAGGTTGTTTGTCGGCTCTGAGGCTGGTGTAGCTGCAGTTCTGGCAGGTGAAGGGGCCATGTGTGTGTTTCAGGCGGCCTTGAAGCAGGTGTTGCTCCGTCGGAGTTGAGAGCGTGCAGAGTGCTGGCATCGTAGTGGCAGTGGTTGTCATTGCAGGTGCGGGGGCTAGGGGTTCTGGTGCTGGGTGTGGTCCAGGCGCGGACAGGCACAGACGGGCGCAGATGGGCTTGCCTTAGGCGCGCCTTTGGCGCACCAGCGGCGCGGCCTCGCAGAGGCTGGAATATATGGGGAGGTGGGAGGGAGGAGCAGCTGGGAGCTGGGAGGCGGGGGCAGCAGGCAGTCAGGGGGGCGGGGCTGCAGGGGACGCAGCAGAGAGGGCGGTGAGGGACAACAAAGGTATACATAGCAATGCCAAATCAACTGCCACGTACAGCCTTCAGTCGTCCAAGTTGAAGAGTTGGCCATTCTGTGTCCAAGGCAGCTAAACGTTATTGTGCACAGCCGTTAGGTTTGAAACATAGAGCCTGGCCATTTCAATGTACGGGGGTATCATTTTAAACAAAGCAGGCCAATTGGTGTTGTCAAAGGTTCAAAACATCAGTATAAAAAAGCAGGACTATTGGCTTAGTCAGGGGACACCCCATTAATAAATTAGTCACATGTTTTAATTTACCATTAACCAATAGAATCAATAACCATAATCCAATATATTTGTAAGTAAAACACATTGTGATTTTCATTAAAAGTTATTGTCAATAAGATACTATATATAAAGCACTCTTAAGGAATACAACAATAAACTTGTATTGGAGATTTTTTTTATACTCTCCAGGCCACAGAATGCAACCATAGGACAAACCACAATCACACCATCTGAACATGCAGCTTCAGCTCGGACTGCTTTGAAAATGAATGGAAAGCTATCCTGGGGTCAAGCATTCAATGATCCAGGAAACTTGAGATTTTTTCAAAAATATTTCTGAGGAGGCTGCTGTGCTCTCTGCAGCCCCTCACAACACTAAATTAATAATTGGTGGTGCCCCTGTACATCCTTGGAGTACCACAAGAACTCAAATATTTTAAAATGAAACCCAATCAGGGCATTATGGGGTGCTCAAGACAAGTGAAGTGAATATTGCATGAATGGCCTCACAGCTTTTAATCCTGGAGTGACTAGGAGGTTGCAACTATTTTTCTAGGCTTTTTTAAATTGTGGGTGTACCTACAGCTGGCTTTTTTGTTTGTTATGACTACACATGGGGCATACTCCCCCACTGCCTAATTAATTATCTGCCTTATCCCATTTATTTTTGGGTGCCTGGTTGTACCCCAGGCACACAAAGCCTTCCTTTTTTCTTTAATGGCAGCACAGGAGCCCACTCCTGCGCTGCAGAGCCAGCTCCTCGCCTGGTAGAACTGTAACTTTCTGGCACAGAAGCTTCATTCTCCTTGCCCACTCAAAGCAAGGAGGGTGTGCAACTTCAGTGTGCGCCCTAGTTCCCTGGTCACTGGGGGCAGGGGCAGCACACCAAAGTATGGAAGCGTGTAGCCGTGTCCCCCTTATTTTTGTTTTGTTGGGGGCTATCATCTCCTCAGGGGAGATGATAGCCCTCAAGGGCATGTACCACTTCGAAGAGAGAGCCCACACATGCCCACTCCTGAAATGTATTGAAAGAAATAAAAACAAGTGCCAACCAATTGGGCCCAGTCCTCCCCAGGGGGATTTTATTGCAACTTTTTTCCCGCAAAACTGAACAAAAAATATTCTCTCCCCTCTTAGACATGTCCCAAAAGGACCAAGGAATCAGGGTATACCTATCTTGTCCCCTTAAATGTTTTTATGTTTTTGTTTTGACAACACACAACTAAGTCCTAGATCCTAAAATGGTTGCCCAATATCTTTGATGATGCTGAGGGCAGCCAATCAGATTGTATCTTCTTATCGGTAGGTCCCACTGGAGACCCACAGCCCTCTATCTCTCTACATTTTGAATCTTTATATCTCAGAAGCTGCTGAACTGATTTACACCAAGGAATAAAACGCATGCTACCTGGGTAAAGATCTAGCAGTTCACCAAACTTGGAGTAATTTCATTCAGCTGATTTGTAGCATTTCCTAAACTTCCTATGGAAATTGCATGGGGGAAAAGTATTTTTGGGCCCCCCCTTTTTCTCAGTCCCCACTTCACAAATCCCATCAAAACATTCCAAGAAGGAGCTGATGATTTTTTGTTTTAGAAAGTCTTAGAAATATTCATTAAAATGCACAAAACACATACTTTTTAGCAAAGTCTGACCTAACTATAACTATGCTATAACCACACAGTATGCATATATGTATATATATTTGCACAATATTGACCTCACGTAGAGTGCGCTGTTTCTGCTGGTGCTAGCTTGGGGATCAGACAGTAATAAATAAATGGACGCCATAAAGTCATAAAGAGCATAAAATGAGTGCCCAGAAGTATAGAAAACCAAAACAAGGCAGAATAAAGGAGGCATAAATGTTTATCCACAACAATAAGCATAATATATGGACTAGACAATGAACTTATAATTAGGTCTGCTTTTCTATAGAGTGAACATTTTTTTGGTTTGCTCATACCTTTGGCTCTGTTTGACCAATCTTCACAAAACATTACAAAAAAAATATTCATCCACCTCAGCTCCTTTCCTGAAAGTTGCGGGGAGATTTGTCAAGTGGGGTGCAAAACAAAATGGGGGTACCAAATCAAAAAGTCCCATTGCATTTTCCATAGACTTCTTTAGACAAGCCTACAGCAAAAATTGCTGAATGGAATTACACCAAATTTGACGGGAATTGTAGGAAAATGGCTCTCTCTGTATGCTGTTCCAAAAAGAGGTATGTGCAGAGAGTCTAATGCTCTCTTTCGTGGAGTTGTGGTCGTGCAGTTAGGCTTATCAAAGGGCAATGTTAAGAATTTGTTGTACACACATCTGAGACCAATTTCTAAAAATAATACTTGGATATATTTATTTCATAGAGCCACAGGACTTCATTTTAGATACATACTTTTTGCAATAGAAATACTTTTCAATCTCAGAAGTGCAATTTTCAGACTTTACAATGCTAACCTATAGGAGGAACAAATTATTCATCATAAGTAGAGGTAATATCGACTTACAAGACAAGTCTTCTGGAGTTACGGTCAGCATTGGGCAAGGTTCAGTTCAGCACCAACAGTGCACCACCAGCAGCACAGAGGCGCCCGATGGAGGGTGCAAATACAGTGTTGGGCACCCAATAGAACTCAATGAAGAATGGGGCAATTGAACTGAGGCTGCTTAGTGGTGAGTAGCATCAGCTTCTGGAGCTAATCTCCAGGGGTTGAAGCAAGCACTGGGCAAGGCCAAAGCAGCACCAACACTACACCACCAGCAGCACAGGAGCAGTCATGTACCAACACAGCATCGGATGCCCAATGTAAAGCAATGAAGAATGGAACATTCGGAAAAGGGCTGCAGGCTCAGGCCACGCGGCCGGTCAAAGGAAACCAACAGCTAGAGAGGTAACTGTGATGCGCGGGGACATAGGGACACCTTTGATCCACTTCACCAAAGCCCAGGGCCGGTAGGGGTGTCTTTTTAAGTCAGAAACGGCTTACCAGGGCAGGTCAAGGTTGAGAGAGTCACTGTGCAGAGACTGCAGGTGACGTCGAGGAGTCCAGGGGGTGTCAACCCACAATGGATTCATGCTCTGGAGCACTGGGGAACCACAATGGGACCAGTTGGCCACTTGTACTTGGGATGGAGGCGTTGGGTGCAGAGGTTGACAAGTGAGCATGGTTATGTGGTTCTTCAGATCATAGAGGCCTTACTTGAAGTTTGTTGCTGGTGACCAGATGCACTGTTCTGGGAGATTTTTATCTTTGTCGAAGGCAGGCAGTCCTCCCTAGGCTTCAGAGGTTGTGGAGCTGCAGGACGTGTCGTCTGGGTCTGGGGATGCCATCTCAATTCTAGATTTAGGGGCATTGTAAGGGAGTGACAGGTAGTGGCCAATGGGCCCCTTACCTGGAGTACCTACAACCTCTATTATGATCACCTCCAGTGGGAGGGGTATATAGTCCTAGCTCGGATTGGATAAGGCCCACCATCTTCAAGATGGTGGGCACTTGAATGTGTAATTTACCTAGCCTCTTGCGGGGTGGAGTTGGCAAAGGGGGGCACACCTCCTATTCTTTCTGAGTTTTCCCGCCCGTCCTCCTGATAAAAAGAAGAGGGCAGGGGTCTGTTCACTCGAGCAGGAGAAGCTGGGGTTGCATTACAAAGGCACAAAGACCTTCGAAGCTCCCCACCACAGTTGGCTCTTCCTGACCAGGGAGAGGGGTGAAAACGCACACCCACTCACAGAGCGGGTTACACCCTCAACCCCATCTTCGCGGGAGGATTCAACATTCATTTCAGCCACGCCACCCAGGCCATCTGGACGACCACCACTGGGTACACTTCACCTTCAACACCACCACCGCACCCTAGCCCGCCTCGTGCCCGCTGCAATGGAACTGGGGCAAGGTCACTGAGGAACTCCTCAACAACGCCCTCCTCCAAGACTCCCCCAGCACCACGACTGACACCAACTCTGCAGCCAGGGAATTTCACCGCTGGGTCTCCTGCTGCACTGACAAGCTGGATTCTCTACACCACCCCGCCAAACAACGCCCTCTGAAGGCCGCCTGGCTCACCACAGAACTCCAAGAAGCCAGACGCTCCTGCAGATGCCCAGAGAAAACCTGGCAGAACCAGAAAACCACAGAAGCATGGAACAACCACAAGAGTGCCCTCAAGGAATACCACCAGTGTATAGGAGACACTAAACAGACCTTCATAAGAAACAAAGTCAAGACCAACGCGACCAACATCAAGGAACTGTTCAACGTCATTCAGTAGTTCACAAAACCCACCTGTGAAACTATGGACGTCACACCCTCCCCAGGATCTCTGTAACAAGCTTAGTTCCTACTTCCACCTGAAAATCAAGGCCCTCTACAAGAACTTCAGTGAGCCAGAACCAGAGATTACCCCCCTACCTACCACCACCGAGAAGCCGACCCTCCCATCCTTGGCCCCTGTGACTGTCGAGCACATCACTGCGACCATGATGAAAACTCCTTCATGTGCCCTAACGGACCCCTGCCCCCCACACATCTTCCACAGGGCCACCGCTGTCATCGCACCCAAACTAGGACGGCCGATCAACACCTCCCTCAGGTCCGGCATCTGCCCAGACAACTGGAAACGTGCAGAGGTGAAACCACTTCTCAAGAAACCAACAGCCGACCCAATGGACCTGAAAAACTACCAACCCATCTCTATCTTCCCCTTCACAGCCAAAGTCACCTAGAGACTCGTGAACACCCAGCTGACCACCTTCATTGAAGAGAACCTCATCCTAGATGCCTCCCAGACTGGTTTCCGCAGCAACCACAGTACCAAGACAGCCCTCCTTGCCGCCACTGACTCCATCCGTATTCTACTAGACCAGGGACACACCACGGCCCTCATCCTTCTAGACCTCTCTATAGCCTTAGACATTGTCTCACATCGTATGTTAGCCACCAGACTCCACGACAGAGGGATACGAGGAGCCGCCCTCAACTGGATCCAATCCTTCCTCTCCGGCAGAACCCAGAGGATCAGATTCCGCTCCTTCCACTCACATCAACTGCAGAGTACCCCAAGGATCATCACTCAGCCCGACGCTCTTCAACATTTACATTCCCCACTCGCCGCCATCATCAGAAAGCATGGGCTCAGCATCATATCCTATGCCGACACCCAGCTCATCCTCTCACTCAAGAAGAATCCCGAAGACACCAGACTCTGCTTCCAGTAAGGAATGAAGGACGTGGCAGCCTGGATAAACAACAGCTGCCTGAAACTCAACTCAGAGAAGACCGAGGTCCTCCTCCTCGGATCCTGCACTGCTGCCTGGGACAACACCTGGTGGCCCTCCGCCCTCGGGACCCCACCTACCCTGACAGACCACGCTCAGAACCTCGGAATCAACCTCGACTCGTCCGTCTCCATGAACCACCGGTTTAACGCAGTCTCGTCCACCAGCTTCAACTGCATCCGCATCCTCCGCAAGACATTAAAATGTATCCCCCCCGACTGCAGAAAGACTATCACCCACACACTCATAACCAACAGACTTGACTACGGCAATGTCCACTACACTGGACTCAACAGAGCCCTTCTACACAAACTCCAAACCATCCACAACGCCGCTGCTAGACTCGTTTTCGGGACACCGCGTCACAAGCACATGACCCAACACCTACAAGGCCTCCACTGGCTCCCCGTCAAGAAGGGGATCACCTTGAAACGCCTCACCAATGCCTACAAATCCCTCAACAACAGCAGCCCCAAATACCTCACTGACAGAGTATTCTTCCACTTCGACGTACCCACGAGGAACCTATGTCCCGCTGACCTCGCCCTGGCAGAGGCCCCCTGCATCCACAGAAGAGCAGGAGAGCCTTCTCCTACATCGCAGCCACGACCTGAAACAACCTCTTTGTTACCATCAGATGCTCGCCAACCCTGCACGATTTCAAGAAGGACCTCAAGAGCTGGCTCTCCGACTGATCCTGAACTGCTCCCCCCCTCCCCCAGCGTCTTGAGACTATCACGAGTGAGTAAACATAAGGTTACTGTTCTTATGGGAGAGAGTTTTCATTGAACACTGGTGAAGTGCCCAGAATACTACTTTGATCACCTTTAGACAGTGGGGGAAAGCTGATCATGACCCATGTATACCAGTATCTATCTATATGCATGTTGCATGTGAACTAAGAGCCTGTCATCATGTCATCCTTGCAGTTCAACTCACATCAGAAGGGCAAACTGTGGAGGACCATTGCCTGGAAGGTGCGCTCCATGTGGGTCACCTCTTAGCACAGTCACCATTACAGGAAACGGTGGCAGGATTTGAGAGGCTGGAAAAACATCACAAGAGTCCTGCTGGTCCTGTCACCTCCAGACATGAAGGACATGAAGGGCGCTTACCGCACTTTGACCCTCCCACATGCTCCGCATCCGTACGGTGGTCTTCCCTGACCTGGATGAGATGTAGACAGCCAGAAAGCAGCAAGGAGGGTGTGAGTATTTGACATTGTGCCCAAGATTTTATCCCATGCATGTTTGAGTGTCTAAGCCTGCTGGCCCATTTTCAGGTTGTAAGAATCACAAGATATCTGTACAGAGTTGATAAAAGCATATGCACAAGGATATGTAGATGCACAGTATTCCACCTCCTCCTGTCTCATGTGAGGATATCATGTCTAGGGTTTTGACAGTACTGCCATGCTCATGTGATCTGAAAGCATTTCAACAACATGTGCATGGAGATAACCTGCAGACATATTGTGACAGTTCAAAATGTGTCTGCACAATCTCTAATGTCCTCTGAGTGGTCACACAAACTCTATGAAGTATGGTGTTGCTGGAGCACTTAGGTGCAAAAGCTAATGCTATACATCCAGGTAGCAGGTGATGTCTATGTTAAGGCCTAGATGAGTACTGATTGGTCAGTGTGCCAGCGTTAGGTCCCAGCACTGGTGACCAGTGTATACCAAACTATCTGATGGGAGTTTGCTAGCTCATGTCACCTGTCAAACTGGCCTTTTCAAATGATTGGGTGTAATATTCCATCCTATCTGCTCCAAAGAGCGAGTCCAAGTGTCTGATACTGTACCAGTGACAACACATGCCATTCTGTGGCCAACAAAGTTTCTAACTGGTGGAAACAGGGCTTGGATTGTAAGGTCCCATGTGTGTGAATGCTTTACACTGGTTATACTTGATTACTTTTTAGACCATGCACACGATGCATCGCTGTGAGATTCAGAGATGTCACATGAGAATTATTTGAAAGTAAGTTTACAAAATGAGATTGTAAACAAGAGCGTTTCGGCTATACAAATTGTGCACAATGGCAAAAAGGAGTGACATTCAGACTTGGCCTTTACACATGTGTACTTCTGAAGTCTTGACAAAATGCTACAAAGTGTTGACTATCAATTTTAAACAAAGGTGGTCTGTACAGTCGATGCATCCAGAGAGCCCAGTGGCATTGGGATCCACAGGAAGCATTGTGAAGATGCAGTCATTGGACTTGGCAGTGTGCTGACCATTGTTTACATTTGAAACTGATGAACTGTTTCCAATATGATCAACATTTGTATTCTTCTTCCTAACACTGTGCATAAATGACTCAAAAACTGTGGCCATGTACCTACCACCCTAGCTATGCATACTACCTTGGTGTCTCCTTGCTAACAGTTAGATGTGCGACCTGACCGACAACAACTTAAGCTACAGGACAGATAAGCATGATAAATGGAATTTGTGTGACATGGCCTATCCATGACTACACCAGCTAGATGTGGGACAAGAAACATATATGACCTGTAACAGTAGGCCCAAGGGTCACAAAATGGATGGATGAGGATAGTAGAATGTTTATCATGTCTGCATTTAAATCTGTGACTCATATCCCCATTGAGAGTTCTAAACTCCCTTGCATCATTCCAGACAGGTATGTCACAACACAAGGCCATAAGTACTGAAAGACAATACATCAGCTGGTACATAGTGAAGTAGTTGACATTGTGGTTGTGTAAATGGCTTTTGCTAACCACAATGTTGCTGATCTCACCATGTGTGACGGTACATAGGCTCACTTGTGTACTTAGATTTGGTATTTGCAGAACAGTTAAAAAAGTGTATCACACAAGTCATATTGATGTAGTCAGTTCATCTTGGAAGAGTTGTTATGAAACCTATGTGTCAAGTACATAAGGACGACTCATGTGATTCATTTTACTCCTTGTTCACAGCATCAGCACTGGCCAGTGAAGGGGGCAGCACCATGGAACCTGGTAAAGTAGCTCGCCAGACTGGTTTTAGTGCTAAGTTTGAGCAAGAGGGAACCAGTGGCAGGGAGGGTGAGAGGGGCCACACTGAGGGCACGCCGGACTTATCATCAGTGACATCGAGATCAAGCTTGAGCTCCAGTGAGGACTGCCATGTGGTGGTGGATGACCCAGGGACTGATTCCTCAAAATCAGAGTCCACCACCATCCCTACCATCTCCACCCTCCTAGCTGCTTCCCAGCCCATTGTCCGTGGCCACTCACCAGCTACATGCACCACACAAACACATAGATAGAAGGACAAACACACACACACGCACACTCACAAGTCAGAAAATCACACTCACCACCACAGACATGCCAACAGACACCACACCAGCATCCACAGACATGCCCACTCATCACAACCCTCTGACTTCATAACCCCTAGCCTTGCCCGTAAACTCCACCTCTTTGCCCTTGGCCTCTTCCCTACCCAAACCTAACAACACCTCAGTCCAACAAGTCCTGACCCCCTCCAGAAACCCATACACCACCATCCCAGGTCAGCACCTCCACACCCAAGAATTCACCTACCCTCCCTATTCCCTTGCTAACCCTTACCCATTACCGGATCCCCAAACTTGTGAAGTCCAGCCCATCCCGCAGTCCATCTGACCCATCCACTGCAGTTGACGTGCCCCCTTCCATCTGACCTTCCCACTGCAGTTGAACCCCCTCCCTCCAACTGACCCTACCACTGCAGTTGTCGCACCCCTTTCCTGAATAAATCCCTCACAAAACCAAACTCAGTCCTCCTTAGCCTTGTCCCCTTGGTGCCTGTCCTGCCCCTTAGATGTCCCTCATGTGGGAGGTGTCCCTTTGCAGGAGAAGTGCAGTCAAGCAATGATGGCCAAGAACTTTGCGGGCCATGTGTAATATTCATTTGGACTGGCCATTGGCCTTTTTGCTTCAGTAACAAAAAGACTTGTTTGCTGAAATGTCTTGTTTGCTGAATAAAACTTTTTTTTATTTTTTTATTTCATATTTCCGTGTCAACAAAATGGATTTGTGATTAACTGTTATTGTTGTGTCATTTGTGATACAAGGCTACAATGATGTTAGAATGGCATGGATTGAAAATGGTCCATGGAGTACAAATACTTGGTTAGTATGTATCCTAGCTTTTTGTGCCCTGTGGCTAGATGTCAATGTCACCATTGTCTTTGTATTTGAGTGTGACATGAAGTTACAAACCTTTGTTTAGGGAAATACACTTCCCCATGGTTCATGCACTCAGTTGTCAACGTGGTGCAAGTGTCGCAAATTGCAACAGTTTAGGAGACAAATGCTGCATATGTATGTCATATGCAGAAATACAAATGTCTTATCAATACACCTGGATACATTTGGACTTTGACTACATGGTAGTCACTAAGGACACACCATTGTACACAAAGACATGGTACAATTGTTATATGTGACTTGTTAGTGGTGGACCTATGTATGTGTCTTCTGTGGATCTGGTAGACTAGTGGCAATTACACTTTTGTCACAGGTGGCATGCCACTGTAGTTCAATACCCTTCAAGGCTGTGTACCCATCTGATACATTTCCTGTGCCCATGGTGAGTGTGAGGTAGGCATTATTCTGACAGTGTCCTGACCCTGTTGCCTCCCAGGACTCTACTTTCTGCAGAAAATACTGTTTGTCAAGCTGCCTTTGGTCAGTATTGTCCGGTCCTGTACAATGAGATAACTTTGTTTGGGGACATCATGTGGATGGTGTGTGTCTAGGACATGTCTCAGTAAGCTACTGTGTTTTTCTGTCCTTACAAAGACACCATTGTGGTAGGTAGTAGTTGCACGTGTACACAGCGTATGGTGCATGAATGTTAGTCACATGATTTGAATGCTAGTGATGTCATGTTGATATTGTAGATTTGTACAGCCCCTAGCATTGAAATGTGTATCTCATCGTGGCCTTATTCAACATTTAGAGTGTGAGAGTTATGTCATTTCAGAATTCTTGCAAATGTACTTGCAAATGTACTTTGGTCACAACATGCTCATGTGCAGTTGCATTTGGATTTTGGATTGGGGTACATATAGCAGTGCCTTTGCTCTTACAGCCAGATATAAGATGCACCAGAACAGAGTCTGGTAAGCGGAGATAAGGTTGTATGATCTATCCCAGGCTGATGTAAATTGCAATATATTGTCCAAGCTTTATAATGAGTATTTGTGCAATGAGTGACTTTGAGCATGTATACATGGCCAGAGAGGATGTGTGACAAGCTAACCTTAACCAATGCACAATGCGAGGAACTTCATGCTTGTGGTTTTGTTGTTCATTTAACATTTTTTTTGCATTGTGATAAGATTTGTGTTTTTACTTCAATGAGACCTACTGTGTATCAGGTTTGACAAGGTTTTTTTCTGTGTCATCATAGGGATATGTGTCATGAGTATGTGTCTACCTTTTCCACAAAACTGAGAAAGTTGCTCTTGCATTTTATACATGTGCATTAGTACAAACTGTTGTCATTTCAGGCATATGTTTCTGAGATGGGATATGACACACCTAACATTGTACCTCTGCTGGCACACAGTTTGTATTTTCCAAAGACTGTGCTAGGCATATCAGTTTGGTGTCACACAAGTGACCTAGCTACATATGGATCAGTAGTTGCCATGATTCTGTCAGGAGTGGATTGTGCTAGTTGTGTCCAAGATCTTTCATCTACTTGTTCAGGGACAATGCTGGGTGTAAGCAAACTCAATTCATTCCATAGGGTATTCTTTGTTAACATCAATTTGTCTGGAGGAAATACTAGGTCAAGTCCAGCCCTGCAGCAATCTCCTTCTCTATTTAGTTAGTGCAAGCAGTCTGAATCCCAGTTGTTGGTGACTGGAGTGGTGTGGATGCAATGTGCCAGTCTGTGCTGATGCTGCCCATGGTCAGCTACCCAGGAGCTAATGTCTGCAGAGACCAGTAAGAAAACACTGCATTTAGTGTGCTGTCACCGTTACAAGCTATGTTTGCATCCATAGTGCATCAGGATGACACACAATCAACACACAACTCCCCTCACCTTGGACTCTTAGAAATGGGCTGAGATGTCAATGTGTTTTGCACAGACGGCATTTCAGTTTACAGACTGGAATGAGAATGTTTCTTTTCATGCCACACTTGACTTGCTCTCACCCCTCACTAAGCGTACACATTGCATCATCTTAATTGCGGCATGTGGCCACATCACTTAAAGGTGCTATGGATGTGACCGCACCTGTCCCTGCCTAGATGAACCTCAGAGAATCCTATGAAACTGCCCACAACTGAAGTCTGACAGCCATAATCGCATCATAGCAGAATGGGCAACGCTCAACAGGGATGAGGGCCGAGTGAGAAGAGTTGAGAATGGATGAGATTTTGGACGTTTGCACACTTACCACTCATGATTGCTTTGTCTGTACAAGCTAGGACTATCCAATTTTACCCACACATCATTTGTAGTTGAGCATCTGATATGTGTGTATGTTGTCATTTCTATGTAGATGACAATGGAGTACTTTTTAGCTAAGCTTGATGCTGGCCAAGATCACATAGAGAGATGAACTTGGAGTGCTGTTATGGCTAGTGGATTGCCCTGTACAAAATGTGGTAAGCTGAGTGAGCTGTGAGTGCACAGAAGTGTTGTGGGGCCATCTGCTGTGCAGATGCTACATGAGGCTGTGTTACATCCATGCACTAAATTAACAGACAGCAGGGAAGTAGATGTATCTTGGAATATGAAGCCTGGCTGTAGATGTGTTTTGCAAGGTTAATGTTGCATGGGCTGAGCTGGCTTAACAAGTGTAGAGGTGAGAAAGACTTGTGTTTCCATGTTGTGAATGGAGTGGAGACTCAGACCTGATGGGGACAAAACAAAATAGGACTTGTCTGAGAGTGAAGGGGTGAGTTAATGTCAAAGGCAGTTCTTTGATAGAAAAAATGACTGTGACATGTGATGGAGGTAGAAACGGCTAGACATGGTTGGAGGCTGGCAGGAGATGAGAGCTGTGGTTTATGGAACTACATTGAGGGATGACTGTGATAGGGCAGTGACATTGATGACGGTAATTTACAATGTGGATACGTCAATAGAGCAATGGAGCACGAAATAGAGAGGTAGATGTGACAGGGCCACAGTGAGACAATGTTAAACTTGTTATTTGTAACAAAGTGGATAAATGTATGTCAAGGGTATACACAAGTTGTTTAAGTTAAGGTGCTGGATGGGGAGGTGCATGTGTTGGCCAGTTGATATAGGTTGTGTTTGAATCCATGGATGCACTAGTTTGTCAAATGACTGTTAGTAGTCCTTAAGCTGAGTAAGACGAATGGTGAAAGGTGAATGAATGAAGACAGATTCATTAAGTAATGTAAGTGTCTGGGTGTGAGATGTGGTGAGGTGTTAAGTGTGAATGTCAGAGTTGGATATGATGCTGAACATTGTGATATAAGTGCAGTCTAACACATTAGTGAGTGGAAAAATGAGGATTTGAGTTGTATAGTTGACATAAATCGTTTAACTTCAGCTGAGGAGATGATGGGTACAGTACATTGTGTACATAGCATGAATGAGAGTGGTATTATGTACATAGTAATGATGAGTGGTGCTGTGAATGTAGGTGTGGATGTTGAGAGGGGCAGCACCAGGATGAGCTTGTGAGAGTCTCGATGGAAGAGTTGGGGTACAAGGTTGGAGCTAGGAGGGCATAAATATTTTAAGTATGCCTGCACCAGAGGGTGATTTTGAAGAGCTTGTGTTTGATAGATAGATTGAGAGATGAGCATGTACTTTGAGGTTGAAGTGAGAAGGGTCGGACCAGCACAAGTAGAGATTATGCATGCCATGAGGTAATGTAGAAATGTACACATGTAGGGATTAGGTCAAGCCAAGTCCTGTTCGTATATTCTGTGTGAACAACATTTGTCTGTGCTTGGTCATCCAATGCCCCTTCTAGCCCCCTCATGTGACACAGCCACAGGTGTAGCTTTTCAGCAGTACAAGGCACTGCAGCAATCTCCTTCTCTATTTAGTTAATGCAAGCAGTCTGAACAGTTATGCAGTTTTCCAAGAGACAGCGAAGAAGAGGAGGAGGGCAGCCCAGGGACGCCACAGCCAAGGTAAGTAGTTTTAATTTATTTTAAAGTATTTGTATTCAATTTTTAAACAGTTGTTAATAGGGTTGCGGGAGGCGGGGCTGGCCAACTCCTCTCCGTCACGGATTGTGCAGAGATTTCCCTACTCTGCCTTCTCCACGGATCGCGGAGTAGCCAAATCTACGCACACTCCGTTGGCGGTATTGGAGTTCTCCACCCACCGTTAATTGTGAGGATCTGTTGCACTGTTGCAAGAGAAACATGTGACACCGGAACATTATATCTAAGCTTTCCTGTTTTCAGTTTCTATTTTTGGTCAATTCAGGTGGGATTTTTCTGTGTTTTCAGTTGATTTCAATACCTTTAAAAACAGTGGTTATCAGTGGTTACACATTTTCGCGCCACTAATAACAACAGAAACAGTGTTTTTCCGTTGTTTAAGGAAAGTTTTGCTTTTGTAATTGCTTGCTTTCTGCACTGGTTGTGCATGGTATATAGACAGTGTATGTTCAGTGCATTTGAGGACTAAATACATTTTTGCAAATAAAACTTATTGTAGTACACCATACAGTATTTCTTTAGTGAGTCTTTCGTCATGTGCGCTCGCTCTTTCCTTCCTGAAAAGTCACTCTCAACATTGGCACTTGAGACAGGCATTGCCAAAATAGCCAGTACACAATTTGCTATCTCTGGCCACTGACATAGCTTTCCGTGCCAATACTGGTGCACTTGAAGATTGCGATTCTCTGGGTAGGTTCTGCAACATTTGCGTTGAACTGGGCGCTTATGCCTTCAGAGTTATTGAAGCAGTCAAAAATGAAGCAGCACTTTTGAAACTACGGAGAAAATTCCCCTTTATGGAAGGGATCTAGATCTTGGAAGAGTACCACAGTGAAGTATCATTGACTTCAAATCCCATGGTTAGTGAACGGACATTTCCATGCATCATCGCAAGCCATTTCTCAAACATTGTAAAATAAAAGTTCCTGAATTGCTTTTCAACATTGCTTTGCTTACCAAGTGGTAAGCCCTCTAACATGGAACATGTTGCAGTTCCTAAGTCACTAAGTCACCTAGCATACTCTCAAGGAGATGTTTCATATATACACCAATTATGCTGAACACTTGGCAGACAAGGGTGTTTTCAGACTAGTTCTTTTATTATGAACACTACAACAGTTATGTTTTCCTATAGGAATCTAAGAATGCAGTACAGTGTACTTGTTTGACACCACTATCAATATGAGATCAAAGATCCTCACATTACTTGCCTTTGGCATTATCGCATAGCAAAAATTCTGTAAACGGTTGCCACATTGATAATATAGCATTCACAACCCCTTGGACTGAGAGCCATCAGCTAAATGAAACAGTTGGGATGACTCTTTCTTTGATGCCACACAAAGCACAAAATTAGAAATATTTGTGTTTTAGTTCCCGCCCATAACAAAGCAGTGCACCAGAATGGACGAACAAGTTAATAGAATTCTTCATTAACTCTGAAGATAGTAAAGTTACAGGGAAGCACTTCAGCTCAGGAATCCATTTATCAGGTCATCACACAACCTTTTCATTTATGTAGCTGAATCACTGCAAATACAAACAATATCACTCCAATCTTTGCTGAACTTGGAAAGAAGCTTATAGCAGAAGCATTCCAAGGGACACTGCGTTCCATGTTTTCCAAAAGTCTGGTGTCATGTTTTCACCACTATCCCATATGCTTGGTGTTAGCACTCTTTTCACATATACTTGTAACTAAACCTTGCATTGGATTTTTAAAGCCTGTGGTCTTGGCAATTCACCTAGTGTCAATACTGGCTCACTAGAAACTTTGGGCTTATGTATCAAGCGTTTTAACCCATTTTCTGTGGGTAAATGTGATGGCACATATTGGGAAATATTCTTATGAAACCAGCCATTTTACCTATCAGCAAAAGACTCAAAAGCAGCCAAAATATCAAATATGATCTTGATATGTCCTGATTCTCTACAGTTTGTATAATCATTGAACAAGACCTAAACCATGCTTCTTAACCCTGCATCTTTGGACCAAAGACCACAAAACCAAAAAAAGGGGAAAAAACATTATTTTAGTGACATCCCTAAACAAAACTCAAGCATAATAATTTTAGCCCAGTCTTCCTTGTTGCTAGTTTGTATAACTAAGTTATATTGTATTGGGCCCTTCAGGAAGAAAGTAAAATTACTCTTTCACTCTTATTTTCCTATCTTTGAATGGCATTTATTTTATGGTTGTTCAGGTGTTTTTTTCAGTGTTTATATGTTTACACTGGTGAGGGCTATTTCCTTTTTGGTGGGGTTTTATCAGTTATTATAGGTTTAAACATAAAAACGGACATCCTATCTATAATGAACAGTTAAATGAGTATTGTATTTGGTTTTCAGATATCTACTTGTGTTGAAAGAGATACACGTACAATGGCAAGAAAGGAACAGAGGGGAAAAAGACAAAAGAAACAGTACTGCCTGAAAAATACTGAGAACAAAAAAATGAAGATGATGGATTACTGGAGAGAAAAGAATGCTTTTAAGAGAACTAATGAGTTTCTTAAAACATTATTTAGAAAAAATGAAAAATGTGGATAATGATGTCAATAAGATGGGGGCTTTAACAACTGAGATACAAAAAGAAGTAAATAAAGTTTAAATTGGAAAACGTCTTACAAGCAGCTCATCTGACAGCAAGGCAGAAAAAATTCCAAACAATAAGAAGAAGAATGTGCAGAAGTAGGGTAATGCATAATTTGGTAAGAAATATAAAGCAGTGTAAAAGAAGAACAACAGCATTGAAGCAAATTTGGTATGTTTTTATGGTTCACATGTATTTTATTGCTTTTAAGAACACTGTCATACACATAACAGAGGGGCTTGCTTAGCACTCCTCTGTCATGTAGTACTAATGAAAAACAATAAACACAAACAAACATACCCCACTTCCCTCCCTCGCCTCTGTTTGTTTTCACTCCACTATATTGAAACTCCCCTGCGTGTTGTAGCTGTTTCTTCTTTCTGGGTGTCCCTCTCTGCTGTCGGGCTGTGTCAACCTGTTCAGGCAAGTGCAGTACACGTAGGTAGCTGGGACACGTTAAGTTACACAATTAATTAAAAATCAGTTTATTATACAGCTTCCAGAGATCCCGATAGGTGTCGGAGTGGCAGGTTAGCTCTAGTGTCCATGTAAAGTATGACTCTGGTAAACTTGAGTAGTATCCAAGTAGATTTATTGGCAACTCAGCATAGCACATATCATCATGCACAACTTAACAAGGCAACATTAAAAAGTAACTGTCTACTCCAAGAACTTCCACTGGCATAGAATGGCCCGAACAGATGCCCCAGCACAAGCCTAATATGTCACCCCTTTAAGTGGGAATGTCAGCGGGTTAGGGAGTCCCAGGGTTATGTAAGCCAGGCAGCTGTGTATCAAGGTGTTTACCTTTGTCATCTAAAACTGCACCGAGCAGTGCTTGAGCTTCAGACATTCCCATGGCAGGTAAAGCAGCCTCCCAGAGGGCCCGCATCACCTCCAACACTTTGCACTATGAATGCTATTGCCCCCAGCAGGCGGGCCGGGGCTCGATACCAATAGGTTGGCTATTGATAGCAGTCCCTACGCTTGCAGTGTTGCAAGCTCTGTCCCCTGCCCTCTAATATATCTCTTCCCACTCCTTGTGTTAGTAAAATGACATATATAAATATTTAATTAAATATTCATCAATAGACTAAAATTTGTAATATCAAACAATTGATAACAAACATATAAACAGAATTACAAAAAGACGTGTATGCACATACAAAACTCACAAAGTCAGTGAGACAATATTTAGAGTTTTAGACATACAATAAAAAACATAGAAACAAGATACAACACATGTGACATGATCATATTCCATGCCAACAGTTCGCAAGTTCGTATATATATAATTGGCAGACATGAAACATATGACCGAGAACACAAAGCAACATGCCACAACAGTGCAAAGGTAGGGTAATCTGACAAATTAAAAATTCACTAAAGGAAGGCAGGAAAGAAAAAACTCCTAATAGTGTGCTGCACTAAATCCATGACCTATAATTGTCATTATAAGCAGAGGGGGAATTAGTGCCACCAGAACCAATAGAATCCAGACAGGAGAAAATATAAGTAAGTAAAAAAATGAAAAGAAGGCAGGGAAAGAAAAAACGTCCAAAAGTATATGAATAATCTGAATTGTCTGTTTGTTAAACTAAATGCATGACTTGCAGTCCTTTTTATAGGCAGAGAGACAATTAGTGCAACCAGAGAGAAAAAAAAAAGTGACAAAATTAAAGGAGGAAAAAATTAAAAAATTGAAAGAGAATGAAAAAAGTGCGAGCATAGTCCAATGTGATGGAAGGCCCGAGAGAAACCCCTAAGGCAAAAACAAAATCATGTTAGTTTTATACCCACCAAACTAGATTATAAGGTGTTTCATAATGGTCCAAAAAAAACGCCAATCCAATATCACCTCCAATCGAAAAAAACGAGCACTATGCGCTATCTCAGTGCTTAATGGCAACCATGTTTCTAATGCCATACGCAGTCAAGGTGCGTCAAGTAGATCATGATTCAGTAACTAGAAAAATATATATGAGAGATTAAATAAATCAAGACCTACAAATAAAAATGTATGTTGGTAATAGGACAATGAGTAGGGCACTTACATTCCGAGTGGACCCATAGTATAAAGTATAGACAAGACTGGGTATTTCAGGATAAGTCAGCTTCTGTGTCCCATAGACGAGGTGAGCTCAGAGTAAATAAACCCAATTGACTGGCACCTAACACAAAAACACACAAGAATTGTGTTATAGTTATGAAGTAGCAGGTATATCTAGATGACCCGTAACAAATACCAATCAGGCTGGGCTCAAGTAGCCAAATTCAAGTACCCATTGTCCTTCCATCACCGAACTGCTTGCATAAGCCAAGCGGAAAAATAATACCCCAAATGGGAAACCTTATCAATAAGATGAAGGTACAACTGTCAATGTAAAATGTGTCTGCCCCAATGTTTTGGCCTTGGCAGGTGTGTGCTGTAAGAAATAGTATATTTCAGTGATGAGGCACTGGTCCTTTTCTTTAGAGAGCAGCCTCCTTTCAGAGGGAGTGAGCATGTGCTAAGCGCTGTGTTGCATGTCTGGGTGTGCAACCCAGTGCCTGATTTGCATATAACACAGCTGTTCTGTTCCTTCTAATCCCTAATCTCTCCTGAGCTGCTCAAAAGACAGGGGCCCATCCGCATCAAACATGTGCCCCACTGATCAGAAGCCGGCCATCTGCCAAGCTGGAAACGTAGAGCGGTGGAGCCATGGGGTAAACTCTGAATTTGAATTTGAATTTAAAAGCATTTGTTAAGCGCACATATACCTACGCTTTCTTGGTGCTGAGGATGCAATTGAACCTAGAGGAAGGGGTGCAGGAGGTTAGGGGAAAAAGGCTTGCAGGAAGAGATGAGTTTTTAGCGCCTTACGGAAGTCCGAGTACAAGGGAATGGATCTGATGGTGGGGGGGAGGGAATTCCAGAAAGTGGGACCGAGAACAGCGAATTTCACCCCCCCATCCTTTTTTTCCTGAATCGTGGTACGGAAAGGAGGGACTGTGTGGAGGAGCGGAGTTCTCTGACCGGTATGTAATTTTTGATTTCGGAATTTATGAAAGCTAGAGCAGTTCCGGCGTGGACCTGAAACGTGGTGCAGCCAAGTTTGAAGAGGGCCCGCTCTCTAATGGGCAGCCAATGCAAGTTCTTTAATAGAGGGGTGGCATGGTGCAGTTTAGGAAGACCATGAATGAGGCGGGCGGCTTGGTTCTGGACCAACTGAAGGCGTCGGAGGGCATAGGCCGGAGCACTATTGTATAGGATGTTACCATAATCTAGGCGTGATAACACCATTGCCATCAGAATGAGTTTTAAGGCAGAGGGGGAGAAGAATCTGGAAATTTTTCTGATGGTGCGAAGGGTAAAGAAACAAGATGATACCACCATACTGATCTGGGAGTGCAAGGTAAGATGTTGGTTTAACGTGATCCCGAGTGTTTTAACTGAGTGGGAAGGTAAGGGGGTGGACCGGGTGATGGAGGTCAAAACGTAGAGGTCCAGGGACTGGATGTGCCACCGGTGAGAACCAACTCAGTTTTATCTGGGTTAAGTTTAAGGTGGTTGAAATTCATCCAGTCCCTGATGAAAATCATAACCGATTGAAAATTGTGGACTCAGGGGAGTGGGAAAGGTTGAAAATCAGCTGAGGTCATCTGTGTAGTTGAAGACAGTGACCTCCAGTTGCTGTAAAGCAAAAATGAGGGGGAAGATGTACAAGTTAAATAAAAGGGGGGAGAGGGAGGAGCCCTGAGGGACACCGCACTGCGCCTTGCGTGGGGGAGCAGAGAAATCTGCTAGGTGGACGGCCTGAGTGCGATCTCTCAAGAAGGAAGTCAGCCAAGCCAAAGGGGGCCCCCTGATGCCCGCTGCCTCGACACGGGTAAGAAGGATGGAATGGTCAACCGTGTTGAAGGCAGCGGATAAATCAAGGAGGACCAGGGCTTGGGGCCGGTTGACATCCATTCCCTCCCTGAGTCTGTCCAGGACTGAGACCACGACCTTCTCGGTGGAGTGGAGCGGGCGAAAGCCAGCCTGACAGGAGGCCAGACAACCACTGTCCTCAACAAAAGAGCCAAGGACAGTGGTGATGTGGCATTCCCGGATTTTACCCAAATAGGGGAGGAGGGAGATGGGGCGATAATTAGAAAGGGAAGAAGGGTCGGCACCAGGTTTTTTCAGGATGGGAATTATTATTGCCGCTTTGTGAAGGTCAGGGACAGAGCCTTTGCTGAGGGAGTCGTTAAGGAAAGCCAAGGGGGGTAGGACAGGCTAGAAAGATCTCTCTCAGTACAAAAGCTGGACAAACATCAGAGGGAGAACCGGTTTTAACCCGGAAAAACAGGGAAGATAGAGTTTCCCTGGTCAGAGGAGGTATGTGGTTGAGATGGAACCTGTTGGGCGGAGGTTCGGAGGCAGGAGGGGAAGAGGAAGGTGGAGGTATGTTAGCCTTGATGGGTGCAATTTTCTCAATGAAAAAATTGTTTAAAGAATCACAGAGGGATTGAGAAGAGGCGGTGTGAGGGAAGTTCTGTCTGATGAGGCCAACTCATGGACGGTGGAAAAGATTTCCCTGGGCTGATTTTCAGCTGAGAGTATTTTGCCCGTGAAGTAGTTGGTCTTGGCCAGGAGAATTGCCTTTTTGTAAATGTTGAGCGTAAGGGAATAGTGGGTTTTCAGGGTTGGGCAATAAGCGCGCCTCCAGGCGCGCTCAGCCTGACGCACAGCTAATTTATTTCCCTAAAGGTCACCAGTAAACCATTTGTTGGCGTTATGAGCGCGTTTAACTGTGACACGTTTCAAGGGGGCCACTAGGTTGCATGTCCTGGAGAGCCAGATGTTGATGGCAGCTAGCTGGGATGAGGGGGCAAGCTCCTCTAGGGCAGGGTAAGAGACCTGGAGAGAGGTGCAAAGGGAGGGTATGTCGACCTTATTCCAATTGCGAGCCCAGGTGTTTTTGGGAAAGGAGGGGCGTTTAATCAGTCAGTCAGTCAGTCAACAAGCTTTATTTGGTTGAAACAAAGCAACCATAAAAGCACAGTACAAAAGTTAAAATACATTCATTACAATACATAATAAAAGAAAAATACTGTATCAAGGAACGATAAAGTTAAAAAAGAAGCAACCCTCAGTGTCTCTTGGTGAGAATGATCTAATCATAAAGACTGTTTCACACTTAGTACGGTCTCCTCCACAGTTCTCCTAGTGTAGGCAATAAGTTCATCACAGTATTACAAATGGGCTTCAGAATAAGCGGGATTCCAGTTTTCATAAGAACTTATTTGAGTGAAGGCTAACCCCAGGCTATACGTTTTTAACGGGCCATTCTGAAAAAATGATTACAGGTGGATATGTTAGAGTCGGTGAATATGTGGCCTCTATAGACTCTACCATAGTTCTTTACAGGGGGCAAGTAAGCCGTTCTAGGATAAAAATCTCTCAGTGCTCTAACAGTTATAGGGCCGTCTCCTACTTGTGGCTGGCAGCCTTGCAAATATTGGACAACACGAGGGTCCCTGAAGTTTACAATAATCTGATCACCCACAGTTTCTTTAGATAAAGGCCCCAACCACTTCACCCTTCTAACATTTAAAATATTCCCTTCAATGTTTGGTGGAAGGGGCCTGTTCTTGTTTAACCAGAAGGATACCTTATTCGCCAGTTCCCCTTGACCTTCAAACTTTCCATTGGTTAATTCGGGCACGCCTAAAAGAATACTCACATAAGGGGCGGCCTCCGGCGGTATGTCAATGTGGGTAAACTTTCTTTGCGTATAGCCATGATTAGGGAAAGTCCCCTCCGAGGGCGTGGGAGCATTTGTCAGCCCTACTCTCCTGATTGTTCTCTGCGGTACTACCGAGTTTCGTATAGGGTGCCGAGTCCTTGCTAATATTGGCGTTTTTAGGGCGACTAACTTGGCTGGGGGAGTAACATTTTGTACCAGAAGCTTGGGAACTTCAGTTGTGACTGGAGGTTCTACCTGTTTTGATCCCGCTAATATTTGTAAGAGTTTCAGGTTCTCCTTCATTGTCTCTTCTATACTATTGACCTTATCCCCTAATAGCATGATTCTTTTTACCAGTGGGGATAATAAGGAGTTGATAAGAAGTTCGATGTGGCCCAGTAGAGCAGGTGATAAGGTAGATAAGGGGGAATTTAGAATTGAGCAGGCCCTGGGTAGTTTTGCGGCGTTGCTGTTAATTAGGGGGTAACTTTAATACAATTTTTGTTTTTTTGATAGACTGCCCCTTAGTTTGGCACCTGTACGCTTTCTTTTAATGGAAGGAATTTTAGGGATTGTTATTGAAGGAGTGCTGTCTTTTTCAGGAGAAAAAAGGGGGGTTCCCGGGAGACTTGATTTAGGTATGAATGAGGCACCCGATTGTTTATTTCCCTCATCAACATCAACATATACAGTTTTGCAGAGCTGATTAAGTTTGTCCAAAAGGGTGAGATTTTGGCATCGGTCTGCTATCGCTAGAGGGGATTGGGAACTGTTTATTGCTTCTTTTAAAGGACTTTGTTCAACTTTCTCAAGTTCGCATTGAATGTCCGATGTAACCCTGATTAGGAAGTTGTCCAGAGTCCCCTTCCGAGGCCCCCCCCTTGGAGTTAACATTTTGTATACTTCCTTTGCCAGTCATGATGCGCCTTGCTTATGTGGTATATAAAGACTCCGGCGATAGTCCAACGTATTACATAGCAACCATGATAATCCTTAGATGTCAACCAAAGTAAACGGGACAATATCTGTTAGGGATCAATGGTAGCAGAAATAAGAGTACCTTATATATCCAGCATTAAGCAGGCAAGAGCCAGGTGGGGTGGCCCTGCCCAGCCTCCTCCGGCCTCTGAGGGCCACAGAGGGCCCGCCCTTTGCCCGGGCTTAGCCTGGCGTCCCGCCCGCGTCCCGCGATGCGAGGATCGCGCTGTTTTAATGCGCCTCCTGGCGCTGTTTCCCGGTGTGAGGGACGCGCCGCCGCTCAGCCCGTCGGGAATTGCAGTCCCAGGGCTGCGGTGCGCGTGTGCCTGGAAATGGTGACTCTTGGCGGTGTCGGCGTGCCTGCCCTCTCTCTCCCGGCTCCCGATTCCTGGTAAGTGGCGCCCCCGCTCTGCCGGGGTCGCGCTATTTTAATGCGCCTCCTGGCGCTGTTTCCCGGTGTGAGGGACGCGCCGCCGCTCAGCCCGCCGGGAATTGCAGTCCCGGGGCCGCGGTGCGCGTGTGCCTGGAAATTGTGACTCTTGGCGGTGTCGGCGTGTCTGCCCTCTCTCTCCCGGCTCCCGATTCCTGGTAAGTGGCGTTTAATCAGGTTAAGGTCTAAGAAGAACGAAATCAGAAAGTGGTCGGACCAGAGGCAGGGCGTGATGATTGGGGGTGTGACCGGAGTATTTAGTGACCAGATTTGGTCCAGGGTATGCCCCTTGGTATGGGTGGGGGTGGACACATGTGAAATAAAATGTAAACTGTGGAGAAGATCAGTGAAATCTTTAGATACCGCGTCTTCTGCGGGATCAAATGGCCAGAAGTTAAAATCACCAAGTACTAGGACGGAGGAGTTGTTGACTGCTAGTGTTGGCGAGCAGTTCCTGAAACTCAGCATTGAAGTGGGGAGTGGACAGGGGGGTGGTAGGCAAGGACACAGGTAATAGGGATTTGGAAGGAGGGAGATCGCATCACTAAACAGTCGACTGCGGTGATGGTCGGGGAAGAAAGTACTTGGAAATGAAGGTCCGAACGGACAATCAGGGCAACGCCTCCGCCTGCCTTGCCTGCCGGCCGATCGGCCCGTAGGACATAATAGGAGGAAGGTAGGGCAGCGAGGATATTGGGCAGGAGTCTGGACAGAACCAGGTTTCTGTCAGGAACAGAAGATCGGGTTTGTGGGAGTCAAGGAACACAAAGAGTTCAAGGTGGTGCTTGACTGCCGATCTTGTGTTTAAAAGAAAGGCCGAAACAGTAGATGCTGGTCTGGGTGGCGGGGAGGGTTCTGGGGGGGAAGGAGTGGGAGTAATGGAGGAGGTAGGTGAAGTATTCTGATTATGAATAAGTAGTCTTTGCAGGATATGGTGATTATAGGAGATTTATTGAGTAGCCAAGAAGATAACCAGTAGAGCCCACGCCAACCGCTGCACTGGAATCCCAGGAATCCTAAGCATAGGATTCCACATTCCAGTGCATGCGGCGGGGCGTGCATGAAAGGAAGCATTCACAAGCACGAGGATACAACACATCCTCCTTTCTAGAAAAGAAAAGAATTAACCACAACATAAAATTCATACAAGCAAACAATGAAAGAAATTACATGACAGTTTGATGGAAGAAAATCATACACCAACATTGTCGTCTTTGTGCCAAACAGGAGGTTTCCTCAGACGGGGAAAGCTCATATCCCGGGTGTGAGTGGGAACTGGCAGATGAGGATGAGAGGAAGCAGAACGGCGACATGAACTGGAAAAAGAAAATGAGGTCCCTGATTGGTTTGGAGGAAGGGGACTACTAAGGTGAGACGGAACTCTGACAACCTTGGAGAGGCTCCAAACATTGCCGTCTGACAACTCCACAACTTGCCTACCCACTCTAACTACTAACAACGGGTCAGAAAAATGTGATACACCAGATCTAAGAAAACCAGACTTCCTCACACGTACCCAATCACCAACCTTGCATGGATTGTTGGAATTAGCAGACACCACCGGAGCACAGCGTCTAACACGTTTACCATCTACAAGATCCCACATCCAGGGTTGGCTTAAGTTACATACACCCTTCCTCCCCCGCATTTTTTCAAAAGGGGACAAATCACCATCGGACTTAGGAGTATTCCGATAACTCCACAAAAGTTTCCTAACAGCCTCGTAACAATTCTCACCATTGCATACAGCAAGTTGTAAACCCTCCTTGAGCACCCTGATCCACCTTTCTACCATGCCGTTACCTTGAGGATAATATACTGAAGAACGTTTGTGTAATATACCATGGTTGCTGCAAAAAGATTTCATCTCTGCAGAGGTGAACTGTGTGCCATTATCAGATAGGATGGAAGTAGGGAAACTTTCTTTTTCAAAAACTGATTTTAAAAAATCAATAACTACCCTAGAAGATACATGGGGTACAAATTTCACCTCAGGCCAACTGGAGAACTGGTCTATCAATACTATAGCATAAACCGGACTATGACCTAAAGACATCGGACCAGCTATGTCTACGGAAATGCATTCCCAGGGCTTTGAAGGTCTCGAGATAGAATCATGTTGATATTTTATGGGTTTCTGTGATTTATCACTCACACAACATTCAACACAAGATCTTACTTTTTCCTCAATCAACCTGTCGACCCCAGGCCACCAAAATTCACTCCTTATTCTCCTTTTCATGCTGGACATGCCCGGGTGACCCTCATGTGCCATGTCTAAAATGGTGTTCCTCAAACTGTGTGGTACAACCAAAAGCAAACCTCTCAACAAAATTTCACCTTGGATGGATAATTCTTGAGCTACATGGAAGAACGGTAAGACATTAGGGGATAAACTGTTCTTGGAAGGCCAACCATTTTTGACAAAAGACAGGACATCTAAGTAATCACGATCACTACCACAAGCCAAAACCCAATCATCTTCACGGATGCATCCATTGGAGACTTCACAAATTGATACCACTTTGTCAGGATCATCATCAGGAGCAACATGATTATCATCTTCTACAGGTAGTCTAGAAAGAAAGTCAGCAAGGACATTCTTTGCACCGGGAATATATTCAACAGAGAAATGAAAATCTTGTAACTTGTACTGCCATCTTGCAATTCTGGAAGTGGCTTTGCCACATCCTTTGGTCGTAAAAAGATCTACAAGGGGACGATGGTCAGAGCGTACAACAAAATCTGTACCGTATACATATCTGCGAAAGTACTCAATTCCCCACCAGCAAGCCAATGCTTCTTTTTCGAGAGTGGAATATTTCGTTTCAGCACCCCGTAACGGTCTTGATGCAAAAGCAATTGTGACAAAACCACTGTTTTGCTTCTGCATCAGAACCGCTCCAATGCCAACGTTGCTTGCATCAGTGACAATAAATGATTTACAATTGGTGTCAAACGGGGATAAGGCGGGAGCAGAAATAATACATCTTTTTATAAAATTAAATTGACATTTGCAATTGTCATCCCAAATAAATTGTTGTTGGTTTTTCATCAACCTACATAAGTGAGAAGTTTTATCAGAGAAGGCAGGGATGAACCTGGCATAATACTCGGCTAAGCCGAGAAAGGATCTGAGCTGATCCTTGTTGACAGGTTCAGGTGCATTTTCAATCGCCTTAATTAAACTCAGTTTGGGAGAGATGCCCTCTTTACTGATGGAATGGCCCAGATAATCTACAGAATTTTTTCCAAATTTGCACTTTTCCTTGGTCAGGGTAAGACCATTGTCTTGTAAGATGGACAGGACTTTAAACAAAATTTCAGAATGTTCACATTCGTCCTTGCCGAAAACCAAAATGTCGTCCTGGATATATAACACATTAGAAACATTCTTAAACATGTTGTGCATTACTCGCTGAAACACTGAGGATGCGGACACTAACCCGAAGGGCATCCTTTTATATCTGTATGCACCCTCAGTGGTTATGAATGAAGTCAGATGCTTACTATCATCATGAAGAGCTATCTGATGGTATGCGTTAGATAAATCCAATGTGGTGAAGATAGATGCATCCTTAAGTTTAGAGAACATCTCTCCAATATTGGGTAGAGGATGTCTATCAACCCACACATTGGAATTTAAATCGCGCATATCCACACAAAGACGAATTTTCCCATTGGGTTTGTGGGCAACGACTACAGGTGAAAGCCACTCAGAGGATTCGATTTCCTCGATTACATCTAAATCGCATAACCTCTGAAGTTCTTTTTTAACAGATTCTCGTAAGGCTAAAGGTATGTTGCGTACTTTGTGTACCTTGGGCATAGCATTATGTTTAAGAATGATTTTGTGTTTAAAATTTTTAAGCAAACCCAAATCGGGGGAAAAGACCTGCGGAAAAATAGTTTCCCATTTGTCGTCAGAGGGTACATCAACTGAATTAATGAAATCGGAATATCCCAAAACCTGATCAGGATGATTGGGATCCAGTTTCATCATCAATTCTCTTTGTTGTGGCCAACCCAATAAGCATGACCCATCCTTGGCAACATATACTTTAGCATGTATTGACTTGCCCTTAAATGACAAAGTGGAGGGAAAGTACCCAAATACCTCAATGGGTTTTTTACCATATCCCCTTAATTTTATGTCAGAGGGAAATAAAGATATGACATCTGGAAATTCTTTTAACAACACATCATCCCCAATTAACGTGTACTTTGCACCAGAGTCTGCCATGACTTTTATAGATTTGGATCCAATTTGGAGCATGCAGAAAGGTGAGTCCTTTTTTTCTTCTCCAACTTCGTAGATGGTGCAAACATCATCGTATTCGTCGTCATCAATGTCCACTGGTTGAACCTCAGAGAATCTGGGACGTCTAGAATTAGGATTAGAGTATTTTGATCTGTTGCGACTTTTGCACATTCTTGCGAAATGACCTCTAGACTTACAGTAGTTGCAGAATTGTCCTATGGCGGGACATCTCTTATCCGTTGCCACGTGGCCTGGAAAACCACATTTGAAACAAACCACCTCTTTTCTGAAACTTTGATGTGAGGTAGAAGGAAACATTGGTTTGTTGGAAGGAGATTCAGATGGATTTTTCTTGACATTTTGAACAACAGAAATATTGGGTTTTTCCAAAGAGGATTCTTTAGGCTTTTTATCGGATAATTCTTTGATGCCCAACTTCATATCTTCAAATCGGTGTGCAATGTCAAGTACCTTAGAGAGTGATAAATCCTTTGCATCGAGCAATTTCTCTTGGAGTTTCACATCAGAAACGTTATGCACAAGCTGGTCTCTTACCATTTGATCATGGAATTGCTGATAGTTGCACTTGGCAGCCAAAATCCTTAAATCCTTGACAAATGAATCAATTGGTTCAATGGGAAGTTGTTGTCTACTGAGAAATTTTTGACGTGCCACGACTTCATTGACCTTTTTGATAAACTGTCTATCAAGCTGCATAATTGCATTTTCATAAACGTCGGTTTCTTCTTCGGAGGAATTATCTAAAGTCAGGGGAGGAAGATGAGAAAGAATCTGTCTTCCTTCTGCGCCAAGTGAATGTTTAAGGATGGCGAGTTTGCGTTTGTCGGTATAATTCTCACCTCCAATGGCTTCTAGATATGCTTCAAAACCTTCACGCCACTGTTTCCATTCTAAGGGTGGTTCACCAGGACTCGCCAAAAATGGAGGAGGAGCATTGAAACTCTCCATGAATACCGGCACTCAATTATGGAAAATGAATAGTAATGGTGAAATATTATTTAGATGGTATAAGAATATGTTTTGGTAACAAGAGACAGTGATGTCACACACAACTGTGGCAGAAGTTCTTGAATAGAAAAAAAAATTATTATTTTTTTCCTTTTTTTTTTTTTTAAAGAGAGAGACTCATTGTGACATATTTATAGTCTTTTGTAGAATTAAAATAAGAATTTCCTTGAAGAAGGGCTTTGTGACGTCACAAAGGCGAATAGCCAGGCAGCCTAACAATGTCTCCGTGTTGACGCAGCTTGCTTGTGCTGACGCTGCCAGGCTAGAATGCGGAGCTCGAGCGCATGTGTTTACTCGCGCAGAGATTAGTATCCTGAGCGCGTGACAGTGCGCATGCGTTAACTCGCGCACGGAGAGGTTTTGTTACACAAAGGGATAAAATTGAAAATAGCCTCACCGCTTGTCAGGGAAAGAGCGGGATTTTCAGTAGAGTGCCGATAAATCCACGACGAAGGCTCCGCTAAGCTGACGGAGAAGATTCAGCATCTCACAATGGCAACGGTAATCTTGGTCCGGAGGTACCGGGGCTGCGGGCTCTCAAAACACGTAGGTTCGTTTCTTCCAAGTCGCCAGTGAAGTATTCTGATTATGAATAAGTAGTCTTTGCAGGATATGGTGATTATAGGAGATTTATTGAGTAGCCAAGAAGATAACCAGTAGAGCCCACGCCAACCGCTGCACTGGAATCCCAGGAATCCTAAGCATAGGATTCCACATTCCAGTGCATGCGGCGGGGCGTGCATGAAAGGAAGCATTCACAAGCACGAGGATACAACAGTAGGGCAGGCAGGGGAAGGGGGATGGGGTGAGGCCGGGCGAGGCCAAGTTTAGCAATTGTGGCAGTGGTTTTAAGGCTAAGGGTCCAAAGGCCTTGATAACGGTAAAGTTCCTCTGAGGGGTAAGTTAAAAATTGGGCATAGTGGGGTGCCCCTTGCCCCGGACGGCCGCAGACGGGCTTGCCTTTGGCGCGCCGCCGGCGGGCCCGCTGCGCGCGTCCGCTGCGCGTGCGCATTGGGCGTCGCTTTTGTAGACTAGGTGCGCGATGACTAGAGCGCTATCCTAGAAGTTACCACTGCCCCTCCAAAGATGGCGACCGCAACCCCGTCAGCCCTCCGGAACAAGCGGCACTCAGCCGTGCCGGACCGGGGCTAGGGGAGAGGTAGATGGATTAGGAGGGCAAGCAGCGGCAAGAATAAAGGTACCAACACAGTAAGTGAATATAAAAAGTCCTGCGATAAAATCTCAGAGGTGAGCCCACACGCGAACACAGCAGCCGCGAACCCTACTGCCACTAGGTTCTAGCGCGTCTGCTGCGCGTGCGCATAGGGCGTCGCTTTTGTAGACTAGCTGCGCGATGACTAGAGCGCTATCCTAGAAGTTACCACTGCCCCTCCAAAGATGGCGACCGCAACCCCGTCAGTCCTCCGGAACAAGCGGCACTCAGCCGTGCCGGACCGGGGCTAGTGGAGCGGTAGATGGATTAGGAGGGCAAGCAGCGGCAAGAATAAAGGTACCAACACAGTAAGTGAATATAAAAAGTCCTGCGATAAAAACTCAGAGGCGAGCCCACACGCGACCACAGCAGCCGCGCACCCTACTGCCACTAGGTTCTAGCGCGTCCGCTGCGCGTGCGCATGGGGCGCCGCTTTTGTAGACTAGGTACGCGATGACTAGAATTGCCAGCATGGTCATTTTGAGTATGATATACAACTGTTCATCCATCGAAATGGGTACCTGGTAGTTAGTTGGGTCCGCACCTCAATCTGAATTAAAAGATTCATGCATACGCCCTTGGCTTTCTCCAAACGTCCCCAGTTCTTCTAGGAAGGACAGAAGTGCTTTTAGCAGGTCTTCCAATTACACTATCACATTATCAGTGTAGAGGCTGATGGTATGCGCCTCATTCCTGAAACACATCCAAGTGATGTGTAATAATCTTGTACTCTCTGCGACAGCTTCTCCATTTACAACACGAACAAAAGGGGCAACAGTGGACACCCCGGCCTTGTCCACTTTTTGACAGAAAAGGAAGTGGAGGCTATGTGTTGTACCCTGTGCTTTGAGACACTGGCAGCCTTGTAGAGTAGTTTCAAATCTTCTTTATTATTTCCACGTCAGGGTGTTAACAATCATAGTGCAGCCATGTACCAGCTCCTACATCTCCTATATCAACCCCACCAGGAGCAGCCTGCCTAGCTGTTCAGCCCATCTCCAACTGTTCCCACTCCTCCACACAGGCACCCAGGCATTCCACGCATCACAGTCACACCAACATTCCATTAACATTTCTCACTCTGGCTGAGAAGCTAGGAGGGCCAAGGCTGATTACAATTAAATGTAATACTCAGGATATAACATTATCCCTTTCCTTTTAAAATGAAAACACAGATTACAATACTAAAGCAGAGAACTGTACACAAGAGAAGCAGTAATGTTCGTAACTCAGGAATGCAACTAAAAGTAAAACATCACAAAAGAGAGAACAATGCAAATCAAGAAAAGATGGGCAAAATACGACATTTAGAAACATGCATCAAAATCCCCATCCTCCCTTATGAAGATTAAATCATATGAAAGAGTGAAATACATTATCAAATCACAAATGATGTTAAAATGCAGAGAAGCAGACTAACACTGCGTACTTTTGGGAAGGAATAAGGACGAGGACTGGCCCACTGAGTTGAAGAGATGGAATCTGGTTAGTATCCCATGTCACCCGTGAATGTAGCTATATCAGCTGGGCTCAAACAGTCTTTGTTTAAAAACCCCTCACACACCAACCTAGTTGGTGTCATGCTTCATCATCGGGGTCCAACCAGGCAGCCGAGTGCTGCCTGGTTGTGCTTCAACGCCTAGCTACAGCGGAGCGGGTGTCGTGCAATAGTGTGAAGTGGATGAAGGTGAATGTTAAAATACACCTCTGGGGATCCTTGCCTTATAATTTATTCGTGGCGGCCCAGGGTGTCGATTAAAAACTATGTGTTGCAACTAGTAGTAAAAAAAAATTTGATTACTCAGTTGACTTTAGGTCGCGGTCTACATGTTTCAGTTCCTGTAGAATGTGGACGGGAATTTCTTCAGGACCAGAATAAGTGAGTGGCAAAAAGAAGAGCCACGTCTTTTAATCTCCAACACACACGCTAAGGTGTGTGGAAAAAGGTGGTGGAAGGCGCGTCAGCCAGTTACAGGCGCCTTCGTGGGAGCGAAAAAATCCTGTAGGAAAGAGAACAGAAAATGCACACCTAAGCGTTAAGAAGGTTTGTGCGAACGTGCATTTATTAGATTATTACAGGTGTTCTATGGCGTGCGTTGTGGTTGCTGATATCAAGAAGGACAGGTGACAGTAGGTAAAGCACAGCACGCTGTGAGTATTGGCATACCAGTGCTGTGGGCTAGTGGGGGAAGGGAAAAGCACATGTAGTATTTCCCCCTGAGGAGGTAACAGACCACAGGAGCGTAAACCCCGCCCAATCTTTGTGAGTCAATCATTTTCTAGTAATTAACAAAATGAGGTACTCCGCCTATTTCATGTGCTCACTGGAACCACCAACCTCTATGTATGAAAGCAGTTGGCACCCATGAAGCGCAGTCTCACTCTCCTTGATTTGTAGCACCACACAGAAAGGCCACACCATGAAATGTACACACTGCCTACTTTAATACATAAAGGCGGCCAGGAAACAGTTAAGAATGACATCCCAGCTACACCCTTACAGGTAGAAATAAAACCATGCGTTCAAACACTCCACGACCAGCAATTTTGACTGGGATAGTATTTTAGAATAAATATTGTCCGGTTAATTTCAATTAAGGCTGCTTTTAATATATGACTGCTCCATGGAAGAGCGTGCATTTTCTTTTAACTCTGTAGCTTGTTAAAAGAAAGCAACGGTTTGCTCTTTCGGGTGGTTGCATCTGTGGCAGCCTTTTTAGCGCTCCAAGTGTGTCTAATTGAGTTGAGGCGAGACCTGCAGCACGTGTATTTACGTGAAGTCGTGCATTCAGGGTGATGTATGCCAATAAGTAGACTGCAGGGGTATTGATGAGATAAATAAGTGCACATGTCAAACATGCAGGAAATTACTGCAGAGCCAACACACTACCCTAAACTCTGGGTAAAGGTGGTGTGCCTGATCGGTGCAGCCAACCAGCAAAACAGGTCAATGAAACACGTTAGCAAAGAGGACAGCCCCCAAAGTGTCTCCTGGCAGGTCTAAGCAGCTCATCTGGTGCTGTAGGCCTTTTCCTCAGGAGCTTTTAGGATTTAATTGCCCCCATTAAAACCAGGCTGCTAGAAAAGACACACCTTGATGAGCTACTAATACTTAATATGGTGCAAGTCACAGTAGGCCTGTTTTCAAGTGTGCGTTGTATGGGTCTATTTTGCATAAATGCAATGCGTCATTATGACTGGAAGTACGTGTAGCATGGCTCTTCTTTACAAAACATGTTTAGAATATGTTCACTTTACAGTAAACGATTTTCAGATACCAATAAACCACCCATTCCGCTTGTCTGTGTATTCTGGATACTGTAGTTTCGAGTTGTTTCCATTTCGAGAAATAACATTTGAAAGCACCAGGTTACAAAGGAAAGAAATGTGCCTAGTGTGTCCATTACTGGCACACATAAGAAGCTTGGTTACCTCCAAAGGCAGCTTGAGTGCAAGACAGTATTAGTGTACCTTAGACCGAGCAGAGCATATCTGAGATATCTGGTGCAATGTCAGCAGTGCGCACAGTCCTCAAAGTTCACTTTGCATTCTGGGACTTGTAGTCCCGAATTTAGTCAGTAACTAAAGCTATATGACACAGAATGCAAAGAAAAAGGTATGGCTGAGTTAATCACTCACACATGCCGTGGATCAGCTGCAGGGGTGCTGGGAGCATGCATCCTGTTGTGTCCTAAGCTCGGAAGTAAGTGTAGCTGCAAGGATGAAGGGTGGAGAACAGGCAGCCTGTGGTGTCCTCGGCTCTGAAGTAAGTGTAGTTGGAGGGGTGTGGGGTGGGGAGCAGGCAGCCTGTGGTGTACTCGGCTCAGAAGTAAGTACAGCTGCAGGTGTGTGGGGTGGGGAGCAGGCAGCCTGTGGTGTCCTCAGCTCGGAAGTAAGTGTAGCTGTAAGGTTGAGGGGTGGAGAGCAGGCAGTCTGTGATGTCGCCAGCTCTGAAGCAAGTGTAGCTGCAGGGGGCAGGCAGCCTGCGGTGTCCTCGGCTCTGAAGTAAGTGCAGCTGCAGGGATGTGGGGTGGGGAGCAGGCAGGCTGTGGTGTCCTCGGCTTTGCAGTAAGTGCAGCTGCAGGGATGTGGGGTGGGGAGCAGGCAGCCTGTGGTGTCCTCGGCTTTGCAGTAAGTGCAGCTGCAGGCGAGACGGGGAGGAGGGGTGAGGGCGACGAGAGAAACTGAAAAAGACGAGACAAGGGGATAGAAACGATCAGAAAGAGAGGAGGCGAAAGTAATGGAGGAAGGAAAAGGTTTGCACGCGAATGGAGTCGGTGGGAAATCGGAGGAGGGTAAAAGGGAAGAGAACAAGTTTAAAAAAAATGGCTGAGTCCGAGCGTGTGTGCAGGGAGAGAGAGGGGAGGTGCTAGCGGCTGGAGAGGGGGAGGAGAAATGCGAGTAAGGCTGTGCGCGGGGAGAGAGAAGGGAGGTGCTGGCGGCACCAAGCTGGGGAACAGATGGCGATGGCTGGAGATTTGATGCTGTGCACGCGCATTTTAACTCATTGCGCTTGCGCATTGAGCTAAAAGCGCACATGCACTGCACCAAAACGCCAGTCTGGTTAAACTCTGGTTAAGCCCCTATATTCTCGCAAGCTCAATGGGCATTCGCATTGACAGGCGAGACCTAAAAACATTTCTGGCAACACGAGTAAAACCTTTGCGATGTGTGCATCTTAGTTACAGTAGTTAAGCAGGACAGTGTTGCTTGACAAACTTCGATGACAAACAAGATCATCGAAGAGATAGTAGTTTGAAGCAACATGACGTCAACTTAAACTTAGGACGCAAATAATAGCATGGTTGGCAGTGGACAAATAGTATCCTACAAAATAAGAATGAGCCGCCAGTCACAAGATGGCGGCCCGCAACATGCGTCGCACCGGGTGGCTTTCAAGCATGTTGGAGCTCCACAGCGTCCCAAAGCAGATAGAGCTCCATGGAAATCCTTGTGAAAGGTAAGAGCGCTTGCGCAGCTCATGACTCGTGCCTCGGTTTTAAAAACAAACGCGTTGGTTAAACTGTCCTAGTTGGAAGGAGGCTGTGGTATCTGCTCCAGCTTGCTGCTCATCCAATGGATATGTGTGGAATGTTGGTATGGGTGTATGATGTCATAGAGTGTTGTATGCGTGGGTGAATGTCAGTTGAGAGTACGGCTGAGTAGCAAGAAGGCTGCTCCTGTTGGGGTTCGTTCTTTGTACCTTACTTTTTACCAAATAAACTACATTAAGATACCACCTGTATCCAGCCTTTTCTTCTGTTACAACAGAGGCCTCAAATGAAAATAAAAAAATTAACAGACAAAAAATGCTGCACCAGAAATATCCTGCTTCTTCAGTTGGCACTTCAGAGAAAATAAAAACGTGCCGCCAACACAACATGAAGGCAAGTCCCCAAGCTCTCCTCAGTAAGGTTCTTTGTGTGCAGGTTGAAGGAGGGTGAAAAATGGTAGATAAACCATTTCTCCCCCACGGCAGAAGTGAGGACCTCACGCTCCAAAACACACAAAAAATAGCACTTCCATTCTTATATCAGTAGGCAAACATTGCGCAGCGTAAGTGAATTCCATGGGTCTATTAAGTATTTCTTAGATTCAAATAGATCCCCAGGCACATTACTTCTACAGCGTTCACCGACAATGGTAGAATTTTCTATGTGCCAACAAAACACCAATCTTTGGAGAACCACACCTCTCCTGTGTGGCACCTGTAAATTTGTTTCACAGAGTTTATTTATTTAATTTATTTATTTAAACAGTTTTATATAGCGCTGGCTAGACCCAGAGGTATCAGAGCGCTTTACAGGGGTTGGAAGTCGAAACAGATTACAGTATTGTATTCATACAAAAAGGAAAACGGTGTAAAAAACATTATAATCCAAATGCAAAGAACAATAAATACATGGACACGAAGATCAGAAGTACAGAAAGTTCATCACAATGATTTGGATAATTGTGCAAGCGTAGCTAGCAAGGGATGATGGGGGGAAAATATGGGGGTAGGGAGGAAATGAGGTGGGTGACCTGAGAGGGGATAGAATGTAGGAGTAGCTGGAGGTTAAATGAGGGTTAGTAGAAGGAGGGTTGAAGTATATGTGAGGAAGAGAGGCGAGAGGACAAAAGTCAATAATAATGTGGAGAGGAGTGTAGCACTCTCATGAGCAGGTTGAGAGATCCTATAAGGTGGCGGGATTAAAGACCCCAGTATTTATGGAGAAGATGTTGCTTGAGACCTTTTTTGAAGCTGAAGTCGGAGGGGTTGCAACGTAGATATTTGGGGAGTGAGTTCCAGATAGTAGGGACATTACCGGAGAAAGCGTGAGATTGGGTTGACTTCTTGATAACCAAGGGTGGTATCAGCATGAGAGTATTTGTGCTCCTGAATTCTCTGGCACATCCCGCTTTGTGGAGTTTTTGTGAGAGATACAGTGGGGTTTGAAGATGCAAGGCTTTATGCGTAATGCACGCATACTTGTAGAAAGATCTGCCATCAATAGGAAGTCATTTGAGAACTTTGAGGACGGAGAGATGTGATCAAACCTCTTGCAATTGGAGATAAGCATTACCGCAAGGTTAAGGACTGACTTGATTGGGGCTAAGTGGACTTTAGGTGTGCCAGAGAGGATGGCGTTTCCATAGTCCAAACTGGAGAGTACTAATGATTGGACAACAGATTTAAAGTAATCAACGGGAATGAAGGGTTTAATTTTCTTGAGGTGAAGAAGAGAAAAGAGAGCGCCTCTAGCTGCGTTTTTTATGTGGGGAGAGAGGCTGATGTTTTGATCAATACTTATTCTGAGAGAGTTAACTGAGCTAGAGGTGGACAAGGAGCAGTTACGGGCTTTAAGATCAGGGATCCAATGTTGTATAGGGAGTCCATTATTTTTAGGAGCAAAGAGGATGACTTCTGTTTTTTTAGGGTTGAGTTTAAGGTGATTGTGATGGAACCATTTTTTGTATCTTAGTCAGGGCATCACTGAGGTGAAGAATGTCTGCATGGGAATTTTATTTTATAGTAGAGCTGGGTATCATCCGCATAGAGGTGATAGTTGATTCCGGCTTGCTTGTGAATGAGGGTTAGGGGTTTCATAAAGAGGTTAAATAAAGAAGTTAGTCCATAACTCACATCTTGAACAGCCGCAATTCCTTTACGCTGTTGATACATCCATGCAGCAGATACCAAAGGAAGTGGCAGGGGGAAACTTAGAACAGACACACCCTAACATACAGACCATATCTGTGGTCACATCCATGGAGCAAGTTCAGGCAGGATACAGGTTGTTGGGGCCGTCCGATGACATGGACGCTGGTGGGGCTGGCTTGCCTGTAACTTCATAGCGCATCATATAGGTGCTTCCTTTTCTTGTAGTTTTGCTGGTTACTGTGGTTTCTTTGTTTCTGCTAAGTCCTTAAGCACACTTGGGTCCAGGTTCGCTAGTCGCCAAATAAAATGTTGTACCCTGCACATTGAGACACTGGTAGCCTGAGTAGTTTCAAATCTTCTTTATTAGTTCCACATCAGGGTATTTACAATCATAGTCCAGCCATGTACCATCTCCTACATCTCCTACACCAGCCCCACCAGGAGCAGCCTGCCTAGCTGCTCAGCCCATCTCCACCTGTCCCCCCTCATCCACACAGGCACACAGGCATTCCACGCAAGACAGTCACACCAACATTCCATTCATCACAGTCACACCAACATTCCATTCATCACAGTCACACCAACATTCCATTCATCACAGTCACACCAACATTCCATTCATCACAGTCACACCAACATTCCATTTATCACAGTCACACCAAGATTCCATTCATCACAGTCACACCAACATTCCGTTACCATCCCTCACTCTGGCTGAGCAGCCAAGAGGACCTAGGCTAATTACAATTACATTTAATACTCAGGATATAACACTATGCCATTAACTCGCACTGTCCCTCATGGAGATTCATAGTTGCTAAGAGTTCAAGGCCGGAATCTGTCTTCGATGCCAAAATGGGCCATCGTCACTTTCAAATAATGCCAATACACTGGATGAAATGCTTTTTCAGCATGGATAGTGTTGTATATTCTTACTTGGTTCATTATGACTACTTGGTGTCTGTAGTCCTTTCTTAGTGTTCCTACCTTCTCTATCTCCCATAGTTCCTAAGTGTGTTCTATCTGGTGTGTGTGGATTCCAGCCTTGGCAGTTGGTCAGGCAGCTGTGGGGTTTTACTGCTCTGCTGTCTTATCTTATCTTGTGACTTAATAAAACCCTCTTAATAACTGAAGACGTGTCCTGCTGCCTACTTAACTTATTTACAACATTTTGGCGACATCTGAAGCTGACCAGACCAGAGGAGCAGACCCAAAGAGCAAACCAAGAAGAACAGCGCAGCATGAGTAGTACCTCACAAGAAAGAACCCACCTAACTGCGGTGAGGAACAAGAAGTAAAGAAACCAGAAACCTGTTCAACGTCAGAAAATAAGAACTAACTAGACGCAAGTTACTGGAAAGCATTTCAAGAAGAAGAATTAAAAGAAGTCTGCTGCAAGTAGTTGTAAAAAAAAACAAAGGAAACGAAGGAAAAAACTAACCAGGAGGACTTTTACACTGCTTTATAGGTGCTTGGTTGTCCGCCAAGTGACGCCTCCGCTTAATCCGAGGTGAGAAATTCTGCCCTGCGCTGCTTGATTCGTGTGTGAGGGCTGAGCCAGTCTGCCTTCCCGTTGCTGGTCAGAGAGATCCTTCTGCTGCGATGATAATTTCTCACTGATGATGTCATAGAGTTTTCGGGGGTACTAGCGTAGTGACTGCAACTTCCTTGTCACTCTTTCACGCGCCCAGCGTCTTTGCGTTGTCCTGGTTTTCAGTGCGTAATCGCGCAACGTCAAGTAACGCTGAGCGGCCATTTTGTGCCTTTGTTGCTATGGTTATGGGAATAGGCTTCGGAGCGCACTTCAGTGAAGACAAGAATTTATTGGTTTTATTCCCATGGTAACAGGTGTTACGGGGCCATTACTCGACATTGCCCATGTCCTGCTGTGGAGGCAATGTCCTTCGTGTGTCACCATCAGCCCTCATTACCTCGCCGAGCATCAAGTCAGTGCATGAAAGTCAAAAGGTGAGAGAACGCATGCAGCGCTATGTGGTGGGTGTATTATCAAAGCCCTAGGAAGTCCGTTCTTGAGAGCGTCTGTTTTATGATAGAAGAATACAGGGGCTTTATTTATGAAGGACTTGCGCTGCCGGTGCGTCACTTTTAACATGGGAAAAAGTGACGCACCGGTGGCGCAAGTCCTTCATAAATAAGGCCCCAGGTGCGCTAGTGAACACACATTTGTATCTACATTTTCAGTCGTGCTGTTTATGTTGAATTGCACTTCGAGTATAAGTTTCAGAAAACGAGTTGATAAGACTATAAATCTTTGTACGTGACTGCCACTGTTAAGTAATGCTCATGGAGACTCGCATAGGTTCTATTCTGTGTTTATTCCGGTATTAAGTATTCAGTAAAACACCCACAACCAGAGCCGTCCAGTCTTGAGGAAGCCAACGTCCAAAGTGACGTTCAAGGAATCCTCGAGACTGAACATAGGAATTCTAGAACAACATTGAAGATCTCTCGTGCCTGCAAGCACGAGAGGACAAGGAGAAACAAGCATATGAATATATAACATCTTCCCCACTACGAAGGGAAACAAGGAAAACACATGAGAGTAAACTTGAGCAAATACAAAATAAAGCAGAATTATTCTAAGACATAGTCTCTCAATCTGCATGATAACTGTTTTAAACGAAAAGCCCTTTTTGTTGCCACTTCAGAGGTTTCCTGTGAAATCAAATCATGTGATACGGGTAACTCTGCAGAAACAGAAGTCGGTGGTAAGGCAGAGGTGGAAGGCAGGGCATCTGGGATTTCAATAACTGGATTGGAGGAAGATTCAGCAATTGGATTGGATGAGGGTGTTTGATCATAAAGGAAATCAAACCAATCACAATGCTCGGAATCTGAAGTGGCATGTTCCCTGATGACATGGGCTTGAAGTGGAGAAATCTTAACAAGAGCTCGCTTGTTCCACCACCCACTGTCATCAAGAAGGGCTGAGGTTTTACTAACTTGTGTAACCAAATTTGGGGAAGAAAATTTAGACCTTCCTTTGGAAACCTTCTTGGGATTTTTGACAAGAACAATATCACCTTTCTGCAAAGGTTGATCAACAGAATGTTTACCTTCGTCAAAACGTGATTTCATTGACAATTGTTTAGCACTCACACGATCTTGAACAGAAAAAGAAGAATTAGGCAAACCACAATCCTTATGTAACCAACTAGGATTGAGAGCAGAATGAAATCCTCTTTTACGAAGCAGGCTAAAGGGTGAGACACCAGTGGTAGAATGTGGAGAGGTATTGTAGGCCCACACTTTGTCATGAACGAAAGCCAAAGGGTCAAGCCTAGAAGACAAAGCAGTCTGAACACCCTCCTTAATAATGCGATTACATCTCTCTACTAGACCATTCGAGGATGGTGAATACAAGGCAACTTTGAAGTGAGAAATATCGTGACACTTGAGGAAAGAGCACATTTTTAGTGAGACAAAATGAGTACCATTATCAGTAACGATGGACTTGGGAAAGCCTTCGACATCAAAAATAGACTGCAAAAATTTAATGGCATTGTCAGTAGAAGCAGAATTGCAAAAGGAATAATAGAGCCATTTGGAGTAATAATCAACAAGAAGGATAAGAAACTTGTGTTCAAAAGGTAAAACATCATATGGACCAGAAAAGTCCAAAGCTACTTTGTCCCATGGGCCAGCCGGTAAAGGAACAGGACATAAAGGAGTGGAAAGAGTTTTCCAGTGCTTATCAGAGAGAATGCACTGTGTGCAATTTTCAATCATTTTCCTAATGTGAGAGTCCATGGAAGGCCACCAGTAGAATTGTTTGATGCGTTGACAGGTTTTAACAATACCAAGGTGACCCTGATGGGCAGAACGAATGATATGATCACGAACAGACTGAGGAGGAACAAATAAATCATTGCGCATGACCATATCATTAACTAAGGAGAGTTCGTCTGCAACATTTGCAAAACCTCTTAGCTCAGGAGAAAGGGTTCTAGTTTCGGGCCATTTGTTGACAATGAAATCTTTAACCTTGGAAAGAACAAGATCATTCTTATAAGCCATATTCCATTGTGTTACAGAAATGGGTTGACATTCAGCAACTGCATCAACTGTGGCAACAACGCACTCAATATCATCATTAACAATTGAATCATCAGTTAAAGACATTCTTGATAGGCAATCGGCCCTGAAATTCTTACCACCGGGAATGTGTTTGATGACAAAATGAAACTCATGGAGTTTGGAGAGAAGACGAACAAGTCTGGCAGAAGCTCTATTGGAGGTACTGTCAGACAACATATGCATAAGGGGTTTGTGGTCTGTGTAAATCTCGAACTCCCGACCCCAAATGTAAGATTTGAACTTCTGAATTGCCCAAACCCAAGCCAGAGCTTCTCTTTCAATTGTACTGTACCTGGTTTCGGCCGGAAGGAGAGTTCTGGAGGCAAAGGCAACTGTGTGTTCTTTGCCCTTGACCCATTGTCCTAAAACGGCACCCAAACCAGTAAGACTGGCATCTACAGTAATAAAACACTTGGAGCCGTCACAAAAAGGATTTAAGGCAGGTGAATCTTTGATGATCTTTTTGACTTGGTCAAAAACTTTCTGCAAGTCTTGAGACCAAACGAATTTAACACCTTTTCTCAAGAGTGCTCTTAAAGGTTCAACAATCTGAGCGTAGCCATGAACAAACCTGGCGTAGTATTCAGATAAGCCCAGGAAGGAGCGAAGTGCATCACGATCCTTGGGGGGTTTAGCATCTCAAATGGCTTTGATTAAAGAGAACTTGGGTTTAATGCCATTAGGAGAAAGAGAGTGGCCCAAGTAATCTAACTCTTGAACACCAAATTTACACTTGTCGTGTCTAACAGTCATGCCAGCTTTTTCTAAAACTTGTAAGACAGTATTAAGAGTGTGATTATGCTGTAAAGAGTCGTTGGCATAGACCAAGATGTCATCCTGGTATGCCTGCACACCAGGAATGTCTTGAAACAGATTGTCCATTAGTTTTTGGAAAATACTGGCTGCCGAAGCTAAACCAAAGGGGAGTCTGAGGTACTTGTAGGCACCAAAGGGCGTGATGAACGTTGTTAACTCTTGAGATGTGGGGAGAAGGAGGGAGAAAAAATTAGCTTCACCCAAATTAGCCAAAAGGTCATGAATTTTGGGAAGGGGGTGGCAATCCACTATGATATTGTTATTTAGTGAGCGTAAATCAGCACACAATCTTACCTCTCCGGACTTTTTGCGAACTAAAACGATAGGGGACACCCATTCAGACGAGTCACAGGGGGCAATGATTCCTTCGTTGCAGAGACTTTTCAGGACACCCTTAAGTTCATCTCTAGCACTCAAGGGAAGAGGACGAACTTTGTGAACAACTGGCTGAGCATTGGGTTTAAGTCGAATTTCATGTTTAAAACCAAGCACTGTGCCAACCTTATTTTTAAATAAGTTCGGAAAAGAACTCAATAAGGTGTCCATTTTGACTATGGGAAAGGAAAGATCTGAAATATTGAAGGTCCCAGAATCATGACTAGTATAATAGTCATCAGGAATGTCGCCTAGGGCGATGGGTTGATCAGATCCAGGTTTGAGGATCAAACCCATTCTGGCTAAGTCGAACCAACCTACAATATCCCTGCCCTTAAGGGCAACATAGACTTTAGTAAATGTGTATCTGCCTAGGCAAGCAATGTCAGAATAAAAGAAACCTAACATATCGATGTCCTTTTCGCCAAAGGCCTTGGGATTGACGTCTGACTCTGAAAGAACAACATGACTCCAATTAGCATAAAACGTAAGGTCGGATAAAATGGTGATAGGAGACCCAGAATCAGGTTTGACCTGGATTGTAATTGTGCCTATCAACAATTCACACAAGGGACTCTTAATTTTAGTAAACTCGATAGAATCACATTCAATGGATAACATAACATCATTGAGTCTGGTAGAACAAGACTCTACATTTTCTTGAAACTCAATATTATTGACTCTAGTGAATCTTTTGCGACCTCTGCAAACAGAGGGAAAATGTCCAATCTTCTTGCAGGAAGAGCATTTTTTGCCAGAAGCAGGACACGTAGGAGAATTGCCAAGATGATTCCTGGATCCACATCTGTAACAAATGAGTGGTTTCTTGTTTGGTTGGCTTGAGGAATTGTTGACAAGGTCAATGGAAGTGAAACCAGAAGCTTGATCAACTAAATGGACGGAGGGTTGAGATAGACTTTCTTGTAGAATTTTAGATGAATAAGTTGCACGTTCAATCCCTTTTGCGATATCAATTGTCTCGGATAAAGGAGGATTTTTGCAGCTTAACAAACGCTCTTGGACTTTCTTCGAGTAACAAGCCAATATAAATTGATCCCTGATGTAGATATCTGTACTAGCACCAAATTCGCAGGTAGAAGCTAAGATTCTGAGTTGAGCGATATAGTCTTCTACACTTTCGTCAACACTTTGTTTACGTTTGAAAAAATTATGACGTTCTAAAACAATACTAGGTTCATCGTCGTATTGTTTATTGAGACGAGCAATGGCTTCTTCATAAGCATTCCAGCCGTCACCTGCTTCACCAGTGGGAGCAGAAATATTGGGTAAGTTTTCAAAAACTTGCTGAGCAGCAACTCCCAAACATCCATAAAGAATAGCGACCTTGCGAGGAGGATCATATTTGGTAGCATCAATGGCCACTAAATAGTTCTCAAAACTTTTGAACCAATTGCGCCAAGCAAGAGTAGGTTTTCCGGGAGTTTGTAGGAAAGGAGCTGGTGTTTGAAACTGTTGAGAAGAAGCCATGGTGAAATGTTTGTGATGGACAATGAATAATGTCTATCACTATGGTAAATGAAAAGGCTCTAAGTGTAAAGTAATAAGGTGAAGTAAATATGATAGGCAGTAAAGCGTGTCTATCGCTGTATTTACTTGAAAACTTGTAATGACAATGAAATGTCAAATGAACATGGTAGGCGGTAAAGCGTGCCTATCGCTGTAGTTACTAGAAGACTTGTAATAATGAAATGTCAATGAGGACAGTAGGCTGTGAAGCGTGCCTATCGCTGTGTTATAAATGAAATGATGAAATCAAATAAACATGGTAGGCAATGAAGCGTGCCTGTAGTTGCAAATGAAATTGACAGCGGTAAAATGTGTTTAACGCTGAATGCTGGACAAAGGTCGCTGAAAATGGCCGCCGGCGTCGTTGTCAAGGTGACAGGACAATGTGATTTTCTAGAGGCGGTGGGCTTGTCTGGCGGTGAATGCGTAGTGCGCGTGAAGTAGCGCGAGCAGGAAGTTGGAGCGTTGCGCGCGTGACTGAGCGCGAGGCAGCAACTGACAGAAACAAGCAGCGCCGGGGAAAATGCCAGAAATGAAGGAAATCCGCACCGGGAGCCAGGTGATGGACGAGATAGTGTCCAAAAGCATACGACCTGTGATAGGGCTGGACTGGAGGCAGGTTCAGTTGAAAAAGGTGGAAGACGAACAGTGCCGAGTTGTCCTGGTGAGTCTTGACTGGCGGTGGGTGCGGAGAAATCCCGATCGTCGCCAAATATGTTAAGTAATGCTCATGGAGACTCGCATAGGTTCTATTCTGTGTTTATTACGGTATTAAGTATTCAGTAAAACACCCACAACCAGAGCCGTCCAGTCTTGAGGAAGCCAACGTCCAAAGTGACGTTCAAGGAATCCTCGAGACTGAACATAGGAATTCTAGAACAACATTGAAGATCTCTCGTGCCTGCAAGCACGAGAGGACAAGGAGAAACAAGCATATGAATATATAACAGCCACCCAGTGGAATTTTGTAGGCACAACAGAGATTTGGAACTAGTCAGGAAGCGTGTCTAAGAGCCCATATCAAAAGGAAATGTAATTTGTATTGAGTAAGAAACCGTATTATTCGTCGTGATGCACATGCCGCCTTGGTATCACCCGTCTAAGTGCAACAGATATAGACCCTTTCTGCACCAAAAAGCCATCGCATTTACTAGCGCGTCAGTCACAACCACAATAGGTGCCTGCTTCGCATAAAGAACCCAATGACAGGGTAAAGAGTTGGATTAAGTCAAAGCGAGCACAAAAGCGGGTCGCTGGACCCAAACCAGAGACTAACGTTCTACAACTGGGTGCTACCACGTCGCATAAAAACAAGATTTGAAACTGTATTATTGTAGAGACTGCACAAAAGATGCAGCTAGATTCATCAAAGTCCCGTTTTGCGAGTCTGTAATAGCGATTCATAAGGAATCGCTATTAAGGACATGCAAAACGGGATTCATGTAGGAATTGCAAAAAATATTGCGATTCCTACATCTTCCTTAATTGCGATTAGCAAATTGCTCATCGCAAATAAGGAATAACTCCCCATTCATTCCTATGGGCTAGGCCCATAGGAATGAATGGGGAGTTATTCCTTATTTGCGATCAGCAATTTGCTAATCGCAAATAAGGATGCGATTTCAAGGGTGCCAGGGGTGTCCAAAGGACACCCTGTAGCACCCCTGAAAAGCAAATGTAGCCAGATGTTGCGCACACACATGTCCAAAGGACATGTGTGTGTGTAACATACCACTCAGAAAAATGCACTAAAGTGCATTTTTCTGAGTTTTCGCTATTTACCACAAAGTTACAATTCGTGGTAAATAGCGGCCAAAAATTACGAATTTTCAAATTAAAAATGGTTAATGAATTGCATTAAAGGAATCTCAAATAGAGATTCCTTAAATGCAATTTCTCGCAAAAATGCGAATTCTTAATTAGCAATTTTTGCATTTGGGATGATGAATCCCAAATGCAAAAACTGCACTCGCAAAGGGCTTGATTCTCAGAATCTGGCCCTTTGCGAGACGATTTTTCGTTCATGAATCTAGCTGATGGATCCCAGAATCTAACCGGGAAAGGATAAGGATGTCCCAGGACCGGAGGGGGACAAAGGTTCCAGAACTAGGAGGGGACAAAGGTCCCGGAAGTAGTCTCAAGTGGAAGTGGGCAAACGCTCCAGTGCCACGACAGTATGTCCCTAGACCTAGATGGAGACTCCTGTGGTCTAAGGAGACAAAGGTTCTAAAAAAGAGAACAAAGGAGAGATGACAAAGCAAATTCCAGGACCTGCAGAACCAAGAAATGGGAGGGGACAGAAGAATGTCCCAGGACTGGAAGGGGAAAAAAGTTCCAGATTTAGAACTGGGAGAGGACAAAGTACGTCCCAGGACTGGAGGAGGACAAAAGTCCCACAATCAGTACCGTGAGTGGACAGAGGAGGTCCCAGGACCGGAGGAGTACGAAAGTCCCACAATCAGTACCGGGAGTGGACAAATGGAGTCCCAGGACCGGAGGAGGACAAAAGTCCCACAATCAGTACCGGGAGTGGACAAAGGGAGTCCCAGGACCGGCAGAGTTCACGACCAAGGTTCGTGAAGGACAAGAGCTCCAGTACCACGACAAAGTTGTGACGAGGTGGTTCTCTGAACCGGATAAGTATTCCGCATTTTGAATCAGGCTTATAGCCCACAGTACTGAGACAGCTTGTCCACAAAAGTATTGACATTTTTAGGGGAACTTAGTGGTCCGAACTACAACTAGAGGCCCACAACCCGAGAAGACCCAGAACCTAGACACCTGGTTCAGAACTAGATTTTGGACGGTAAGAAGTCTGGATCCAACTTTTTCTTCGGGAACATCCTTCCAGAACTGTTGAGCCTTGTAGGCACTTGTTGATCTGTTCTGTCTTCAACAATTGGTGAGAAGCCGCGATGACGAACATTGTTTGGAGAAAGGGAACTCTCTATTTCTGTTTTTGATGGCCACAACGACGGATTGTAGAGAGTGGACTGGCTCTTCATGTTTTGTCGATCGAAGGGGAGAAGGTGGTCATCATCATTATCATCTTGATCCTAATTCGCTTTCTTGGAGTTCTGAAAGTTCATGAGGTCGCTGACCTCCTTAGTGTTATATGTTTCCTTCTTCGTGTTTCTCCATCCTTTAACTCTTAATATTTGTTTGAGTCTTTCATTTGTGTTTTGTCTGTAAGGGGAGAAGATGTGTTGTATATTCTTACTTGGTTCATTATGACTACTTGGTGTCTGTAGTCCTTTCTTAGTGTTCCTACCTTCTCTATCTCCCATAGTTCCTAAGTGTGTTCTATATGGTGTGTGTGGATTCCAGCCTTGGCAGTTGGTCAGGCAGCTGTGGGGTTTTACTGCTCTGCTGTCTTATCTTATCTTGTAACTTAATGAATCCATCTTAATTACTGAAGATGTGTCCTGCTGCCTACGTAACTTATTTACAACAGATAGCTAAGAGTGTTGACTCCTTGCATGAGGGCAAAGCCTTATCTACTAAATGCAGGACCCACTTGGTGTTGTCACAGCATTTGTCGTGCTGTATGAATCCCAATTGATCGGGATCCTCAAGTCCCAGCATATAGAGTGCCAACTGGAACACTAGGATACTTGTAATAGCTTTACATCCATGGTCAGAAGCACGATGTTCCCGATAAGAACAGCACTCCTTCCTGTCTTTCCCAGGTTTGGGTATATTTACAATGGTAGCCTCAAGCATGGATGGCGGGAGTGTGCCTATATCTGCGAAGGAGTTAAAGAGTCACGCCAGAATAGGGCAAGAAGAGCAGCTGCCCTATGTCCTGCTGCTGCTGACGACCGTGGAACCGGATCCGACGGCCCGCTTGCTGCTCCCGATCTCCAACAGACGCTGGCGCTGATGCTTTGCCTCACACATGGACGTGGAGCTCCAGTTGCTTCTGTGGCGGTGTGAGCGATACACGGGGGCAGATTTACAAGCCCCCTGCACCACCACTACGTCATTGTTCGTGACGTACTGGTGGCGCAGGGGGCTTCTCCATATTACAAGGAGAGGGAAAGCCACCCTTTTCCTCTCCTTGTAAATATGGCCCCTTGACACGGAGCACAGTGCGTGGAAGCGGCGTTCCATGGGTGTTGCTGTGGGTGTTACCACACAACACCCATGGAACAAGCACATCTCCAGATTTACGAGAAATCGTAAAACTTGAGATGCGTGTGAATGCTACACCACCCTAGAGGTGGTGTAGCGAGGCACAACAAGGAGAAATTTTTTAATTTCTCCTTGTTTTTTTCTCTTTCAATGCGAGCTGCATTCTACAGCATGCATTGAAAGAGGAAAGAGCCTCTTGTGGTGCAAGGGTCCCTGCGCCGGCGCATGGCTGCAGTTTGTGCACCAGCGCAGGGGAAAGCACAGAGATGCAACATATTCTTGTAAATATGTTGCATCTCTGTGCTTTCCAAACTAACGCAGCACAGCGCAGCAAAATGACTTGCTGCACCGTGCTGCGTTACTTTGTTGTAAATATGCCCTAAAGTGTAGTGGAGATTGATTTCGAAGCTGTTGCCTGGAACCACGTCTGGCTTGGCTCTATGAGAGGCAATGGAAAGGCATTCTGAGATCGCCGTTGTGAACTGCGGCAGTCTGTCACTGCGTGAAGCAAGGTGAAAGGATTCGGAGGTTGGCTGTTGTAGTTGTGGCAGTTTGGCTCTGCTGAGAGCAGACTGAAGGAGTTATAAAGAAGGCGAGACGAGATGAGAGAAAAGATCGATGGCGGATTTTTCAGCAAGTTAAATAACGAAGGAAGTCCACGGCTGTGGCTTTTCTTTAAGTTTGTGTTTCCTGGTCCTGATGAGAATCCCAGTATTGATCGGGGTTTGAAACGCGTAGACCTCTTTATTTACACTACCAAACAATTGTCTTTAGCATTTTGTGATTAGGGTCTGGTGCACACTGAAGATACATTATAGATCCTTAGTAACATAGAAACTGCATGGTGACTATTTTATGTCATGGTGTTTTGCATGTAGTCAAATCGGAACCTATTATTGCTTTGTTTGGTGGCTGCAAGGGCCTTCATTTAAGTTGAATAATTCATTTTGGCCCAAAAAGGACTTTGTGGTGTGTGATGAGTGTGGTTAGTGTTTTATTGTAGATATAATGCACGTGACAGTGTGTTTACAATAGTAATGGTAGTGATTGAAAATTGTAGTTTGTGAAGGTATTTATTACATGGTTTTTGTATTATATGTATGAATATGTTCCCTGTATGTGTTTCTCTATTGAAGAAATGTTTGAATTTTTTAAAATGAAGGCTACTAATGAGCTTATGGTTGCTTGGTTTGGTTATCCTTGCACTATTCATTTAATTGTTTGAAATTTTCCTCAGTATTGGCATCTTGGTTGTTTTTGGGTTTAGTTGACTCAGCCTTACTGATCAGAGTCAGGCCCGTTATTGTTATACATTGTAAATGCGGCGCATCCGTGGTGGCGCAAGGGTGGTTTTGCGTGTCGCAAGTTTCCTGGTGCATCCCTGCTGATTTGCTGGGATGCGCCAGTCCTTGTAGATCTGCCCCTTAATTTCAAGTGGTTTTGGTGCAATGAACGCCTTTATCTATTTAACAAATGGATAGCATCAAAATAATTTCATGCAACGTGAATGGGTTGGTGAATTCAAGCAAAGTAAGCCCAATGTTGACTTGGTTGCTTTCTTTTTCCCCACAAGTGTTGTTCCTACAGGAAACTTATTTTAGGGCTAATACACCTACATGTATCCTCCCTAAGGGGTACAATCAAGCTTATTTTCGTTCTGCATATATGTCAGTTAATGGGCTGGCTATTAGATTTTCTAATAACTGCAACTGCCAGGTACTAAACTTTAGTTGTGATGTTTAAGGCCGATGGATTTACATACAAATTAACCTTAGAGGTACAGTGTTTGATCTTTTGAACTAATACGGACCTATATTTGATGATACTTTGACTTTGCTTCAAATTTATGATTTATTGGTTGTTTCTGAGGGTTCCATAATTTGGGGTGGAGAGATTTTAACTTTATTCAGGATATTCATCTGTATATTTCTAATCCTGCTAAGAAGCAATTAAAACCTAAATCAAATAAATTGATGAACATGATGAAGCAAGATTTTGCTCTGCTGGATCCCTGGTGTCAAAGTCATCCAGGGCAGTCAGATTAACATGCTATTCCTCAACTCAGCTCAGCCCAAGCTAAAGCATATAAATCAGAGCTCCACATCCTGAGGTCGGCGAGGAATTCAAGGCTAAGACTGGAGCTAGGTTTGGCAAGGCTGAATTTCATTTGACGTGCCAGGGGGAGATCATAAAGCTATACCTAATGATTCTAAGGGCTCCAGTCAATTACCTAAAACATCAATTGAGATCTATCTTCGAGAGGCCACGCTCGGCCTGGCACACCAGCCTTGGCAAAGCGATTAACACACTGAAGATTGAGGAAGAGAGTATACCGCTGCTGGAAATTTCACTGAAGGCTTGGAAAAAAGCAATAAATAGACAAGTGCAAAAAATTTCTTTTGGTCTGAACTTCAAATCTCTCCACTCAAGTTCACACTTAGACCGGCTGAACAACTCCTACATTGTAAGTAAAGCACAACCCTACCTAAGCGAGACCCTCACACCTCAAGCCCGATGCACAATCCTTTTCATGAGACCAAGCACATTAGGAATTGTCGACTTTAACCCTGCATGGGCCCGCAAGGGGGAATCCACAAATTGCAGACTGTGCTCGTACATAAGGGAATCCTGGCTGCCCTTTTTAAGTTGCTGCCCCAACATCAACAACGAATGCCAGCGACTCCTGCACCCGATTTGTATCATCCATGGAATAAAGTCTTGTAGTGAAGCGTCAGCCTTGTGCTTTAATGCCACAAACACGATGACCCTAGCAAGACTAGGGAAATTAATGCATCAGATCAGGATCGGCCTGAAGGCTGCAAAGGAATAAAATGAAACTTCGGTGACGACCCCTGCAATTCCAGCGGAAGAAAGCAGTCTGGCCCCCAACATGCCCTAAGACTACTGTCCCCCATCACTCGCCCCATTAAGATTGCACTATTTAATGGACTGTACTCGAATTGCCAAGGCGAACGGTTCACAGACTTTCTAAGCACACTATATATTTGAAGTTTTTACCATTTTTTGTCCTTTTACCTTTCTACTTGTTGATTGTTTTTACTGTAATGATTTTAATTAATTGTACAGTCAATAAATAAATTCAATTCAATTCAATATTCCTCCAGGTACAAGACCGCCTGATTGATAATCTGTTCTGTTATCCTGAGGGGAAGCTGATATCATTTCCAATGCCTTTTCTGATGATTCAGCTATTTTCGTCAGAATCAAGATAAATGTAGTACGTCCCCTTAATAACACGTGCTGGTATTTTGATGAATGTCTTTTTGAAGATGTGAAGTGGATTGCTGCAATGCAGTCTTTTATCATGCATTTTTTGTTAAGTTAATGAGAATTCCGCTCTAGTTTTTGCTGTGTGGGAGGCTATTGAAACAGCCTTCAGAGGTCAGGTAATAGCATACACATCTGCGGCAAATAAACAACGTTCTCAGTAGATACTTTCTGTTGGACCTAGGGAACCCCCAGCCACATAGGGTAGCTTGGCACTAGATGGGAAGGCCTAACTCCAAGGAACATGTGCTAAGTTTGCTTCGCACCCATCAGTAACATCACCTCCATCCACTCAAAAAGGACACTACACCAAAATTTTGTAGGAAAATACGTGTCTCTTTATAAAATCATCTATAGCAATTTCGTTCTATTTTTATCACAACCTTCCTGGATTATAGCACAAATCACTGTTATCACTTTCTGGGCTAAATCCAATTTTCAATAAGCAGCATTAATATTTATCAAGATAAATGTTCTGGGACAATTCCTACATCCAGAATTCTAGATACATTTACTACTAATTTTACTCCTCAGTGTGACAAGTTTATTTTATACTCACTAGGCTCCAAGGCTATTGCAAGTAGAGATTTACAGGTTCACAGGGTCAATTCACTAACAGGCCCCTAGAATCAGGGCCCCCTCAGCTGGCTATCTAGGTAAAGACAGGCAATTGGGGTTACATATATTAGCTGACCATACACGTTTTACTTTAAGCACAAGATAACATTTGTCTCTCCCAGAATCTTACTCAGGCTCTAGAAGCTTCGTTTTCAAGGAGACACCCTTCTCATTTATTTCCCTTGTTTTTCCAAAGCAGCCCCTAGACCTTGACCTTCAGGTCCAGTACAGTAGTTTAGTCAGATACCCCTGTTTCTGGGCACGTTGTCTCGCAGTATTAGGGATTATCTGGGCCACGCGCCTCGGTACCACTGTCCCTGGCGCCGTTATTTAGTGAGATTCTCCCACCCAGTCACTCGATTCTGAAGTGACTCCCTCGGCGAGGCAGACTCCCACGCTACCGCTCCCAGGCCGAAGCAGACACTGTCCACTCTGGGAACTCCGCTCCTCCCTCCCGACCTTACCGGGTTTCCGCTGAGGCTGTCCCGGCCTGCTCGCTGTGTACATCTGACCCGCTCTGTGAGGGCTCCGGACCTTGCGCTGCCGGCTCTCACGCAGCTGACAGGGCCGGACTGTGGCGACTCTCTCCCGGCGTGCCTCGGTCTTCGGGACACGCCCATGCCGTAGCCGTCAGAGGCGGAGGAGGAGGAGGCTTCTTGGCTGGTCCTGGGCGTCTTCCCGCCCCCTTCTTCCGGGTTCCTGCGCCGCCACTCTGCCACACGTTGGATTCCGAACCTGCCGCTTGGCTGGTCCGCACCAGGCGCTCCGTCAGCTTTCCTCTCCAAAGACCCCCCCCCTTGTTGGGCAGACGACCGACAACAGGCAGTCCCGTCTCTGGCCCCGACAAGGTAGGATTGCTGCTCTTTGCTAATGTCAGACAGCGGGGATCCTGGGGATACGAGGCAATGACTAACTCCGGTACTTTTCAGTGGCAGTCCAGGCAGGTCTCTCGAGATGGGGAGAAGCAGATGTCTTCTCTGCGTGCCTATTCACTACGAACCTAGGGGATTGTTCTACCGCTCCTCAGCTAGTGATTTGGCACAGTTAGAAAGCTGGTGATGATCGGTGCTGTGAGGGCTCCGTCAGTAGGCGGGGGTTACATCAACCGGGCAGGGTAATTAACCTAAGACACAGGCTAATCCCTCCCTCAGTGCGCCTTCCTTCCCACGCTAAAGCTTAGCTCCTGACCAGTCTCCACCCAGGCTCTCTCTGGACACTCTTTCCACCTCTAAAATGGCCGCCCTGTTGCTGGCCTTATATAGGCTGGTTTTGGCTACCAGAACCCTCCAGAAGGTTCTAGTACCTTCTTAATGTAACCCTATGGTCCCTGATCTAGAGGTGACAGTTATGGCAGTTTATGGCGACCATTTTGTGGGTCTCACAAATCTAGTCAGAAGAGGCACCTAGGCCTCAGAAAAGAAGACTATGAGGGCAAAAAGAGCATCTAACCCCTGGGTCAAGACCTAAAAAATCCAATGAACATAAAAAGATAAAAGGGTTTTGAGGGGCAAAAAGGGAACAAAATAAATAATTATTAGGAGGGACTACCCAAAGGCAGACAGGTCTAACACGCGTCCCCCCAGCTGAAAGTGGGGAGAGCTACCCAACCCCTTGGGAGTCCTCATCACTAAGGCGGAAATACCTGGAGAGACCGTCTGCATTGGCGTGGTCCACTCCAGGCCGGTGTTCCACCCAGAAGTCCATTCCCTGTAGGGAGATGAACCATCTCAACAGCTTGGGATTTTCCCCCTTCATCTGCATCAGCCAACGAAGGGGGCGGTGGTCAGTCTGAACCAGGAAGTGTGAGCCAAACAGGTATGGCTGCAACTTCTTCAGAGCCCACACCACTGCAAAAGCCTCACGCTCAATTGCACTCCACTTCTGTTCCCGGGGAAGTAGTCTCCTGGATAGGAAAACTACAGGCTGATCCAGACCCTCTTCATTGAGTTGCGATAACACTGCCCCAATGCCATGTTCTGATGCGTCTGTCTGGACAATGAACTCTTTGGAGAAGTCTGGGGCCCTCAGGACCGGTGCTGCACACATTGCCTGCTTCAACTTTTCAAAGGCTTGCTGACAAGCCTCTGTCCAAACTACCCGTCGAGGTTGTTTCTTTGAGGTAAGCTCTGTGAGGGGCGCTACAATAGTGCCATACCCCTTCACAAAGCAACGGTAATATCCTGTGAGGCCCAGGAAAGCTCGGACCTCAGTCTGGGTCTTGGGGGGTTCCCAGGCCATGATTGCCTCAATCTTTGCCTGCAGGGGCTGCACTGTTCCCCTACCCACCAAGTGTCCAAGGTACACAACCGACCCCTGCCCAATCTGACATTTGCTGGCCTTGATGGTCAATCCAGCTTGTTTCAGGGCCTAGAGAACTGCTTGCAAATGTTGCAAATGATCCTCCCAACTGCTACTGAAGACAGCAATGTCATCCAGATAAGCAGCGGAGAAACCCTCCATTCCGGAGAGGACCTGATTCACCAGCCGCTGAAAAGTGGCTGGGGCATTTTTTAGCCCAAAGGGCATCACACAAAATTGGAAGTGTCCCTCAGGCGTGGAGAACGCTGACCTTTCCTTTGCTCCATCTGTCAAGGAGATCTGCCAGTACCCTGAAGTGAGGTCAAAGGTACTTAGGTATTGGGCAGCTCCTAGCCGGTCAATTAACTCATCCGCCCTAGGGATCGGATGAGCGTCAGTTTTTGTAACTGAGTTCAGTCCCCGGTAATCCACACAGAACCTCAGTTCTGGAGTGGTGCCTGGTGGAGCGGCTTTTGGCACTAGAACCACCGGACTAGACCAGGGGCTGCTGGAAGGTTCTATAACTCCTAGCTCTAGCATCTTGGTAACCTCACCATGGATGCTAGCCTTCACCTTGTCGGACAGCCGGTAGGTCTTTGACTTCACTGGTGAGCTGTCCCCTGTGTCCACATCATGGGTACACAGGTGAGTCCTTCCCGGGACAAGGGAGAACAACGTAGAGTACTGCTTCAGTATCTGGCGGCAGTCCTCCCGCTGTTCAGGAGTTAGGGATGGGGAGAGAATCACTCCCTCCACCGACCCATCCTTTTCCTGAGACGAGAACAAGTCTGGGAGAGGTTCGCTTTCCGCTTCCCCTCCTCCATCAGTCACCATCATTAAGATGACCTTGGGCCTCTCATGGTGGGGTTTGAGTCGGTTAGCATGTAGCACCCGTAGGGGCTGTCGAGGGGTCTTAAGGTCCACCAGGTATGTGGCCTTACCCTTCTTTTCTAACACCTCAAAGGGGCCTGACCAGCGATCCTGGAGGGCACTTAGCTCTCCAGGCTCCATCACCCACACTTTCTGGCCAGGCTCCAACTCCACCGGGTGAGCGTTGTGGTCATACCACTCCTTCATTACTGCCTGGCTGGCCTCCAAGTTGTCAGAAGCTTGCTTCCACAACTTCGCCATTTGGCTCCTGAAGGCCAGCATGTAGCTCACCACATCCTGAGGGGGTTTCCTGGGAGACTTTTCCCATCCATCCTTCACCAGGCTGAGAGGACTGCGTACAGGGTGCCCATACAGAAGCTCAAAGGGGCTAAAGCCCACTCCCTTCTGTGGCACTTCCCTGTAGGAGAATAGCAAACAGGGTAGGAGGACGTCCCATTTCCTCCGCAGGCTTTCAGGCAGACTTCTGATCATGCCCTTCAAGGTCTTGTTGAACCTTTCTACCAGTCCATTGGACTGGGGGTGATAGGGAGTGGTGAACCGGTAGGTCACTCCACACTCCTTCCACATTGCCCGCATGTACGCTGACATAAAGTTGGTCCCCCTGTCGGACACAACTTCCTTGGGAAAACCCACTCGGGTAAAGATCCCCATCAGGGTCCTAGCCACCACAGGTGCAGTAACAGTCCTCAGAGGAATTGCCTCTGGGTACCGTGTGGCATGATCCACCAGAACCAGGATGAACCTGTGACCAGCTGTTGTTGGTGGATCCAATGGCCCTACAATGTCGATGCCCACCCTTTCAAAGGGGGTGCTAACGACAGGAAGTGGTTGCAGGGGAGCTTTCAGCTTCACCCCTGTTTTCCCACTGGCTTGGCAGGTTACACACGTCCTACAGTAGGTGTTAGACGCCACTTTCATCTGAGGCCAGTAAAAGTGGGGGACAAGCCGAGCAAAGGTCTTGTCCTGACCTAAGTGTCCTGCCAAGGGAATTTCATGAGCCAATTCCAGCAGAAAGGCTCGGTACCGTTGCGGGACTACCAAGGCCCTTGATGAACCAGGTAAGGGTACCTTGGGTTCACTGTAGAGGAGTCCATCCTCCCAGTAAATGTGGTAGTGTCCCGCAACGTCCCCTGCTGCCTGGGCTTCAGCCTGACGCCTCAGTCCCTCAAGGGTAGGGCACTCCTTCTGGCCCTTACAGAACTCTTCTCTGGTAGGCCCCCCCTCCACATGCCACTCAGCAGGGAGGGGCAGGTCCTCCAGAGAAACTACTCCCCCCTCCACGGACTCCTGGTCCACCACCGCAGGTGGCCGGTCTGTCACATGGGGTGTGGAAGCCTAAGCAGGCTTCTCCTGTCTTCGGGTCTGTCCCTTTTTGGCAGCGGGTTGGGCCATTATTCCAGGCTCCAACCCAGGCGAACTCCCTCTCCGGGCAGTCGCAGACCTTGTGCTTACACAGGCCCAGTCAGGTGTACCTAGCATCGCTGAATGCGTCCGGTATTCCACCTCTCTCCAAGCGTTGTGCTCCATGTCATTCCCCAACAGACAATCAACTGGCACGGCAGGGCTTACGGCAACTCGAAGTGAACCTGCAACCCCTTCCCACTCAAAGGGAACCTTGGCCACGGGGTAGTGGCCCATTCTGCCGTCAGCCATCGCGGCGGGGTGGAGTACATTGGGAATCACCTGCTCTGGAGACACCAGTTGACTTCTCACCATAGTCATACTGGCTCCTGTATCTCTCAGAGCCTCCCCTCTCTGGCCATTGATGGTGATCCATTGCCCATACTTAGTAGTATTTGGGGGCACCTGAATCTTAGGAACCATCTCCCGTTCTCCCAAGGACACTAAGGTGACACCCGCCCACTCACCCCCCTTATCTAAGGGCAACTCCTCCCCAAGCGCTACACTAGCTACTCCCGGGGCTTTTCCTCCGGTGGGAGGGGGTGGTCTCTTTGGGCATCTGACATCTCCCTTATAATGTCGAACACCACCACACTCAAAGCAGTGGACAACCCTTGGCTGCTGGCTCTGGCCAGGATGAGGGTTTCTGGGCGGGTTAGCCTTAGGGGTGAAACCTGTTCCCTTTCCCTGGAAACTGTTTTGGGGACCTTTAGAGAACTCCCTCTTTTTATCTCCCCCCTCCTTCTTCTGAGGGGTGCCCTGTCCGGCCTTTTGGGAATCCCCTCCAGTCCCCTTTGAGGACACCCGGGTACTTGCCCAGATGTCCGCCTCCTCTGCAAGCTTCCGGGGGTTAGTCAGCTTGCTGTCCACCAGGTGTTGGCGCAGCTCGGGAAAACATGTCTCGAGTAGATGCTCTTTCAAAAAAAGATCATACAACCCCTCATAATCCTTCACCTCACTGCCCTGTACCCAGCCCTCCAATGCCTTCCTTGCATAATCTAGAAAGTCCACCCAGTTCTGGGTGCTTAATTTGTGGCTCCCCCTGAACTTTTGGCGATACTTCTCCGGGGTTAGCCCAAACTTCCTGATCAATGCTAACTTCATGGTGGGGTAGGTGGTCTGCTCCTCCGGTTCTAAGGCTAACAAGGTGTCCCGACCAGTAGGAGGCATATATTTGTACAACCCACCCCCCCAGTGCTTCTCCTGGATCCCATGGGCTCTTAGGGAGACCTCATAGGCAGCCAGCCACTTGGCTATGTCATCCCCCTGACTATAGCTGGCAATTATATCCTTAGGCAGGTAGGGTCTGGACTCCCTGGTTGATTCTCTGGTTTCGCTGCCACCATTTGGAGTTGGGAAGGGTTCCCGTTGCAGGGCCTGGAGTTCTAACTCTTTTAGTTTGAATTTATGAGCCATTCTCCGCTCTTCCTTCTCCTGTTCTAACCTCCTCCCCTCCCTCTTTTCTTCCAACTCCATTTTTGCTATTTCCCACCTTAACAGTCTTTCCTCTCTCCTGTCAGCTAACTCGGTTTCTGACAACCCTCTCGATGACCCACTGCTGCCCTCCCGTGAGGTTGCCTTGGGGCTGATTGACATCTCACCCACCCCCGGGGGACATTCCGCAGTCCTATCAATGACAGTACCTCTGTCCGATTCCTCCTCCTCCTCCTCATTGCGCGCTTCCACCCAAGCCCTCAAACTGGTCTGGAGTTCCCCCTTCTTGGCACCACGCTTAAAGAACACTCCCAGTAGCACTTACTTCCGGAATCTTCCGGGTAGTGAGTCCTGGGGGTTCCCATGGGAGGGGGGGTCACGGGGGGGAAGGGGGTGGTAGTATAAAAAAAAGAAAAATATCCATTATCGATAATGCTCCAGTCGACACATTTTGTAGTTATTTTTTTCCAATTGTTTATTTTTACCATAGGCAGATTTGTTTGCTAAGATTGATAATCAATTTTTATTTTAACCCCTTCGACGCTCATGACGAGCCCAGCTCGTCATGGTGTTTCCATTGATTTCAATGGAAATTGCATGAAAGTCCTAAAATAGCCTTAGCATCCAAGTGGTTAAGAAACATGAGCAGGCCTAGGATTCTGTCCTGGAATGTTAATGGTCTCCGCACCAAGCCCCGTGCTAACAAAATCATACAGTACCTTCGGGATGCGGATGCTGAGATCATTATACTCCAGGAGACACATTTAACCGAAAGTGAGATATTCGAGCTAGTAAAGAAAAATAGGTGGATAAATTCCTCTATCTCAACGTCTCAATCATTAAACACGCGGGGGGTTACTATCTTTTTTTAAAAATCTTCCACCTTAAATTTAAAAATTCTTCAACAAAAAGTGGATAAGGGAGGGAGATGGGTCATTACAGCTGTAGAGATAGGAGGGGCGGCTATAACATTGGCTGGTTATTACGGGCCCAATTGCGATGATCCTTCTGCGTTAGAATCCTTATTCCAACACCTCTTGAACTTCCCAGAGCCGGTGATCATAACTGGTGATTTTAATATTACAATCAACCCTTTATTGGATAAGTCTACAAATAGCAGACAACAAGTTCCCTCCAAATCAAGAAATTGTTTATTGGGTTTAATAAAACAATATGGCTATGTTGATATTTGGAGGCTGAGAGAGGGCCAAAAACAGTGTTTTTCTTTTAAAAATCTAAAATATAGACACAGCTCAAGAATAGACTTTATCCTAACAAGTAGATCGTTGGTAGACTCAATCATTTCAGTAGATTACATTCCATCTCATCTATCGGACCACTCAGCGATGAAGCTGGAAATGGAGTGGGGAACTAAGTCTTCTGCCCCGAAACTTTGGTCATTTGACAGGTCATTTCTTACATCAGTAGAAGATATTGAATTCCTCCGATCCGAGACTCGCAAATTCTTCACTTTCAACACGGGTTCAGCCTCAGTAGGCATAGTATGGGACACCTTTAAATGTTCACTAAGAGGAACAGTTAAGAACAGGGTAGCTCACAGAAGAAGGCAGTATAGGGAAGAAATTTCCTCTATTGAGAACAGTATGTCAGCTATCCAGTCTTGTATAGATACTGACAGATCTATAGACAATCACAATCTATCCCTGAAACTAGCAGAACTAAACAAGCTTAAAAATAACTTGTCCTCGATAATGGAGAAGCGAGTCTTGCAGAAATGGGAGGCAAGCAAACTCTCTCATTTCCAGTATGGGGAGGGTACGGGAAGGCTGTTGGCCTGGAAAACTAAATCAGACCGGGTCCGTAATAACATCGCCTCAATTACATCAGATAAGGGTACTTTTACCAGTGACGCTGAAATTAGAGAGACCTTTAAAACATTCTTCCAACTAATATATCAGGATGACCTCAATATCAGTACTAACGATATTGGCAACTGGCTGGAGGGCATTCCCCTTCCCTCTTTGTCATCAGAACAGAGCAAACTTTTGGAAGAGGAAATAAGTGTAGCTGAGGTAGAGCAGGCTATATGAGGTTCGAAAGGGGGCAAGGCGGCAGGAACCGACGGTTTACCGAGCGAGGTATACAAACATTTGATCTCTGAGATATCCCCAATCTTAACAGTCTTGTTTAACCAAATATTGAGGGAAGGGGTAGCACCGCCCTCCTCTTGGGATAAAGCCTCTATAACGCTTATCTTAAAGCCAGGGAAGCCCCCTTCCGACTGTGGCTCATATCGGCCTATTTCAATCTTAAATGCCGACTATAAAATCTTTGCCACAATATTAGCTAAACGGCTTGGTCAGGTCGCTCCTGATATACTTCATTCGAATCAAAAAGGTTTCATAAGAGGGAGGCAACTAAATGAGCTAACCTACGAGCTAATAGGATCCATTGATGTGGCCATAAAGGAGATTCTCCCTTTGTCTGTTCTGACGTTGGATGCTACCAAGGCCTTCGACAGGGTTAATTGGTTGTACCTGTCGGAGGCCTTGAGAAAGTTTAACGTTGGAGATAGATTTCGTAGGGCAATAGATCTCTTATATCGAAGTCCTTCTGCTTCAATTTTGATTAATGGGGGTCTTACAGCGTCTTTTAATGTAACCAGAGGAACCCGGCAGGGCTGTCCCCTGTCTCCTCTCCTCTTTGATTTATATATAGAACCTTTTGCACAAACATTAAGAAACAGCGCACTTATTAAACCTTTTATTTTTGGTGATTGGGAAAAAAAGGTGGCACTTTATGCCGACGATATAATGATCTTCACGTCAGACATAAATACAGCTCATCCAGAAGTGATAGATCTTGCTCTTAAATTTGGGAAAGTTTCTGGATACGAAGTAAATGCTTCCAAAACAGAGTCAATGACCTGGAACACAGTCTTAACTACTTTTAACGAGTCATCTAGTCCTCAATTACGTTACTTGGGGGTAAATATAGTTAAAGACATTGATCGGATCGCCTCCTTAAATTTTTCTTTAATAGCAGCACAATGTCGTAAAAATATGAGGGATTGGTCACATCTTCCACTCACTATCCTGGTTAAGGTTAACTTGGTAAAAATGTGTATTCTGCCTAAGGTTTCCTTCTTATTCAATCCCACTTTCTTTTGATCCTAAACTAATTTCTAAACTTCAAAGTGCGATTTCAACCTTCATTTGGAAAAGTAAAAATCCAAGAATTTCTTGGAAGAAAATACGACGCCGCAGAGAGAAGGGATGGTTAGCGGGGCCGGATCTTCAGATTTATGCATGGGCTTTTCAGCTCTCACACACTCGAATGTTACTAAAAGTACCAGCAGCAACAGTGGTCGGCCAAATGTTCTCTATGTTATTGAACTGCGAAGGAATTGGACAGAGCAGTTTTTTGTTCAAATTTGGAGACCCGAAATTTAAAAAAATAAATAAAACTAAAGACCTTAAAAGGGATAGCTTCTACATGGTATAGAATGAGGCAGGCAATTAAATTAGGTTACTATCCAGAGAAAGCTCCAATATGGGACTTGCCATCTCCCCCAGCCTGGGCAGAAGATACATTAACCCAACCATTAAGAGCGGCCGGCATTAACACCTGGGGCGATCTGTTTATGGACGGTTCACTGCTTCCTTGGGAATACTTAAAAAACAAGGTGGGGCCAAGTTTGTCTAGATTCAAATTTATACAAATTTCAAGCTGGTCCCACGCATACAACATACAGACATCCTGAAGCAGTAGTCTACCTATAGGAGCCAGTAGTGATTTAGTAACGTGTCTGCTAGATAGTCCCCCTGCAAAAAAAGAAATATCTTTGTGGTATAAGAAGATTATAGAGGAATTAGATGGTCAATTTTGCCTCCCAGCTACTTTATGGGCTGACGCATTGCCAGATAAAGATTTGGAGGAGCTTTGGTCAGCTTCGTGTGAGGTTCTGTGGGATCTGGTGAAGCCTGCTTGGTTGCGTCGGAACCATATCTTCACAATTCACAGGGCCTATTATTCCCCGTTGAGACTGTCAAATTTTTCATCGACAGGCCCGGTCTCGTGCCCGAGATGCCGAATGGTTGCCGCATCTGATATCCATATGTTCTATGAATGCCCAGAGATAATAACATATTGGAAGTTAATAGGAAGTGATTTATCTTTGGCATTGGGCTCTCACCTTTCTATAGATCTTGCTCTTGTTATTTTTGGCCTGAAGAATAAAGTACGTAATGCAGCTTCCAACCTCATATTCTACTCCATTTTGGCAGCTCGCAGAGAGATCTGTAGATATTGGAAGGATGCTCAGCCTCCCACAATTCATGAATGGCGAACCTCAGTACTCCAAATCTCCAAACTCGATCTAGCTAGAGGTGGAAATCCGAGTAGAAGAGCTTTTTGGACACAGTTGGCACGGTCATATTGAGCCTGGGTTTTTTTTTTTTTTCCCCAGGAGTCCTATGATTAATGCGAGCATTGCCAACCATTGTTTTCTTTCTTAAACAAGGAACAAATGGGGCTACGGTTTCACGGGCACTATCTTCCAACGAACAGCCCTAAATGGGAATCTCCAGGTCTGTGCGAATGTACTGATGGGATTTTGCTTCCACTCTCTCCAACTAAGATCTCCCTCCCAGCTAATGCTGAGCTGGTACTGAAACACAGCCGGTTTTTCCTATCTCTGTGGCATATTCCGGATTGGAAAGATTGGAGCTATGCACGCAAATGAGGATAAAAAAAAAAAAAAAAAAAAAAAAAAGAACACTCCCATTTGTTGACAGAAATCTTTTAGCTGGGCCAATGAATAAGTGTCCAGTTTTTCCAGTGCAAATTCCATTTTGCAACAGGCAACACAAGGTTAAGCACACAAAAAGAATAGAGTTGCAAGGGCAACCTGAAGCTACCTCCACCCACCACCAGGAATTAATTTAGAAAAAACAAAAGTAGTAATTAGGAAGTCCGCCAGGAGAAAACTCCAGGTGTAGGCCTGTGGGGTATGTTTTGTTACTTCAGAGTAGACGCAAACACAGTTTTTATCCCACCGCTGGACACCAATTATGTTGGACCTAGGGAACCCCCAGCCACATAGGGTAGCTTGGCACTAGATGGGAAGGCCTAACTCCAAGGAACATGTGCTAAGTTTGCGTCGCACCCATCAGTAACATCACCTCCATCCACTCAAAAAGGACACTACACCAAAATTTTGTAGGAAAATACGTGTCTCTTTATAAAATCATCTATAGCAATTTCGTTCTATTTTTATCACAACCTTCCTGGATTATAGCACAAATCACTGTTATCACTTTCTGGGCTAAATCCAATTTTCAATAAGCAGCATTAATATTTATCAAGATAAATGTTCTGGGACAATTCCTACATCCAGAATTCTAGATACATTTACTACTAATTTTACTCCTCAGTGTGACAAGTTTATTTTATACTCACTAGGCTCCAAGGCTATTGCAAGTAGAGATTTACAGGTTCACAGGGTCAATTCACTAACAGGCCCCTAGAATCAGGGCCCCCTCAGCTGGCTATCTAGGTAAAGACAGGCAATTGGGGTTACATATATTAGCTGACCATACACGTTTTACTTTAAGCACAAGATAACATTTGTCTCTCCCAGAATCTTACTCAGGCTCTAGAAGCTTCGTTTTCAAGGAGACACCCTTCTCATTTATTTCCCTTGTTTTTCCAAAGCAGCCCCTAGACCTTGACCTTCAGGTCCAGTACAGTAGTTTAGTCAGATACCCCTGTTTCTGGGCGGGTTGTCACGCAGTATTAGGGATTATCTGGGCCACGCGCCTCGGTAACACTGTCCCTGGCGCCGTTATTTAATGAGATTCTCCCACCCAGTCACTCGATTCTGAAGTGGCTCCCTCGGCGAGGCAGACTCCCACGCTACCGCTCCCAGGCCGAAGCAGACACTGTCCACTCTGGGAACTCCGCTCCTCCCTCCCGACCTTACCGGGTTTCCGCTGAGGCTGTCCCGGCCTGCTCGCTGTGTACATCTGACCCGCTCTGTGAGGGCTCCGGACCTTGCGCTGCCGGCTCTCACGCAGCTGACAGGGCCGGACTGTGGCGACTCTCTCCCGGCGTGCCTCGGTCTTCGGGACACGCCCACGCCGTAGCCGTCAGAGGCGAAGGAGGAGGAGGCTTCTTGGCTGGTCCTGGGCGTCTTCCCGCCCCCTTCTTCCGGGTTCCTGCGCCGCCACTCTGCCACACGTTGGATTCCGAACCTGCCGCTTGGCTGGTCCGCAACAGGCGCTCCGTCAGCTTTCCTCTCCAGGGACCCCCCCCCCTTGTTGGGCAGACGACCGACAACAGGCAGTCCCGTCTCTGGCCCCGACAAGGTAGGATTGCTGCTCTTTGCTAACGTCAGACTGCGGGGATCCTGGGGATACGAGGCAATGGCTAACTCCGGTACTTTTCAGTGGCAGTCCAGGCAGGTCTCTCGAGATGGGGAGAAGCAGATGTCTTCTCTGCGTGCCTATTCACTACGAACCTAGGGGATTGTTCTACCGCTCCTCAGCTAGTGATTTGGCACAGTTAGAAAGCTGGTGATGATCGGTGCTGTGAGGGCTCCGTCAGTAGGCGGGGGTTACATCAACCGGGCAGGGTAATTAACCTAAGACACAGGCTAATCCCTCCCTCAGTGCGCCTTCCTTCCCACTCTAAAGCTTAGCTCCTGACCAGTCTCCACCCAGGCTCTCTCTGGACACTCTTTCCACCTCTAAAATGGCCGCCCTGTTGCTGGCCTTATATAGGCTGGTTTTGGCTACCAGAACCCTCCAGAAGGTTCTAGTACCTTCTTAATGTAACCCTATGGTCCCTGATCTAGAGGTGACAGTTATGGCAGTTTATGGCGACCATTTTGTGGGTCTCACAAATCTAGTCAGAAGAGGCACCTAGGCCTCAGAAAAGAAGACTATGAGGGCAAAAAGAGCATCTAACCCCTGGGTCAAGACCTAAAAAATCCAATGAACATAAAAAGATAAAAGGGTTTTGAGGGGCAAAAAGGGAACAAAATAAATAATTATTAGGAGGGACTACCCAAAGGCAGACAGGTCTAACACTTTCCTTGCAGTTAGAGGTTGAAAAAGCTAGCATTAATTTAAAGACAGCTAGTTCCCAATCTTAAACAAATAGTTTTTTGCAAGATCTAGCTGCAGCCAAAGATAAACTGAAGCAATTTTTTAATCTAAAAGCAATCAAGGGGATTAATGCCTATAAACAAAAACATTATGAAGAGAGTCAACATATAGAACGTCACTTGGCCTGGGCCACAAAAATCAAGGGTAGTCAAAATACAGTCACTCAGATCAGATATCAGGTTTTATATGGCAGTAGATTCTAAAGATGAAATTGCAGGAGTATTTCTGCGGCATTTCAAAACGATCTATGAGGAGATGCAGGAAATTACTCAAGCATCACTTATACATTATTTTGAATCTTTGGAAATGCCCTCTATCTCAAAGAGTATTCAAGATTCTCTTGATAAACTTATCTCACAAGCAGAAGTCTGTAACGTATTAAAAACTACAGGTAATGCAAAAGCTGGCCTCAGGTAATGACGGTATATCTGTTGAAGTTTTTGAGACCTTTGAACCCTTGCTTTTACCCTTTCTTACAAAATGTTATAATCTGATAAAAAATGGTAAACCTATATTAAAAAATTTCAAAGAAGTGGTTGTGGTCTGTTTTCTTAAGAAAGACAAGGAGCCTACTGCTAATGACTTATATAGACCTATAGGTCTTTTAAACATAGATTATAAAATATTTATGAAACTCTCTGCAGCAAGGTTGGCTCCTGTTGCACAACAGGTGGTCCATCACGATCAGACAGGTTTTATATGTCATCGATCAATGGTCTCCAACACATATTTTTTGACTGAAGCACTTGACTACATGTCAGTCAACAAGTTCAAGGCAGCTCAATGCAGAAAAAACATTTGACCGTGTTGACTAGCAGGCTCTGTTTTTTATATTATTTAAGATCGGCCTGCCTGAGCACCTGGTTAAAAATATAAGAAAATTGTATTCAGGCTCAGAGGCTAGAATTGTGATCAATATGGAATCAGTAGGTATAGTTTTTAAGTTTCAAAAACCTTTATTGTATTTAATAGCATGGTACATCAATGCAATGTAAGCGAGATTGTATATAGCATATAACACAGCATAATAGTGGCATCTTCCCATGCAAGCAGAATACATCAGAATATAATTATCATGGAGTTTACAGTAGAAACAACCCCAACACCCTCCCACAGAAAAATACTCCCTATCGGAGTGCTGATTGGAAAAAACATCCGAAGTGGTTAAATATGGAATAGTCTGAAATACTCCGTCCAGTGAGGACAGCACAATCCATTTTCATATCACATAATGATAGCACAGTCCAGTGGGCCTAAACACTCGATAGCATTGTCTAAGGGGAATCACCAGTAGGCAACAGCAATAGGATTCGGTAACGTCAAAGGCCTCAGGTATACAATGATAAAACAAATAGCACAGAGCCTTGGCATACAGTAGTAAAACATGCAGTACTGAAATTCCCAGCCCGCAATATCTAGACATTGTCCCCTCCATCCGCCCCATCAGCCTCCTCCTCCCTCCAACGAAGCAGGTATGCTATGAATGGCGCCCAGATGTCCTTTGGGCGCGATCGTAAGGGCAGGAGTTCTGCATAGTCGTGCAGTCCTTCCTGCCACATAGTCATGGAGCCAAGCCAGCACTTAAACTTGGGAGCTCTCCCCCGCCCCCACCTACAGGCGACTAAGCGTTTGGCAAGTAACAGACTGAGGGCTAGGAATTTCCCGTGAACAGTAACCACGGATTGTGTAAGGCCAGGAAGCGCCTGGCGAGGGCAAGGTGGCAACGCCGTCCCCAGCATGTCAGCAAGGCCCTTAAAGACTTGTTACCAGTAAAGGGCGACTCGGGGGCAAGACCAGGCCAGGTGAAAGAAGCCAGCGTCGGCTGCTCCGCAGCGTTCGCAGAAAGCTGTTTCGCGTAGGCGAAATCTATGCAGCCTGACCGGAGTATGGTCCAGGCGGTGTAAGAATTTGTAATGGATGAGCCTTAATCTGTTGTTGCTGGTAACAGCGCTTGTGTGCATACAACAGTTATCCTATTGTTCATCAGTAAGTGATTCAGTTAAATCATTATCCCATTCCTTTCTGACCATGAGATGTGTGGAGGTGGGAGCAGCCTGTACATGTTTGTATAGCATAGAGACAACATGCCGCGGGGCCTCTGATTGAGTTATGGTATGGTGTGGTGCAAAGATATCAGGTTCAGTAGGAAACGCAGGGGTTAGGGCACGAACATTTTGTCGCAGTCTGGTGTATAAAAAGGTATCCATAACAGAAGAGGACGTATCTCCAAGGGGGTGTGGCTAAGGCGCCGATGGCGGAGGTCGCCTGAGCGCTCGGCTCCGCGATCGAGCCGCATTAATCCTGCTTTAACTGCTCCAGGGGCTCCCCGATCCCACACCGGGGTTCGGAGCAGGGGCGCTACGCGGAGAGCCGCGACTTGAGAGCTGCGGCGACGTGAGAGGTGCAGGATCGGAGCCTGACCGAGCGGTCGTGGAGCGAGCGGCGCCGATTCCATCATGGCACCCGCTCTGGCCCGGAGGTCTTAGAGTGCCCGGCGGCCCTCGTGGGTTGCGGATCCGGAGGATTCCTGCGCTCTGCCCCCTGTTCCTGGCGGGGCGCAACGGGTGCCGGCCGCCTGGATTTCCGGCGGCCCTGAGCGCTCTGTGGACATTGCCGACTGCGGTGGTCGACCGGTGGGTCCCCCCGGGGCACTGCGGGACGGCGGAGCTGGGGAAATCCTCCTGCGCCCCCGCCGGGCCTGGGATTCTGCTGCCTGCAGCTCCGTGCCCGTTGAGGACCTAAAGACCGGACCTGGCCTGGAGAGTGGGGCGAGAGAGCGTGGTGGGCTCGGGCTGGTCACCAGGAGCGAGTGAACCGGCAAGGCGGGGGAAGGAGGCCCGCGCTCTCAGATGGCGACGGAGGCAGCTTATGACGGAGGTTCCTAATTAGTGGCGAAGGGAGTCCAGTGAGGTGCCCGGCTCCCCTCCACGTCTGCATATTACCTCACCGAGGGCGAGGTCCTGACCCTTGCAAGGCTGGTCATGGCGAAGACAACTACACAAACCGACACAGAGAGCCCTGAACCACGTGGCCATAGAGGAGGCTTCAATCTTGGCGTTACTTGAGGTTGATTGCTGGTGAGCCCATTGCATTGACTGTCGAGACACGACCAGGATGCCCACTGATTGCTTGACCTGAGCCAGGGAACGGCTGTGTTGCTCCTGGCCGACGCATAGCCGCTGGCTGGGGATTCGCGCCGGGGCTGATCCAGGGTCGTGGACCGGCAGGGAGCCATCCGGGTGCTGGGCGACGCCACTTCTTGAGATACCAGACCGTCTCGCGGCTGGTGCTTGGGACCATCATGGGTAAACCGAGGGGCGCTAAGGGGAACGCGCAGGCCACCTCCGACACGGAACTACCGGACAAGGGTGACCAGCTGGACCCGGAGATGCCGACCGACCCGAGTCTTCAGCGGCAATTGGACAACATCTTGGCAGCCATAACAGACACGAGGTCAGCACTCCAGCGGGACATCGCCCAGGTGGTGACGGGCTTGGGCTTGCTCAGGGCTGACCATGGCAAGCTCTCGGACAGGGTCAAGGAAGTAGAGGATTCGGTTGGAACCCTAGAACCGGCGCAAAAGACATTGGCAGTCGTCATGAAGGATGCACTGACAAGAATAGATGCTCTGGAGAGGAGGGCGGAGGAGGCAGAGGAGGGGCGCAACAGAAGGAACAACATCCGCGTGGTGGGCCTGCCCGAAAAAGTTGAAGATGGCGACATGGTGTCCTATCTAGAATACTGGCTCAAGACGGGAAGTGGCGCCCTGGGGGCTTTCCTCCTTCTACACTCTGGAGCGGGCGCACAGAGTTCCATCCAGACCGCCTCAGCAGGGACGCCCACCGCGCCCAGTGGTGGCGAGATTGTTGCATATCCGCGATAGGGACCTGCTCCTCAATAACGCCAGGAAAAATGGGCCATACCAGGTGGACAACAGCAAGGTGAATATTTTCCCGGACTACACCTATGAGACTCAGCGCCAGCGGACCTCCTTCTTGGCAATTAAACGCGAACTGCGCAACAAGGGTCTTCAATATTCATTGCTCTTCCCGGCGAGGCTCCGCATCATCCTTGATGGCAAGACCAAATTCTTTGACACCCCTGATGAGGCGTGCGGCTGGCTGGAACTCTATAGGGCTGGCAAGGATGGACCTGGTTCTTCTTTCTAAGCTACTTCAGAGGTTGGACTGCAACGGAGATCTAAGAGGGTCCGCAACCGTCGCGGTGGTTTTGGCCGTCCTTCCAATGTGGTGACTACGGCGGAACGGCGTGGAGTGCTCGAGATGTTGTCCAGCATATCGGGTTCCCAGGGAGAACCACTGACCGAGAAACCAGAGCCTGGAGGTGGCGGAGAACACTCAGACACGGAGGACTCTCAGGCTGATAGCGTGACCCTCCCTGTGGTCACCCTAAATACAGCGGAAGAACTGCTTGATGGCCGAGGGTGAACTTGGGTGAGTCGTTCCTAGCGGAGCTAGGAGAGCTGTGCTGTATGGAGATACACAACCCCTGCTGAGACTGTTGAATAACTGGTTGTTACATGGGTTGGGGTTAAGCCCAGGACCTGTACCTGTATCTTACGGCTCGATCACCACTAGGTGGCCTGAGTGCGGGAGGGCCCTCCTGTCGGTGCTTGGCCCCTTCCTTTGCCCCTAAGGCATACCTGCGGTGGCTACCGTCAGGTTAGTTTTCTAGTTTTTGGGACACGGTTTGGATGGGAACTGGGGGGCAATCTCTGGGTCCTGTTCTGGGGGGGGAGGGAGGGAAGTCATGGTTAGGGGTTCAATTGTTCTGGTTACAGGGGAGGGACGCCATCGGTGCAGAGCGATTATTGTATCTTCTCCTGTTCAAGGGAAATGGGGGGGAACACACAGGAACACAGTGGGACAATGGCTGAACTATCCAACTTGAAATGCATTACTTGGAATGTACGCGGGCTGCACACTATGTCCAGACGTCACAAAGTACACGCTTACCTGAAGCGCAGGGGTGTTCAGATTGCGCTCTTACAGGAAACGCACCTCACGAAGGCGGAGGGTTTAGCCCTACAGCGTAGATAGAGGGGACAGATCTATAACACCACATATTCGGCTTATGCTAGGGGAGCGCTGATTTGGGTGCGAGCCGGGGTTCCCCTGCAGGTGACGAAACACACGATTGACCCAGAGGGGAGGTTTGTCGCTATTGCGGGTAAATTAGGGGGGAGAGAGCTGAACATGTGCAGTGTTTATGCGCCCAACGTGGACCAACTGGCCTTCTTCGCGACGCTCTCGGGTTCGCTGGCCCCCACTACATGACGGGGCCGCTCCTGATTGGGGGCGACTTCAATTCGGTGGTGGATGTGGATCTCGATAGATCCCATCCTCCCCTGGTGACTTCGCCTACATACCGAGTGGCTAAGGGTAGGTTGGACTGGCAGACTAAATGGGGACTGACGGACATATGGCGAGCCCAACACCCACACCCGGGACTACTCTCATTACTCTGGACTGCACGAGCTACATGTGCGGCTAGATGCTCTGTTGGGGTCGGTAGACGTGGTGTCCGCGGCTGTGAGATCCGAGTACTTAACAAGGACTATCTCCGACCACAACCTTCTGCTGGCCGACCTTAGGTGGCTCCCAGGCACCCCATGTGTCCCAACGTGGAGGCTGAGGCCCGAGCTGTTAGAGGATCAGGTATTTCAGACTGAACTTGAGGACAGGATTGCTACCTACTTCGAGGAAAACGAGGGTTCGACTGCGGCCAGGGCCACCGAATGGGATGCCTTCAAGGTGGTTGTAAGAGGCTACTGCATAGCTAAGAAAGTGGGGGTACGCCGGGTCCTATTAGAGGACCTAGACAAAGCAGACCGGACCCTTCGAGAGCTGGAGCTAAGACGCCCCGGCAGACCGGAACTCGGTGAGCGGGTGGCGGCCGCGAGAGAGGCGGTAGCAGTGGAGGTTGAAAGGCTACGCAGTTTTGATTACAAGGCCTTCCTCACTAGATCGCTAGCGGAGGGTGATAAATCGGGGGCGCTCTTGGCCTGGCTGTCTAACCCTACGAGGCGTACCTCTACCACAGTGGCCATGTGCGATGCAGCGGGAGTGGATGTCTACACCCAGCCGGAGATCCTGGACTGCCTCACGAACTACTATGAGGTATTGTACCAGAGTAGGGCGGACGAGGATGCTGACCCCATTGATACCTTCCTGAAAGATTTGCCAATCCCTATCCTGGAACCCGAACACGCCAAGGCGTTGGGGAGAGAGGTGGAGCTGGGGGAGATCCGCAGCGCCATCAAGCGGATGGCACGCAACAAAACCCCGGGTCTCGACGGACTCCCGGTTGAGTTTTATGCCACCTATATAGACCTCCTCGCCCCGCGCTTGCTGCTGATTTACAAAGAGGCGAAGCACCTGGGATACCTCCCGGGATTGATGCGGGAAGCCCTAGTGGTACCCCTACCCAAACCAGGTAGGGAGGCTAATGACCCGGCGTCGTATAGGCCGCTGTCGATGCTCGCGGTAGATTATAAGATACTGAGCAGCATCCTGGCGACGAGGTTGTTGGGGCACATGGGCTCCTTGGTACACGAAGACCAAGCGGGGTTTATCCCCAAGCGTAACACCACCATGAACATCCGCCGTCTGCTTCCCCTGCTTGAGGATAGCCATGAAGAGGCTTCCCAGCCCCTGATTCTATCGATAGACCTGGAGAAGGCTTTTGATAGCCTAGAATGGGGCTACCTCCATAGAGTGCTTGGTGCGTTTGGATTGGGGGAAGGTTTCTTGCGCTGGACCGCGGAGCTTTATGCCTCGGCGGTGGCGAGAGTGAAATCGGGCCCGTTGATCTCCTGGCAGTACTCGGTAGAGCGCGGCACAAGACAGAGTTGTTCACTGTCTCCTCTGTTGTTCGCACTGGCAGTGGAGCCCCTAGCGATATCGCTTCACACCGGTGCCCACTACGGAGGGCTGCGCACCGTGGTGGGGCAGCAGTTCATCTCCCTCTATGCGGATGACCTGCTGTTATTTCTGGAAAATGCTGGGGGTGCACTGGCTGCGGCCGATGCAGTGCTCACGTCTTTTGGTGAGTTGTCGGGCCTAAGGGTGAACTGGTCGAAAACTTGCTTGTTCCCGGTTCGTAACGGAGAACCCCGGCCTACCACAACTAGGGCGATTCGATGGGCGCCCAGCTGCTTTAAATATTTGGGAGTCCATATTTACCACTCCCCCGCCGATGTCCTAGAGGGCAACATATCTCGTTGCGTCCGGGCATTGAAGGGCAGCATGTCATTCTGGGCTACTCTGCCGCTGTCGGTGGCGGGACGAATAGCGTTGCTCAAGATAGTGGCACTTCCCCGACTCCTTTATTATTTCAGAACATTACCGATATGGATTCCACTGGCTGAATTCAGGCACTTAAAATCACTCAAGGTTACATTCCTTTGGGGGTCGGGCCGCCGCAGGGTGGCGCTTCAGACCCTTATGAGACCAAAAGCGGAGGGGGGGCTTGCGGTCCCGGATTTTGAGACGTACTACTTAGCTGCCCAACTACAGGTTTATACTCAGGAGGTGGCGAGGGAATTCCGAGGACCGGAGGAGAAGAGAGGCCTGGGTTTTCCCCGGCACGTCCTCTCTTATATTGCGCTGCGGCAGAAGATAGCAGTGAGGGACCTCACGCAGGAGGAACGCACCATTAGAATGTGTTGGAATCGTGCTCAGCGCAAGCTGGGAATAGGCCACCCTTACGCCCCCGAGATCCCACTGGGTATGCTTACTGCGCTCCCCCACGGCGGCGATTGGTCTCAGTTGCGTACCTGGGAGGAGGCGGGTAATCAGGTCACAGGGGACCTGTATGAGGATGGAGTACTCCTACCCTTCCAGACACTATTGGATCGCTTTGACATCCCCAGAGGGGACTTCCTACTACATGCGGCGGTCACGAGAGCGCTGCAAACACATTGGTGGACCGGACTTGAGGAACCACCGTTGTCCTTGACATGCCAATACGTGATGATGGCAGCCGGAACGGTTAAAGCCGTAACGTGCTTATTTACTAGGATGACCCAGGAGCAGATGACTCCACTGGAGGCGCTTAAGATCAAATGCGAGAAGGACATAGGGAGACCCATCCCGGAGTCCACATGGGCCCAGCTGATGCGCCGGGCCTGGAAGAGCACGCGCAACGCTAGGTTCCAATTGGTCCACTTTTACATTCTGCTCCGTGCATATCTCACCCCGGAGAAAATACGGAAGTATTTTGCCTCTGCCCGAGATGTCGGACGATCGGAGCGGACCTGGCCCACATGTTATGGTCTTGCTCTGCCTTGTCCTCTTACTGGACGATGGTTTGGGACACCCTTAAAGAGGTAACGGGGCGATCCCTCCAGTTTGACATTGCAGTGACGCTTCTGCACTGGTTCCCGCATACCCCTGAGACGCGGGTAACCAGCAAGTTTATAGACATGGGACTTATCCTGGCAAAACGGGAAATAACGCGTCGCTGGAAGGCACAAGTTGGTCCGACGGGCACTAAGTGGCGCACTGAATTACTCAAATGGGCGGAGGGGGAGAGCACCCTGCGTTACCAACTGGCGAGGAAAATTGCAAAAAACACAGTTGATGGACAGAATGTAGAACAATGTCATACATTCACCCCAGTACAAGGATCTAGGCCTAAATCCATCATTTTTTTGCACTCCACACCACCCTGGGTTAGACACTGGCTATATGCAAATCAGCTCTGACCCTGTGCCTCATGGGAACAGTCCAGTCCGAACTACCAAGCCATGTCTTTCCCAGACCGGAATCAAGCATCCAAGGACCGGTTTCTGGCTATCAGCCTTCATTCAGCCTGGATAGCTTGACTCCAGTGGTGTGGAGAGCCTGGGACTCACGTCTGAGCATACCCAGCCCATTCGGGGTGAAAATTGCAAAAAACACAGTTGATGGACAGAATGTAGAACAATGTCATACATTCACCCCAGTACAAGGATCTGGGCCTAAATCCATAGTTGTTTTGCACTCCACACCACCCTGGGTTAGACACTGGCTATATGCAAATCAGCTCTGACCCTGTGCCTCATGGGAACAGTCCAGTCCGAACTACCAAGCCATGTCTTTCCCAGACCGGAATCAAGCATCCAAGGACCGGTTTCTGGCTATCAGCCTTCATTCAGCCTGGATAGCTTGACTCCAGTGGTGTGGAGAGCCTGGGACTCACGTCTGAGCATACCCAGCCCACTCGGGGTGAAAATTGCAAAAAACACAGTTGATGGACAGAATGTAGAACAATGTCATACATTCACCCCAGTACAAGGATCTGGGCCTAAATCCATCGTTTTTTTGCACTCCACACCACCCTGGGTTAGACACTGGCTATATGCAAATCAGCTCTGACCCTATGCCTCATGGGAACAGTCCAGTCCGAACTACCAAGCCATGTCTTTCCCAGACCAGAATCAAGCATCCAAGGACCGGTTCGTGGCTGTCAGGCTGTCAGGATTTTGGCCCAGATCCTTGTACTGGGGTGAATGTATGACATTGTTCTACATTCTGTCCATCAACTGTGTTTTTTGCAATTTTCACCCCGAGTGTGCTGGGGATGCTCAGACGTGAGTCCCAGGCTCTCCACACCACTGGAGTCAAGCTATCCAGGCTGATGAAGGCTGATAGCCAGAAACCGGTCCTTGGATGCTTGATTCCGGTCTGGGAAAGACATGGCTTGGTAGTTCGGACTGGACTGTTCGCATGAGGCACAGGGTCAGAGATAAAAAAAAAAGTATCTCCAAAAAAGTGTTCCGAAGTGCGGAAGGTACCCTGTGTATATAAATCACCCAGGTCCGAAGTCCCAGCTTCTTGAGCAGGATATCGCAAAGGACTTTGCAGATAACTTGCAATCGTGGGTCGTCAGTCAAGGGAAGGTGTGGTGAATAGTAAAATGAGCAGTCCAGAGTGTGCGCTATACAGGTCCAGGCCTGAACAGTGCAGTCCACAGTGGAGGGGTCTCCTTTCCTCGATCGTACCGAGGTGTGGATGTAGCCCGAAGGGACTATTGGGGCCATGTATCCATCTTCGACAGCCAAGTGTGCCATATAAGGAGGAGGATGAAACCAGTAGACGGCGAAGTGCGCCTGGGCACAGGTGTAGTATTTTTCAAAGTTGGGCACCTCAAACCCTCCCTGATGAAAGGGCAGCATAAGTGTGGTGAGGCTGAGTCTAGCTTGTTTCCCACCCCAAATCAGCCTGATGATCAGGGAGTTTAGGGAGCGGAAGAAAAACCTGCCAGGGTTATATGGGATATTAACAAATAAATAAAGTAGTTTGGGTAAAATCACCATCTTGATAAGCGCGATATGACTTGCCATAGATAGGGGGAGATGTAGCCACTTTGAGACATTGTCAGTAATTTTATAGAGCGCCGTGCCATAGTTGGCCCTCATCATCGCATCTTTCGAGAGATTCGAATGCCTAGATATTTTAATTCGTCCTGTTCCCATATGAGAGGGTAGTCGAGTTGGAATGGGGACGTGTTGTCTGTGAGTGGGAAAATGGCAGATTTGGACCAGTTAATTTGTACCCCCGCTATACCTCCAAATTTAGTTATTTCACGGAGCACCGGATTCAGATTGTCTCGGGGTTTTTCTATGTAGAGTGTCATATCGTCGGCATATAGGGAAATAAGTAATTGACGGGATGGATATATGAGGGAGGGGGATTGTGTTTTTGTCGGAGCGTGGCAGCGAGTGGTTCGATCGCTATTGCGAAGAGGATGGGAGATAAAGGGCATCCCTGACGGGTGCCCCTTTGGACAACAAATGGAGCGGACCTGGCGCCATTAAGTAACACCGTAGCCGTGGGCTGGTGATATAGCAGTTTCACCCAATCTATAAAACTAAAAGGCAGTCCCATGTATTGCAGTGTACCGAATGGGTAATCCCATTCTAAAGAATCAAAAGCTTCTGTAGCGTCTAAAAACACTGCCACTGCGTCGCATTTAGGGTTAAGGTCTTGCAGCACAGCATGGATAGTGCGAAGGTTGTGGGAGGTCGCACGATTGGGCACAAAGCCCGCCTGATCTGGCAGCACCAGTCTCTCCATAAGGAGGTTAAGGCGAGTGGCCAGCACTTTAGCAAGAATTTTGGTGTCGCAGTTAAGTAGGGAAAGCGGGCGATAGGAGTCACATTGAGTAGGATCCTTGCCTGGTTTGAGTAGTGAGGTAATAAGTGCTTCACGCATAGTACAGGGAAGACTGCCCTCCTCAAACGCTGCGTAATATACCTGCTTCAGTATCGGGCCAGAATGTGGGCAAATAATTTATAAAAATCGATAGGAAGGCCGTCAGACCCGGGAGCCTTACCTGATTTCATACTCATAATAGCATCCGTTATCTCATCAAGTTCTAATTCCAGATGCAGGAATTTCTGTTGGGTTTTCCCCAACCAAGCTAGTGCAACCTCCTCAAAGTATGTAGACAGGTCAAGAGGCTCCGTTCTATGAGTAGAATACAATGCCTGGTAGTGGTCCCGAAAGGTGTGAAGTTGATCAGAGAGGTTTCTATGTATATTCCCTTCGGAGTCATGTATCTGAACGACATAGTTGGCAAATCTAGGTGGTTTAATAGAGTTTGCCAATGCTTTCCCAGGCCTGTCTCCCTCGCCATACACCCGGGCCATGTGAGGGCGACACAAGAATTTACACTCCCTATCGGCGAGTAGTGTGTATTCAGACAATTTGTCGCGGATTTGGGCATTAAGTGAAAGGTCCGCTGGATTGCTGCTGCGTGAATCTTCTAAATCTCGGAGTTCAGTTTCTAGTTTGTGCAGGTCTGAGCGAATGGACTTCAAAACTCCTCCTCCCTTGGCTATGCACCATCCCCTGACCGTTACTTTAAACGCCTCCCAGACAGTGAGGATGCTGTCCACTGAGGAGATGTTTCGTTCAAAGAACTCTGTCACATCTTGTTCCATCTCGGCCTTGAAGGCCGAATCTCGTAGATGCGCTGGGTTGAGCCGCCATGACAAATAAGGAGAGCAGTCTAAGGGGAGACGTAGTTCCAGAAGGACTGGGGAATGATCGGAAAATGTATGTGGCAGATGGGCGGCTCGGGTTAGCCAGGGGGTGACTCCAGCCGAGACAAAGATGTAGTCTAGACGAGCCCAGGTAGAGTGTGGGGAAGAGAAGTGGGTGCCTTCCCTAACTGTGGGGTGGAAGTGTCTCCATGTGTCAAGTAGTTTGCCGTCCTCAATAATGCCCCCTAAAGTTCGCTGTGAGTTTGTGTAGTGTGAGGGTAGAGGCCGTGATCTGTCTGTACCTGGGTTGAGGGCAGTGTTGAAATCACCACCCCAGATCACATGTGTAGTTCCTAACGTCTGGATTTTGCCCTAAAAATGAAAGTAGTGCAGCCGGATCATCTACATTGGAGCCGTAAAAACTGGCAAGCAGGACGTCATGTGTATGAATTCGCCCCCAAACCAGACAATACCTACCCTCCCTATCGGTTTCCATCCCACCTAGAGTGAAGGCAATTCCGCATTTGATAAGTACAGTCACCCCTCTGGAGTAACTTGAATAAGATGAGAAAACGCGCTAGTGGCCCATCGGGTGGCAAAGCGTGTGTTGGTGCGAGGGGCGAGGTGTGACTCCTGCAAGAGGGCTATATTAACTCCGTGTCTATCAAGATAGCTTAGAATTTGCCTACACTTCCTAGGTTCATTTAGGCCTCTAACATTCCAGGAGATTATTTTAAGATTCAGCTCTGCATTAGTGACCCCCATTCCTCATAACATAAGGTACGACCTGTAATCGTGAGTATACCCACGTGGAGGCTGTGGCCAGTATATTCGTATGGGCCCTGATTTCAGACTTAAAGCATGAGAAAGACATATTCCAATCTTCGGCATATTGTAAATGAGCAATACAAACCCCCCCACCCCCCCTCCCACACCGGCGACCCTAATTTGCCGGGAAAATAGAGCCCTCCCCAACTATTACAGTCCATTCCAACACTAGAAAGGGAAAAAGGGAAGTGGGAACCAAAAGTCTCACAGTAGTCCAATTTAGGAAACAGGGGAATGCCCTGATATGAAGGGGGGAGTAGATTCACTAGGGGGCGCTCGACTGGCCCGCCATCTCCTTCTTTCACCCACTAGTGCCAAGGCCAAAGCAAGGCACGTGGCAGTGGGACGGAGATGAACCTTAGCCGCATTAATTAGTTTGAGGCAAAACATGTACAACAAAGATAGCACGGTGGGAAATATAAACCATCTTATACGTTACCAAGGTGTAGCATGGCATCGGAGTCAGGCAGCTAGCAAAGCGTCCATGAAGGGTAGTCTTTGGCCAGCAAGATCAGTCTTGCTGGGATAGAGGAGATGGCGACCTGGAATGTCTGCCTGGTGCCGCCGGGTCAGAGGGGCCTTTGTTGCACCTTTTGATGTAGTCCTCCGCCTGCTGGTGCGAGGTGAAGAAGATTTGTTTTCCGCGGTGTGTAATCTTCAATTTCGCGGGGTAGAGCATGGCATATGGAATCTCCAGAGATTGCAGTTTTTTCTTCACTCCTGTGAATTTATGGCACGCTTCCTGAACATTGGGGGTAAAATCCGGATAGAAAGAGAGGGTGGTGTTGCCGTATTGCACCTGTTGTTTCTCCCTTGCTAAACGTAGAAGGGTATCTCGATCCCGAAAGTTCAGAAACCGCGCAATGATGGGCCTGGGGGGAGCCCCTGGAGGGGGTCGAGCAGCAAGAGAACGGTGGGACCTTTCGACTATTAGGTGTGCGGAGAACGGTTCTTTCCCAAATAAGTCTCCAATCAATTATTCAATGAAGTCTTCCCTTTTGCCTGTATTTGTCGATTCCGCCAGGCCCAGAATGTGGACGTTGTTGCGTCTAGACCTGGTTTCTAAATCCTCATTTTTTTCTGCAATGACTGTCAGGAGCCTGTCCATTTTAGTGAGTTGGCATTCAGCAGAGGTAGAAGCGTCTTCAAGATCCGAGATCCTCGTTTCGGCTTCTTTTAGGCGTGTGTCATGCTGGTCTACCTTGCGCACCACTGCATCCATTCTGGTGGACAACACATCCATTTTAGCGTCAATGTTGGAAAGGCTTTGTCGCATTCCCAGGAGTATAGTCTTCCATTCCTCCTCGGGGGGTGCTGTGGCACCAGCCAGTTGCTCCACTCTCGTCTGGGAGTCAGTCGTTCTACGAGTTTCGTAAGGCAGTTTGGACTGCCTAGGGTCATTCTTCCCCATCGTGTAAGTATAGAAATGGGATGGCTAAATGAGAGGCTTCCGGGGCGCGAAATCACCAGGCTGCACACAGCAAAGTACACGGTCTAGTCCACTGCCCTTTTTGATGTATGTTCCGGACCAGCGCTTGGGAGGATGAGTGTTCACCGATCACACAAGCCCCTCTTCCGCAGTGGAGGTGTTGCAGAGTTTGAGAGGAAAGGCAGTCCCAGTCCCACCTCAGGAGCGCTATGAGGAGGTGCCTGAGCGGGAAGTTCAATTTCACAGCACGCTACAGCAATTAGCAGAAAATGGCAGCATGCAAGGTGAACGGGCCCAGTCACCGGTAATAAGCCTTAAATCACCACGGGGCATCTAAACTTCAAACACCCAGGCCCCTGGGTGATAGGCGTTTGCAGGCGTCTTACTGTGCGGGCCGTCCTCGGGGGACCAGGATCGGCCCGTAATTGCACGTCTGTATGATCGGAGCGGGCGGCCTGTGAGCGGCGCCGGGGCTCGCGTAAGGCCTGCAGCAGCCCGGGGAGTCTGAGCGCTAGAGCGCGGGCGGAGATGCACCACTCACTGTCGCGGCCCGGCGGGGGAAAGTGTGCTTACTGCACTGCCCGTGCTCTCCCGTCCGCCACACCCGATCAGCATCCGGTAGCGGCTCACCCCAGCGAGGCAGCCCGTCCGGCAGTACCGCTCCGGCGATGTGGAGGTCACAGGCCCGTGCAGGCCCGAAGCCGCGGCGTTAAATTGGCAGCCACACGGTCCTGGGTCCAGGCTCTCTTCCCCGGGCCGTGCAGGGTCAGCGTATCTCGGCGTTCGGGACACCTGTAGCGACGTGTGTGGCAGCGACGTGTTGGGTGTCCTCACGAAGTCAACGGTGCCATTAAATCAGCGATTATATGCCTCAGGATGATCTGGAGGATAACATAAAGCTCAGGCGGGCTGGAGCCTCACGACAGTGTGGCCATCGCAGTTAAGCGCCACCTAGCGCCCCCCGAATCAGTAGGTATAGTTAAGATCCGCAAGGGACTAGACAGTGATGCTTGCTGTCCCCTCTTTTGTTTTCACTTTTTATAGAGCCTTTGGCAATAAAAATTCACAATAACCTCTATTTGCGGCTGTGACAAAGATTAAACTATTTGTAGATTATATCATTCTTTATTTATCAGCAGAGTCGTCTAATATCCTAAATGCATTTGAGGAAGTAGCAGGTTTTACACAAATGGGTGGTTATAGGTTAAATATAGCAAAAACTAAGGTGCTTTGTTTTAATGCTCCTTCGGTATCGCTGCCATTTCTTCCTCAACAGACTATGTCTAAACCTATTAGATAGTTAGGTTTATATGTAACTATCCATTATGATCAACTATGTAGGCTAAATTATGGAAACACATTGGAAAAACCTAAGAGGGTTTTATATTGAAGGTCACTTCTTCGTTTAACTTTATTAGGCCGTGTATCTTTGGTTAACCCCTTTTGTGCTGTTGACGAGCTCAGCTCGTCATGAGGGACGGTTGAGCTGCCCTCATGACGAGCTGAGCTCGTCACAGCCGTTGGAACGTTCACATGCGGGGATAATTACCCCGCTGTGCTGAATGTTCTAAAAACGAGTGTGGTGTGACAAGTTCAGTTCGTCACGAGGGCAGCTCCGCTGTGCCTCATGACGAGCCGAGCTCGTCAACAGCACAGCGGCGCCACGCGCGGCCCCCCTCCTGCCGGGGGAAACACCCCGCAGCCAAGGGGATAAAATGTATTTTTTACCACTATTTGTATTTTTGTTTTCCCACCTTCCGATTAAAATTCCTAAATCATATTTTTTGAGCTGCATAGATTAATTAGGCATTTTATTTGGACATAGAAACAGCCTAGTGCTTTGTTATCAATTTTACAATAAGATATATCTTTGGGGGGAGGCTGCATTATTGAATTTCTTGGTTTAGCTCCCATTAGTAGCATTTCAATTTGAAAAATGTATGCTAAATACTATATTGGATGAGAGTGCAAGTCAACTACCCATCTATCTTCGTTCCCCGAAATGTTAAAAAAAATCGATGTATAAGTCAATATCTTACCTAGCTTGTCGCATACAAGTATTTTTTAAATCACATAACATTCCCAGATATCACTTATATTCTAAAATCAGTGAATGCCAGATTTTCGGCTTGTAGCTTTCTAGGCGGTCTTTGTAATTATGGGAAGAGGTAGGTTTATAATGCCTGGGGGATTTTTTTAGTGTAGCTAATATGATTACCAGCGAGATGTTAACCCAACAGCTGGGCCCTAGGTTTGCAGCTTTGTCATTTAGTTTTAATCAAATATCTAGCTTTTTAAAAACAAAATTATGTGGTGACTAATAATACAGCTTTATGGATATTAAATCAATTATATCTTCCGGGCTTAAATGGAGTCAGCAACTGGTATTCTTGCTTAGTGCAGCTAGGGGAACAGAAAGTGCTCGATAACTTTGTTTCCTAAATTATGAAAAGAAAAGGCTGTAATGTTGGCGAAAAGGAATGGCAGATTATTTGCAAAGTAGGCCACAAAGTGCTGAGAGCCGACAATTATAAAAGAATGGCCTTCCTGTCAAGATGGCTAACTTATTATATGCCAAAAGACTGAATATGATGTTCCCGGCTTCCTCAGAGTTCTGTTGTAGATGTGGGGGCCTAGAGCTAGGGTCGTGAAACTGCATTTTTTTTATTGTTCCGGGTTATATCAATTATCGTGCAATATTTTTCAAAGGCTTAATCAATCTCTAGCACTAACAGTCCATATTATTCCTACTCTTAAATCAGCTCTTTTTGGGTGTTCAATGGAGGTTCAGTATTTGTCAATAAATCAGCAATATTTTTGCTCAATAGCTATAGCAGTAGCCAGGTCATTAATTCTACAGAATTGGAAGTCTGATTAGTCCCCTTTGATCCTGCTTTGGGAAGAGAAGATGGCCAAGACATACCTTAGTGAAGAAACATATGCCAAATGGATAGGGTCTCTTCGAAGATTTGCACTGACCTGGTCTATGTTTTCTAACTAGGAAACCAATATGGATTCCGCACACACTGATTTATATGTCCATTCAAGATCAGTTAAACACAAATTGATGACGATGTCCTGAATAAATTCCCAAGTCGTTTTGTTCTTTTTTTCTTTTGTACTTTATTCTTTATTGAGAATGGTGAAATACATCAAGTTGATAAAATCCAAGATTCACAATCCATTAGCCGATGCGTTTCTTCCCCATAGGGACTTCTTCAAGGCTATAGGAAAACATATACACAAAGACATTTAAAATGTATACATATGTGCAAAAGCAAACGCAAGATCATTACTTAGTGAATTATTTACATAAGTGATAAGTTACACGTGAGTTATCCATATTAAAATGACTGTTAATGTCCTCCATATGGGACTAATAAGTTCATTGGTCAGAGACATCCTCTCATAAAATTACACAGCAGATATTTTTATATATCTCAGTGGACCACTGCCTGTTCTTTGATAAGTTTGACATCATGTACACAGACTTCAAATGCTAAGGATTCCACAACTATTCTCTTTCAATATGTGCACTCTGTCACTCCAATAACATACCGCAAAATGTAGTTCAATGTGATTATTCCTTTAGAAAGCTTTGTTTCAGCATTACCACTCTTGAGACACAATTCTTAAAAAATGTCAATGTTGTTACCTAAAACAATAAAAATATATATACATTGTTCCTTCATTCTTAGTTGTACAATCTGAGTATAACATTGTATTTTTTTAAGCCAAGAAAATGAAATAAAGTGAGCAAAGAACCGATAGTTCACATTTTAGTAAAAGCCACATATTCTTACATAATGTGCATAGATCAGTTAGCGCCCAACCATGTTTAAGAAGGCTAGCACCATCTTTAAGCTATCACACAGCCATTATGGGCTGGTACATCTATATGTCTTGGACTCACAGATTTAATAGTAAAATGGTGTAAACTTCAGACATTTATATGAAGTCTGCACCAACAACAAGCAGAACTCAGTAACAATGATATATATGGATTTATCTTGCAAAATTACACATTTTTCAAGGAACTAATTATACCAGTTCCTAGACGATAAGACCAGGAATGCTATCTTAAGAAAAATTTGATAAAGTGCAGGATAACATTGATCTATTATGTTAGAAGTTTAACCAATAAATTATCTTTGGGCGAGGAAACCACACTATTTTAAATTGTTAAGGCATATAACTGTGAGAGAAACTGAGAAACAATCTGCGCTTACACAATTTACATAGCACAATCATTCCTGTAAGGAATCTCATAAAAACAAACTCAGTATCTAAAAGACAAGACGTCATCTTCAAAAGGTGCACATTATGTTATTGTGTTCGACTGTAGAGCAAAATATAATTATTAAATAACTAGAGGTAGCCACATATAACCTACAAGGTTAGTCAGGAACTAGTAAACTATGTAAATAGTGTACGCGCAGATTGTTTCTCAGTTTCTCTCACACTTATATCCTTTTTTTTTATAATCAATTTTATTGAGTTTAAATCACACTAAAACAATACATTGGTAGAAGAATCAAACACATTGTGACGATTGTTTACAGCCACACAACTGGAGACAGAGGAGCATAAGGCATACTGCAGGGTAAAATAATGCCTGTAAGGGACATTGAACCTACACATCCACAACCCCTTTAGAAGATTAGGTTGAACCATTTGCCCCACACCTTCTGAAAAGGTTCAGGGCAACCACTGGCTTCAAAGAGGGATTCCACTTGGGTCCCACACCAGTCAACCCCCCGTTTCGATCACCGGATGCTAGGAGGCTTGGCCTGGGACCAGAGTGCCGTAATGTCTTGCTTACCCACCGCCACCTCTGTTCTGAGGAATCACTTATCTGCTCGGGAACCGTCTAAGCCAGTGGTTCCCAAACTTTTTTGACCTGTGGCTCCCTTGACCTAACCGGCAGTTGGCCGTGGCTCCCCACCATTTTTTTACCAGTGGGTGGGTGGGGGGTATGTACTTCCTGTTGTCTTCCTTAAATCAATTGGGACGCAATGAAGGTATTATAATGGTTGGAATGCTTGAATTATTAATCTTATCTTTCACTTCACTCATCTATCCATCCTTTTGTCCATAAAACCCCCTTTCACTCACTCATCAATCCTTACATCCACCCTTTCACTCATCCATCCATTCACCATTCACTTATAAATTCATCCATCCACCCATTCACTTGCCCATCATCTACCCATTCATCCATCCTTTCACACCCATCCACCAATTTACTCGCCCATCAGCTGCCCTTTCACTCATCCATCCATCCTTTCACACACCCATCCACCCATACATCCATCTGTTTACCTTTTCTCTCATCCATACTTCCACTAATTCGCTCATCCATCCATTCATCCTTTCTTTCATTATCTATCCATTCCCCCCTTACATTCATCCATTCATCCTTTCAGTAATCCATCCAGCCATTCAGATATTCCTTCACTTATTTACTCACCCACCTTTTCACATTATGAGCTGAGCCTTTGTCTGCAGAGTTGCAAGCAGAAGAGGCCTATCAAGAACGAACTACAGCAAGGGGTGGGGTGGTGGAGAGTTCACTATGCCCCTGCACATAGGCAGACTGAAAACGTAGAAGTCATGAGTCACACATGATGCACAGTGCCAGGATGTGAGGTGACTGTAACATGGTGTTGTTTCCACGGCTTTAAGTGGTGTAAAAAAGTTGGGGGGTTTCTTCAAAGGGGGTGTTGGATGTAATTAAGAGCATGGCTTAAAACACCTAGGCAAAAAATCTGCGCTTAGCATAGTGTTGCGCCCGACTAGTATTATTTTTTTTCTGTCATTGCATCCATATATTTAATACAACAAACATCATTACACCAACAAGAAGCCAGGACTATTGGCTTTGTCATGGTTGCTAGTTCCTTAAAATAAAAAAGAAGCAACCATGCTTTGTTGCATATATTATTGAAAAGACTTCAGTTCTAAAATGAAGAGACAGAGAAAGAACGATAACCCCTTCTTTTTATTAACTTGTTTTACAGGCTTCTTTAAATGAAGCGTTCTCTAACATTGCAGCTTGGGCGTTTTACCTTTTTTCTAAGATTGCCCTGCTGTACACTGAGGCAGGAGGAGGCAGCCACATGCTGTCACACCCCAGACTGCCCCATTGTCATTCTGTGTGTGGCAATCAGCGGCATACTGAATGACAATGGGCGGGAGGGGCTGCTCTTGTGCTCTAGGAGGAGTGCGAGGGGGCTCCATCAGCAGGGGTGAGGCCTCTCACAGGGGAGCAGCGCTGCTCCCTGTGATGGCCACAATTACAGACAAAAGGCGTACGTTAAATATACGGACGGTTGGTCACCCTAGTGTGCGCGGCGCCCCTGGCACCTCATTATGGCGCACCGGGGTGCCGCGGCGCACAGTTTGGGAACCACTGGTCTAAGCCATCAAACACCCCCAGAAGCAAGCGCAATGGGTCATGTGGGACCTCCCACCCCAGGGTCAATGTAAGTTCCAGCTCCACCCCTGCCCAGAACGCCGCCAGGACAGGACATAGCCAGACCATGTGGTTGAAGTCTGCAGGCGCATGGTTTCAGCGTGCGCAACTGGGGGAGGACCGCAGTCGGGCACTGTGAAGACGTGCAGGGGTGAGGTATGCCATGTGCAAGTAGTAGAGTTGAACTAACCTCAGCTTGGAGGAAGTCGTCAGCATTTTAGGGGATATAAGTGTGTCCATCCAGTACGCATCCTGCAATGAGCCCAGCCACCCCTCTCAGTGGGCACGCAGCAAGTCTAAAGATGCAGGACCATTGTTCACCAGGGAGCGGTAGATCCAAGACACCCCTCTTCTACCCAAATTAACCATCATCACCTGGGCTTCTAGAGGACTGAATTCCGGGAGGGAGGTGGGAGATCGAATGTGTAATCTGAGCACATGTCTGAGTTACAAGTATTTGTAGAATTGAGAGGGGTGGAGGGAGAAGCACTGCTGCATGTCCGCAAAGGATCTGATTTGGTCCCCCACCCAGAGATCGCCGAGAAGCGAGATCCCGATGCTGTCCCATTGGTTAAAGTCCAAAAGAGATGAGGCCTCCCTCAGCCACCTACCACACCACAAAGGCGTCTGCCTAGTGAGTTTCCGGTCCCACTTTGTGTGGCGCAACGCCATGCGCCAATCCAAGAAAACTGTCCTGGTGACTGGGGGAGGTCACTTATATCCCTTAAGAATTTAAAATAGATTGGTTTCCTCGCCCAAAGATAATTTATTGGTTAAACGTCTAAGATAATATATCATTGTTATCCTGCACTTCATCAAATTTTGCTAAAGATAGCATTCCTGGTCTTATCGTTTAGGAACTGGTATAATTTGTTCCTTGAAAAATGTGTAATTTTGCAAGATAAATCCACATATCATTGTTACTGCTTGTTGTTGGTGCAGACATGATATAAATGTCTGAAGTTTACACCGTTTTACTATTGAATCTGCGAGTCCTAGACATTTAGATGTACCAGCCCATAATGGCTGTGTGATAGCTTAAAGATGGCTCTAGCCTTCTTAAACATGGTTGGGCGCTAACTGATCTATGCACATTATGTAAGAATATGTGGCTTTTACTAAAATGTGAACTATCGGTTCTTTGCTCACTTTATTTCATTTTCTTGGCTTAAAAAAATACAATGTTATACTCAGATTGTACAACTAAGAATGAAGGAACAATGTATATATATTTTTATTGTTTTAGGTAACAACATTGACATTTTGTTACCAATTGTGTCTCAAGAGTGTAAATGCTGAAACAAAGCTTTCTAAAGGAATAATCACCTTGAACTGCATTTTGAGGTATGTTATTGAGATGACAGGGTGCAAATATTGAAAGAGTATAGTTGTGGAATCCTTAGCATTTGAAGTCTGTGTACATGATGTCATACTTATCAAAGAGCAGGCAGTGGCCCATTGAGATATATAAAAAATATCTGCTGTGTAATTTTATGAGAGGATGTCTCTGACCAATGAACTTATTAGTCCCATATTGAGGACATTAACAGTCATTTTAATTTGGATAACTCACGTGTAACTTATCACTTAAGTAAATAGTTCACTAATTAATGTTCCTGCGTTTGCTTTTGTACATATGTATATATTATAAATGTCTTTGTGTATATGTTTTCCTATAGCCTTGAAGAAGTCCCTATGAGGTTGAAACACGTCGGCTAATGGATTGTGAATCTTGGATTTTATCAACTTGATGTATTTCACCATTCTCAATAAAGAATAAAGTATAAAAGAAAAAAGAACAAAACGACTTGGGAACTTCTTGAGGACATCATCATTAATTTGCATTGAACTTATCTTGAATGGACATATAACTCTGTGTGTGCAGAATGCATATCGTTTTCCAATTTAGTTTTGGGTTTCCCAATAAGGGAGAGGAGAGGGGTGCACTCCCAGGTTTTCCTGCACCAATCATAATTTTCCTGATTTTCTGACAGGTGCGGTTGTTTGCCTTTTCCTCTGACCTCTTTCTGTTTTCTGTAAAGGGTTTTCTAACTATTTTATTTAAAATGGTTGTCGACTCTCATATCCCCAAAGAGTCACAAAGCTATGCCATTATATAGACGGCATTTGCTCAAGAGGAGATCTAATTGTTGTTTAATAAGCTGCACTGTATTGTCTTGGTTTTAATTGGATATTAAAACAAAATGTTACCATGAACATAAGTAAAAGAGTTAATCGCTTTTTCACATATTTTAGTGATATTTGTACTTTAGCCTCGATTTTCTACTGTTAGCACCTTATTTCCATTGTATTAGCACTTTATCGTTGCATTCATGAATTGATTATCTTAGTGGATATAATCTGTAATCAATAAAGCTACAGTTTTTTCTTATATTTTGTTGATATGCCTCAATTCCACTCCTAGCACTATTTCTTCATTGCACTAGCATGATGTATACCGAAATTGATTTTTTTTATTGGATACAAGTTGCAGTATTACTTTTCTTGTTGTTTTCATTTTTCTTTCTGTTGGTAATCAGCACAATAAAAAATAAATAAAAAAAGTAACTTAAAAATAAAGAATAGGGCAAGAATCTGGCACAATTATTTGTAGAATAGGGTGGAGAAACCATTTGGGACAGGCGATTTTAGCTATTTCTGGTGAGCAATGGCCATCACTACCTCTCAGATGCGTATGTGGTGGTCAAAAATGGTAGTCTGTTGGGGTGTTAGATGGGGATTATGCTCACCACGTATCAAAACCTGTGACTCCTCTGGTGACAAGTCTTTGGCCTAATATTGCCATGTCTTTTAGCATAGTCTCATCATGTATACCCCATTTTTACAAACATTGCCCCATTCACACTACAATAAAGATTCTGACAGGTGACCTTTTGCCTAGTAGCTTGTTCCTGTCTCTTCAACACCAGGCTCTAAGTATTCTATCATAATCCCTGTCCCCAGGAATGGCAGAATTTTTCTGTATAAGGGTCACCACTTTTTTTCATCCTTGTCCAACAGCCAGCTGTGCATTATCACACTTGTCTATAAAAGCATCAGTAATTGTTTTCAAAACATTTATGATTGTTTTCAAACCATCCATGGTTGTTTTAAGAACATATAGATCCTAGAAAAAAAACATGGAGTGGCCACTTTAGTATAAAAGACCCTTACTCCCCCGTTTTTATCGGGACTGCTTCTGTTCATCTTATTAGCACTATGGTAGAAATGTATCTACTATTTACTATACTGGTCCTAGCAATCTCTTTCATATGCTTCTGTCTCCTAATTATCGCAGCACATATGTTTTACACGAGGCTGTCACTGGAACAATAAATTCTTATTGAAACTTCCTAATCGCCATCCTGTGTATTTTCTGGGAGAAAGCAATCATGAGTGTTGGAGTGAAACGTACTGAACTGTTTTCCACAATTCCTGAGGAATCAAGATTGTCATGTTCAGCGGTTGTCAGAAACTACCTACACCACTGTAGAATACAGGGGGTTGGTAGTGGCACTATTGAGCTAGCTGGTCTAACGGCTGACATATCCTGTGGGGGCATCCGAAGTGTTTGGGACACCAAGCCCTGAGTTTAGGTCACCCAAAATGTGCATGTCCTGGGGGACTCAAAGGAATTACCCAACATGGTGCAGCAAACGCTGGTTTGGTTCTTTTATTAAAAGTTAAAATCTGAGTAGTTCAGTTGTGCTTTCTCAGAAAGCCCTACTCACACTTTTCTGAGATGTCTGAAGTGAGAAAGAGAATCCGCCTCATCTGAGAAGATATACTCTGTGTATTGGCTGTAAGGTTAGCATGCTTGTAAGTATAAAAGGTCCCCTATATTGTGAAAACCCTACCTCTTTCTTCTCTTCTAAAATGACTGACTCTGCTAGTAGCTTTGGGGAAGACGAATTTGCAAATGCTCTTAACATCACAGAGAACTGCAGACATGCAGTAACAATAAAGCTGTTAGACCACGGCGTACCAGCAACAGGTGGCTGTGCTACCTTTGTGTTGCATTCTGTGATTACTTGCTCGTAGTTGGAGCAGGTAAGGGGTGGTTTGCTTTTACCTATCTTTACTTATTTCTTTTTTTGTACGTTTTTCTAAATTGTGGTTCTTTGTTTGGTTACTTCTACGTTCTACTTGAGGGACCATCTAAATAGTGTCTGGCCCTTTGTGGGAGAGCAATTGGGTTTCCTCCGTAATTGAAGTGGAGCGAATATTGACAATAAATATTCTTTCACATGAGTATACACTCATTAAATTTGAAATACACGTACTTAAGCCCCTATATATTTGATTAATTTGTTTCTTTTTTCTGTGCTGTGTGCTTAGGTACATGTTTTGCAGAACTGCACCTGGATTACATGCCAGTGGAGCCCACTACTTTTTTTGCGGTGGACTCGTTGTGAATAGGTGACTGAATCCAGAGGTTGTTTCCAGAACTGTGTAGGAAGCACGCTCTTTCTCATTTTCACTCTGTCTACTTGGAGTCCAAAATCACTATGTTGTTTCTTGATATAGCTTTGATAATTTTTCAAATCTACTCTAATTTTTCAAATCCACTCCGGTTTTACTCATTTGGCCCTTGACTGAGTTTGTGACTAATTTTGTCACTATTTATTTGGGTGTTTTATCTTTTTGAATTATTCCTTGGTGGTTTCCTTACATTGGTGGTCCTTATTTTCTCAGTCTTTTCTGCTTGACTCTTATGCTAAGCTGTGACCCCCTGGTCAATGTTTCATAACCCTGTGTTTATGCACTTTCTCTAGATTATATTACTGGATTTTTCTATTGGACACTCTGGTATTGAATATTGTTTGTCCTGATAAGGACAAACAATCTCTATTATATTACTGGATTTTTATATTGGATGCTCTGGTATTGAATATTGTTTGTCCTGATAAGGACAAACCAAGTTTAATGTGGTAGATGTTGAGCTTTCACCCCGAGGCTGCTGAGCTTGTTTCTTTTGTAGCTGCCAACTCCCAACTCCCTTTTGGACTAATCAGGTAACAAGGTTTTAACTCTTGACTACTCAGATTTTTCCGCAAGGGAAAGGGGAAGTGGAGTGAGAAACAAAAAACAAACACTGCTCTCTTGTCTGGTCCAGCGATGTTTCTCAGAGTAAGTGTGCCGGGCCTTCGATATTGACTTCTTCTGTGATGCAAACAATTATTATGTAATCACTGTAATCAGTTAAACCTTCCTTAAATAATTACTTAACATGAGCGTAGCAAACATACCTCTTAATTTCTGGCCCTGGCTTACACTTCAACAATTATCAAAGCTCCTTTTATTGAGACTGAGCCTTTAAAATAAAATACACAGTATAAATCTTAAATCACTATGATTATTTGTATCATATAATAAATGATTCACACATTGAGTTAATATTATTAGTTTTGGTTTAAATCAACATTAACTAACTGTCGCATACCTGATTAATTGTTTTCAAGAGGAAAATTATGGGGTTCTGATCTGAAAAATAGAAAATAGGAAAAAACAAGAAAATACCAAGCATCTTAATCATAGCACTCTCTGTGCCTTACCAATGCTTGTTTTATCAATTTCACAGCATTGAATCAAGTGCCAAGTAACTCTAAATACCAAACGTTTTCACATACAGAACCTTAACATAAGACTGATTCAGTTTAAACAACCTTTTCTTGATTTGGTTGTACCAATGTTTGTTTTCCGTGAAGATCGAGTCATAGAATGATTATTCTCATTCCTTAATCAAGTAGAACCCAATGTTTGTATGGTTTTCACAAGGTTTAAAATCATAATGCTTTACAGTCTTAAAACAATCTCTTTTCCAATGGTTAGCAGTTTTCAATAATTAACAAGTCTCTATGTTCGTTTTTTTCTCGCAGGAGGAGAAAGGGTTAATCTTACTGTGCTCTGTAGCCAGAGGCCGGGGGTGACGCAATGCTGGAAGGGAAGCGGAAATATCCGAGAGATGCTCCAGAGCTCGGGGAGGAATGAAGAGGCGCGTCCGGAGGAATCCAAGAAGCTCAGGTAAGTTGAAAGGAACACCGGTTTTCCAAATCTCGCTGAACAGAGATTTCCTAGAACCGGTCTCAGCAGAAGGACGGAGGGAATTCTCAGCTGCTCTCGTAATGACGCTCAGATGAAGCAAAGCGTCTTAGTCTTGTTTTCGTCTGTCAGATTCCTTCTGACAGTGGTGAGTTTTTGGATACCGAGGCAGTAGCCTCATTACTCCACAATCATTTTGAATTTTTTAGTCGCTGTTTAGGTTGTCTTATTGATGTGTGACGCTTTGTCACAGTTGAGGTTGCATCACATGGTCTTCTCAGTGATTGCAAGCTGGCTTTTATACTTGCTGGCTTTCTGGAATCACATGCTGCACGCGTAAACGGAGAAACTGTTTACACGTGCGGCTAAATCAACGTGCATCTTAGAAACCTCTCTTCATTTAATGCTTGACTGGAAACAGGGTTTAAACAAGCATAAGCCAATACAATTACACAAAAATGAAATAATAATGCTGTAATCACTATTCCTGATACTAAATTTCCATCAACAGAATAAATCCTAACAATTAAGACATTGCCTAACTGAATAAACTCTGAAAGCGCAAACAATACCTAAGTGCACTTTAATTCCTAACAGTAGAAACTTCGTCGACGCCGACATGTGGCCTTGATTGAAGAGGACGCATTTTCTGCTATTCTTCTTTCTTGTTTTCTCCAAATTGTGTACATGTAATTTTCCTCAGCCACTATTTATGTTTACACAGCTTATTGTCTTTATGGTTTTTTTGTGTACCTTATTAAGCGCCATTTTTTTTGTTTGTTGATTTTTTATTAACTGTCTTATCAAACTTTGTAAATTTTTGAATTTGTGTAGGGGTATCATCTGTCAAACGTTTTTTGATACTTTTCTTGTTTAGTTTCATGTGATCAATATTTTGTATTTTTACGTCATATGGAATATTTTACTTGAACCCTTGTTAGGATTGCAACCTTCATGACTGAGGCATACGAGGTGTTCGGATCAGAGGTTTTCCATTCCTGGGGTAAGTTCCCACCTGCAGATCCAGTGACTAAATTGTTCCACACATACGTTGTGGTTGAACAACCAGAAAAATACATCTCTTACGAAGACATTAAAGTCCTGTTAACTTATAGCAGCATAAAAACTGGTTTAAAGGCACCGTCCCACACAAAACATCTGTTGTGAGACTCGGTCAACTCAGCATAGAAGGAGCGTCTTGGCCGGTCTTAGCGACATACACTCCACATCTCGAAACGGATACACTACTAGTGGATGACCTCTGTGCAGTATACAAACACATAGTCAGGCTATACAGACACATTACTCATTTTGTCATGCGAACATTAACAGGCCAACCTGCGAGACATGCTCCAGCCGGTTCATATCAAGCAATACCTAAAATTAACCCACAGACACTGAAATCAGTAATAGGGACAATACCTTCTAAATGGGAGCAAATTCAGTTCTGGATAGCATAAAAATTTGCACAGCTGGAAGCAGTAATTCCCCATACTGGTCTGCAGGAAAAACACCAAATGCTAAATATTTGCTTGCCAATGGGGATTGTTCCCTTGATTGAAGATTGTACCACGTGGGGAACAATATTTGCTGCCGTTTATGTCAGAGTACACAGTACCCCTTCCTTAGCAGTTGTTCCTGATGTATTGAAACAGATACAGAATGAATATGGGGCAGGACCTACCCTGGACTTAGGAATGAAGCTGATGGGTAATTCTGCCCAAGTCTCTGCAATAATGCCGAGTAACATAAAGGGGGAGGCAGCAGCAGTGGCAATACATAGCCACCTAAGGGAAACAGCTCCCAACAATAGGGAGTGAGAATTACCAAAAATTATTGAATAAACATATGCTGCTTTAGGTTAGGATATTTTGGGAACCAAACTAGGGAAGCCACAAATGGCACGTAGTCCTGACAAAGACAACTCAAAGCAAGCACTCGCTTCTTCTCGAAAGAAATGGGAAAACAAGAATTCTAAAAATAATAATTCAGAACAGAATTCACGATCCAGGGATGGGTCTCCCCAACAGGAGTACCTCGATAAGAGGTACAACCTTAGGAATCGTGACAACATTAGGAAACCTGATAGGAATCAGGACACTCATACATGTTTCTTTCATTCCTTCCAGGGTTCATCAAAAAACTCGGAGAGGGACGGGCAAGCAGAACAAAAGACTGAAGATCGACCAAAGACAAAAAGGTACACACATCAACCTTCAGATTATATTATCAAACAGTAAGTGCAACCTAAAGCAAGACCTAATTTCAAAAAGAACAAAGTAGCTGGCTTAAAGATTAGACATGCCCAGGTTACTGAGGACTCAGCTTCTGAACGGGGAATGGGCTCTGAGGATGCTAGACTGCGCGGCAGAAGTAACAATATCTTGCCAGAACCTGAAGGATTTTCTGGTGACAGCAATATTGAATGAACATATCACAGTGGAAACACCTGATACCAGAGTGAGTGTCCCTCATATACTATACGAAATTACACTACAAATAGAGGGGATATCTCAAGTAAAATTAAAGTTCTCTTTTGAGAAAATTTGACATCCTGTTAGCAGAAAGAGCTTGACCTCCTGAATTTGGGATGGAGTGCCCAGAAGGTGAACGCATCATTTTGCCTGCTTTCTCCGACATCAACCCAGAATCTTTAAAACATTCATACGCGCAGGAGTGGGCACTAGTGCTAGCTCCAGCATTATACTGCAACCATGTAGGGTGGGACGTGGAGTCTACCTACCACAAAATCCCATTAAAAACTGCTCCAAATCCACAGAGACAACACCCTATTAAGAATGATGCTAAGAAACAGGTCAAAGAAATCTTAGACCAACTTGAATATCAAGGTGTAATTGAAACTTGCACCTCCCTCATAAATAATCCTCTGTTTCCAGTAATGAAACCCGACAACTCATAATGTTTATTTTTAGATTACCAACATTTAAACACAAGCACATGAACATTTGTGGTTCAAAATGCACATTAATGAATAACATTGTGCGTAAAAAATACAAAATGACATTAGATATCTCAAATAGATTCTTCTGCCAAAATATAGCTCCAGAAAGAAGATATTTGACAGCATTTTCTGCTCGGTGGCGGAGAAGAAAACCCAGAACCCATGGGAACCCTTAACAGAAAGGGTATTAGTTGCGGGCGGTAGTTGGGTCAATCACCTATACAGGGTCCAGAGGGCACTGAATAATATGCCAAGAAAATCTTCGGGAGGACGTACCCCCTAAGAGATTCTGTTTGCGACAGACATGTGGGTACCTGACCTCAATTGTGCCAGCAAATTGGCGGATATAAAACCATTTGAATTGTATTGTAAGATTGTTTGGCTGTTTTACAGGAACTCAATGAATTCCGGCCATTACAAAGCAACATCCAAGTAAAACGCACCACCACTGGGGAAGTGAAACCTGATCCGGCACGACCCAAAAGTCAGGGACCTGTTCAGAGAAAATATTGTGGACAAAAAGGAGTTAAGGCCATCCTACTGAACACCTGTACCTGTCTTGGCGATTCAAGGAACAAGAACAGAACTTCTTCCGCCTCTTGCCGGAAAAAAAGAAAAAAGATATGTCTCCATTGATCTGACCAAACCACACTATGTGGCCGATTCTGAACAGCAGGCCATAGGGAATCCTGAGTAGCTGCCAATCACCTCTTACTACTGCGAAAAATGAAGGAGTATCAAATAAAGGAGTACAAATTTCACCTGTTGAAATTGAACAACATACAGATGAAACTGAAACGCAAATTGCAATTCGGCCCAACAATGAACTTTACATCAATGTGCCTTTACAAGAAGCAACTGCCAGTTCTACAAAGCCTGCTGAGCTCCCAAAGATAGATCAAACTGCGTCTGGTTGCTTCATCAACTTTGATTACTTTTCTTTAGATCCAAGTGAACCTGAGCAAATGCCATCCATCTCTAAAAAAGTGCACCTTCTACAATTCTATCTCTGGCTGAAAAAGACTTACTTAGTATCACCTTGGCTGCATCTTTGGTTTGTATTAGGGATCCTGTTCTTGTTCATTTGGATTGGTATAGTAACCAGTGTTCCCTCTAACCCGCGCGGCTGCGCGGCCGCGCAGCTTTAAGGCACCCGAGCGGCAAGTGCCCCTTGTGAAGCGCGCACTTGTTCTTGCTGCCGCCCGGTTTTAAAACACGAGCGGCGAAAAATGGCAATTTACCGGTGGCCTGAGGCCTTTGTCAAAGTATTCCTGTTAATCACAGCGCCCATCATGCGCTGCAATTAACAGGAATAATTTCACAAATGCCCACAATAATCTCGCAGCCTCACTCTATTGAGAAAAGACATTCAGCAAGTCCAAAAGCACAACGTGTGCTTTACACGTTGTGCTTTCAGACGTGCTTCATTTCTTTTCTAAATAGAGCGCAGCTGGGTGCCGATTGCGGGCCTTTGTGATAATATTCCTGTTAAATGCAGCGCATGATGGGCGCTGTGATTAACAGGAATCCTTTCAAGTAGTTTTTGGGCTTTTTGGGGTCCCCTCTATTTGTGTGCTGGATACATTAAGGAGCCCGGCCCTGCTTCTGTAAGAATGTCCGTCTGTAGTATGTTAGAGACAGGCTGTTTCTAAAACTGGAAGGTCTGCTACAAGATGTACTGTTTGCGTTACCACCCTGGGCAGCAGGGTGTAACACGACAGGCCTTACCCCCAGACTGTGACCAGAAAGAGTCGTGTGAGGGATGCTATGTGGACAGCAGACTGGAGTGTGAGCGATGCTTGTGAGCTCAGAAAAAACAGTCTGAGAGACAATTCACCCACGCCTGCTCGTTGATGTTTACATTATTTGCTCTGCGTGGCCCAAACTCCTTTCACTTACACGTCCACCTGAAAGAGCTCCTTTTTCAATGTACTCCTCTGGGATCACTTCTGCTTTTAGAACCTTAGACAAGGGATTTGCTCGGAACGGTTGCATGAGCCAGTTTACATTTTTCTTGGAGCACCTCGCTTCATATGGGTGCTACTGTGTTGTCCAAGCTTTGAAATCGTAGCCTTGGGTGGAGTACTTTCTAAGAAATGTCATTATAATATATATATCTCATTAAATCTTGCCAACTTTATGGTATCTTTTTTAACTATATTTTCAAAAATAAAGCATGCACAGCTATCAACAATATATTCAGCAATTACTTCATTTGACCAAACCTTATGCAATTCACTGTATATCTATTCAACAGTATAGTTTTGATGCAGTTAGAACTTGTGCATGTGCTACCAAAGAAATGCAAATGACCTTGGGTGGTAGATGGCCGCTCTGTGGACGCTGATCGATACTGAACTGCTGAATCGGATTAAATAACTTGATATTTGCTAGGGTATAGTCCTGGTATGCAATGCAGCCGTTCATAATTTTCGTCGATGCTGGCTCACTGTCACCAGAGAACCGACAGTCTAGAACCATAAGGCCTACTGAAGTGAGAAATCTACTAATTTTTTTCCTAAGCGATCAGGGTGCTTCTTTGGCAGGGAGACTTGCTTTGGAATGGCCACCTGAAGGCCCGTCTCATATACGTCAATGTCTTATTCTTGAATGCAAAATAGATTGAGGTTGAAGTGACCTGTTAGAAACATGTATGTATTGGTATGTGCTTCTTTCAGATCCATAATAACTTTGCATAACTTTAAAACGTCCAATCTTTTTTTCTTTAGGGAGTGGATTTAAGTAAACATTCAAAAGGATCAGGGCAGGACCGGGGAAGTACTGTAAGGAAACCATGGGTCAGGGTGAGGGAGGAGGCCCGTACCATTAGACTAGAGCTGATATAAATCGAGAGGCCCCCTCTACAGCAACCTAACTGACCAACTTTTGTAGTCGAGCAAGTATATTCAATATATTGCCATATGATTCATAAGAAAAGCCAGAAGTAATCATTCCACAAGATTAGAACCAATATCCCCTTACATTTCATGATTTACTCCCAAAATCGTCATCTGGTAGTAAAAGAGAGATGGCTGTGGGCCCCCCATGCCATTAACTTAAAACCTTTCCCTGGCCAGGCCTTTCCAGGTCTCGTCTATAGACAGCGTTTAGCTGTTGTCGAAGTCATATTGTGGACACAGGGGTAGGCAAAAAGCAAACTGAAATACACCCCCCCCCCACCCCCCACCAATTCGATCGGTACCTCAAATACCATCAGGAGAGGGAAGCTAGTAAGGTTTGTCCTCCCTAGAAGAGGTATTCATCCCGCCTATCTAATAATCTCTCCACCCTTTAAGCCTTTCATCCAGCGTCCATTTCATCTGTCTATTCATGCTCCCATCCGTCTGTCTTTTCATCTAATCCATCCATCCTTCCTTTACCATTCCATCCATCCATCCATCATTTCACCCACCTTTTATCAATCACCCAGCCTTTCACCCTTCCACCCAGGTTTCATCCATCTATCCAAACATTCATCCTTCACTCCATTCTTACATGCACCCACCCATGCAAATATAACTTTACTCTTCTATCTCTCAGAACTTTCACCTTTGTATCCATCCTTTTATTGACCTCTCCTTCTTGTCGCAGTGTCTTCCTTCTTTTCATATTTCCTATATTTCATTCTTCCTTTCTGCCCTCCCTTTATCTTTCCCTCTATTTTCCTCATTCTTTCTCCATCTGTTATGGTTTCTACCCCGCATTTAGAAAAGAAATGCAGAAGGTTTTTAGATAGTGCGAAATCAACCCAAAAGTATTGGAGCACTTTACATGATTTATTATTATATGTTTTTTTGTATGCATGGGGAGATTAATTGATTTGCCCAGAATCACAGGATGTTAGGCTGACCCGAGACTAAAAACCCATCTCCTAAACCGATAGCTCGAGCATTAGCCACAACCCCAACCACAAGAGCGGAAGTATTTTCAATATTATATACAACTTGATGCAAAAAACACGCATTGATAAAGCCAATAGTCTTGGCTTCTTGTATTGTATATCTGGATGCAATGACAGAAGCAGCAAAATATCAGTAGGGTGGCACACTATGCGATGCACATCTTTTTAGTGTAATTGCTTTTAAGCCACACCCTTAATTGCATCGGTTACGCACCTTTGAAAGATCACCGAGTATTTTCATCCCACTCAAAGCCCTGGTCTACACACGCGGTCAGGTTCTTGGCGCACATAGCCTTGGCTGCAGCGCACACAGACCTTACTCTGTCGCACACAGAGGAAAATAATTAGAGGGAACATTGATAGTAACTGTCTTTTTCCTACTACTGAATGGACATTACCTCCCATAACGCTCTGCAATACAATCTGTGCTATTAGTCTTGAAACCACATACATCATCACACCGTGAGCAGAGACACTTGTCCCTAATGACCATTTCAGCATTTCCAGTACCAGATGGTATAGTTTGGGATAGGGTTTCTTATGATGTATTTGGTCCTACTGAACATTTTAAAATTATATGTTATTATATTATGTTCAAAATTTCAATGAATGACTTCATTACCTTGAGTTCACTTTCTGATGATTTGGACATTGAGACTGTAAATACTATGCTTTCAGATTTAGAACAGTCTGCTGCATTTTCCTACAGGGAATTGTATGAAGATACACCTATGACAGCATGTTTTGTTACCAGCATTATGGTATTCCCTTTTTTGCACAGATACTGATCCATGCACTGTAAACCCTTACCATCAATGGTAACATTACCCGACACCACCTGAAGGCAGTTCTGCCACATTCGCACAGAAATGTGCATACTTTTCAGGGTTCAATACATCAGATCCAGCATCATACTATTATAAGTTAGTACCAACTAATGCAACTGCAAAGAAAATTATGTTGACAACCAACAGGCTCATTTATTCAGTACCTTTCATCTCCCAATTGTCTATACAAAGTTTTGACTATTGGAGGGACACAATAGACACAGAATCCATCTGGGGGATGAAAGATTGGCAGGTTCAGGGAACTGATGCTTTATTTAGAGCTTGCCTCATACCATTACAGATAATATTCCTGAACAGAACAGTGCAACAAACTACCTGCTACCCATTTGCAAAAATAAAAGACCTAACAACACCACACAACCAGTTACCCATACCTATTGAAGGTATATTAAATGACAACTTGATAAGTGAGGAAATGCTGGGTGAAATGGTACAGAATGGTACTTACAAATCCTCAACTCCCAATTGGAAGGGATGGTTGGTTTGGCCTCTTGACACAAACAAGTGTCAAGCTTAATTTAAGGGTACCACCAGTGGTTTCAATATCAATAGGCCCGACCCACGCTATGTACACACAGATGAACCAGGAGTAGTGATGTCATATAGTGTTGTACCTAGAATGGCTAAAAACCCCAACACTACAACAGATGAAACAACACTTGTCCCTTCTTGCTGACAACATGGATCTTAGGGATTTCTCGCTAGGTCCCAAGACACAGATTAAGAAATGCTTCTTATATACCTTCTACAATGAACTGTGGAAAGTCTCCCAACAGGATGCTGCTGAGAGATTACGTGAAACTGACAGTGTTAACTTAGAAAAGGCCCTGGTTGTGGTAGACAATGGTATGACCACACTTTCTTCACATATCTATTCACTAGACAACTTTGTGTCCTCAACAATTGACATAACGGAACAAGATTTGTCCAATCTACAACATGGGGAATCTCAATTGCGCTCCATTATGCTTTTAAGCTGGGCGCTGAAATCATTGCATTCAGGCAACGTCCCATGGAAATACATTATTAACACAAGTTTGTTTTCGGATTACAATCTGACCGACAGACATTTGACTATGGCATGCAGAGATACTAAGTACACCATGCTGCTCGTTGAGAAATAGGAGAGTCACTGTCTACAGAATTGTTAATTCAGGGCTTTATCACACTGCCAATAACAACATTTCAGTTCAAAATACTGCCTTAGATACATCCAAGCGGGCAGGTGAAGCCTTGGAAACATAGGAATTGCCATATAGATATAGGTACAGGAATAAGGACACTGAAGTTTTCTTAAGTGGTACAGACTGTGAGAATGCTTTATGTGGGTCTTTGGTGTGCAAATAAGTGTTGCTTAATGGAACATGTAATGTGTCGAAGCAAACTTATCTTGCTACTTGAAAGGCTCCACAGTTGCAGTGATTCATCTAGTTTTTTAATTACTTTTGAATGGAAGTTATTTGATGCTGAGTGATCAAGGCTTTTGTGGTATGGTGCCAGGCATTGCATATCTAGACATGGTAAACTTCAGGGGTATTTGCTATAAGCAAGGATGGTTTCCCCCGGCCCGCACAGTTAGGGAGGCACCACTGTGGCCTTCATTGAATGTTTCTAGTATTAGGTAGACCTGGGTGGTGAAATCTGCTCTGTTCGCAGAGTATGCAGAGTTTTCTGCACTCCACGCTCCGCAGAGCTCACGGAGTGCAGAAAACTCCACTTCGCGTAGTGCAGCAGAGTTTTTTCCCCACTCGTGCGAGCTGCTGCTCACGTAGAATTTCTACCCGAGCCGCAAGAAGACATGCATGAATGGCAGTTCAACCTGCACTCTCCCACTTGCGGAACTCTGCAGAGTTTTTTGTAACTTCGTGGAGTCCCACATAGCAAAACTCAGCGAACTACACCCAGGCCTGGTATTAGGTTTGATTCGCTGAGTACACTGAAAGCCATGTTGTTTCAACAAAATGTGACCTTAACTTCAGCTCGAGAGATGTTTGATCTACATGTTGCAAGGTCTTCAGCAGAGATACAGGCCCTGCCCGTACGAATTTCCCAATCCATTTCAGAAAAATCGTTCATCGTATGTTTAACATGTCTGATATGAGCGGGACAGCACACTTATCTAAGAAACTTTGATCAGGTCTCTTGACAACATTCCAGGCAATTTTTGGAGTAATTTCAGCTTTTATACACTCCATATTTGGAAGCGTTTTTGGAGGGCTTGCTTTGGTCCTGCTCTCGGCAGCGGGCATCCTGATTTTAATACTCTTGCTTTGCATGGACGTCACAGTCTCTCACAAAGTTGTTGTAATCCTATGGTGTTCTACCTGATAATGCCTCAGTTTTAAGAGCTGAGTGAGCATTAGTTCCTTTCTTTCAGACCTCTTCTGTGGATTCGGCTGTGTGTTGCACCTGTGTCTGACACTTCCATCGGGTGCACTGTCGAACATAGAAGCGCTACTGGTGCCTTTGCAGGTCCACACATGCAGTTGTCCACAGTGTATTCCCATGTTGATGAGCAACCAAGAGATGCTACAACTCCTGTTGGAAGGTATATCAGCTCTGCTCCAGAGGTTCAGTCATCGGATTCAAGCATGCAGGCATCTAACTCCCAATGGAATCAGAGATGACCATCTTTGCTCATTGGACATGACACTGGAAGTTCTTGAGGGACTGGTATCTGTGGATACGATGTTCAGGGATGTTGAGGTCTTCAGCTCAGGATTTTAAAAACAATCTGCCCTCTCCTGTGCTGGGAACCGTTTGGCAACTTTTTAAACATTTACTGAAATTGATGGTCCAAATTAACTTTGTTTTAATTTTTCTTCTCAGCTCTAACTTAGCTTCATGGCTTTCAAGGTGTTTAGTGCAATAATCACAATATATACAAGTTTAGAGGAACTTTTGAATGTTTTCTCAGACTTTTAAAGTGCTTTTTAGTATGTTTTATTACAAATGATTTTTATTTCTTTTTAATAATGTTAACTTTATCATTACCTAGCTGACCCTGTTGACCTTTTGCTGAGGAGTGGGTGCCATGTCTTTTAGGACAGTCTCATCATGTATACCCTATTTTTATATACATTGTCCCATCCACATGACAATAACGATTCTAAATGGGTGACCTTTTACCTAGTAGCTTGCTCCTGTGTCTTCAACACCAGGCTCTAAGTAATCTATCATAATCCCTGTACCTGACATATATAAACATGTCTCCAGGCACGGCAGAATTATTCTGTATAAAGGTCACCACTTTTTTTCATCTTTGACCAACAGCCAACAGTGATCACACTTGTTTAGAAAAGCATTGGTGATTGTTTTCAAAACATTTATGATTGTTTTCAAAACATCCATGTTTGTTTTAAAAACATATTGATTATAGAAAAAATCCTAGAGTGACCACTTTAGTTTGAAAAGACCCTCCCTCCCCCCTACAAATTAGAGGAGAATTCCTTCCAACCTGAGACAGGGGTCCTGCATGCTCAATCTTCGACACTTGGCGGTCTGACATCCCTTGCAGGTTGTCATCATCGACTCAAAGATGAGGTTCTTCATTCCCAACCATCAGGTGAGGGGGCTCGTTCTTCCCTTGAGGTTTCTTGGATACAGATACACATATCTATACACACATTCACCTACACATCCAGGTTAGGCTAGGTACATTTTAGGCAAAAGACTTAGGGCACGCATTTTTAAGAATATAGAAATGCTCCTGATTTTATCTGAACTGCTTCTGTTCATCATATTAGCACTATGGCATCTACTATTTACTATATTGGTACTAGCAATCTCTTTCGTGTGCTTCTGTCTCCTAATTGTCGCAGTACATATATTTTACACTAGGCTGTCGCTGGACCAATAAATTCTTATTGAAACATACTAATCGCCATCCTGTGTATTTTCTGAGAGAAAGCAAGCATGAGTGTCTGAGGGAAATTTACTGTACTGTTTTCCACGATCCCAGAGGAATCAGGGTTGTCATGTTCAGTGGTTGCCTGAGACTACTACACCCCTGTAGAAAACAGGGGGTGGTAGTGACACTGTAGAGGTAGCTGGTCTAATGGCTGACATATCCTGTGGGAATGTCTGGAAGTGGTAGGGACACCAAGCCCTCAGTTTAAGTCATCCATCCGCCCATTAATACCCTTTGGTCTGGGGAGGTCATCACATCCAAAGTGGCTCGCTAAGGAACTGCTCCGGATTTACGTTAGGAACATAGTTGGAGGCCAGAGAGAAGGTTTGATCAACTAAGTGGATTTGGTAGGCTAGCAGTCATCCCCTCAGTTCCGCCATTTTACATCCCACTGTGTCCTGAAAGGAAAACATTAATAAAGTAGCACCCTCCCAACCCCCCTGCTTTAGTAGCATTAGAGGAGAAGTATTGTCGGGAGAATTGGCAGAACTTTAAATTAAAACTGTTCCAACCCTTTTACCACTCCAATCACAAATCAAGTGGATAATGAAGAACTGGTTTTTCACGTCAACGATTCTCCAAATCAATACCAACGATATTATATGGGTTTAACTACATCGGTTACGGACGTTCCGCTGATTTATTTTGTTATCAGGGATTCATGTGTTTCATGTATTGCGGATGTTTGTTAATTTGTTCAAAAGGGCATTATAGGATATTGAGTTTTTTGGTAGTGGCACCAACGAGGGTGGTCCATCATCACTGTTGAAACTCTTGAGGGGTGGAACATGGGAGCCATACATTATTAATTGAATACAGGTGGAGGAGGAGGTGTTTAACACAAAAAAATAAGCCGCAGCAAGACCACGTTTAGTATGGCACCAGAGTTCTGGGGCGAAAAGACTGCTTGTATAATCGCCAATCACCAACAGGTAGTTACTGGGGAATGAAGTGTTTTTTGTATGAGTTCAGGGGGAAGACCAGGGAACGGGGTGACTGTTTGCGATATTGGAGGTTTTACTTGAAAGGGCACGAGCAAGTGAAATTTTGTTTTTGTCTACCACAAGGTTTATTGAATACGCAACCAGGGGGGGTGCAAATTATTGTTTGGTGGGGTGAGCTTTGGTGCATGGGATTTTTGAACATTTTAATTTTTACATGTTTGAAGCAAAGATCATGCATTTTGTTGATGGGTTTATATCGGATATGTACAATGTACTTGACATCAAGAATGATTAGTGAATGTTAATTTTATGGGACTGACATATATTTTTTAATCATCGTTTATACCCCTGAAGAAGGTCATTTAAAGACCGAAATACATTGGGTGAATTTATTGTGGCGGAGCAACAGAGTGTGTTTATGTGCCAGTGAATAAGCCCGGATGGGCAATTCTTGTGCAATTGAAGATGCGAGAAATGATGTAACTCTGTTTCTTTGGCGTGCCTTATCAAGATGGAAAAAAAGTGTTCTAAATAAACTGGATGAATTGTGACAAACAGTATTGAGTACTTGGATAGCTTATCACATACGTGAATCAGGCTGTGCTACCCTTCTGTGACATGTAAAGTTCGTGTCACCTCCTTGTGAGGACTTTAAATGATGCCAGTCTCCTGCTGGTTAGTGTGTCTCCTGTAAGAGGGAAACATCACCCCTTCGCTTTCCAAATAAGACAAGATGGCTTTGCGTTTAACTGGGCTATTCAGCCACTTCACATTTACTGTGATTATCTTCAAATCAGTGTGCAGCTGGAAGGGAGGTTTTTGATGTGGGCTGCTGCGGGGGAGGATGTGCTAAACCATGACCACATGCCTGAAGTCTATCCATCTCTGACCATTGAAGGTGGCTGTGATTCTTTGTCTCATAGCCACAATCCAAGAAGCGAATGACTGTCCCTCCCCTAGAATTCCCAAAGAACCCATTTTGGGAGGAAAACCAAAATATTAACAAAACAATGTCTCTGTGCACTGGGCTAACCAGTAAAGTCCCATCGGGGCACCTGAGTGAATGTCCATCTAGGTCACCTCCCAGAACCTGAGATGATGCTGCCGGCCACCCTACCCCAGAGCCTGGTAATGGCACTATTAGTGCTAGAATATCCTTTTGGCCCTGACACCGAAGAGACACAGGCCGGTGCTGCTCCAATTCACCAGCCAGCCTGTCAAGCACTGCCTATTGCTCCATCATCATGGTAGGATGATCCGGTACACAGTCAACCTGAAGGATTTTGGATCATTTCCTACTGGTTGCAGAATATCTCCCTGTATTTGGTGGTTCTATGTGTCGAGGTCTCTTCACTTTTCTCTGAGAGATTAAGGAGGCAGCAGCTCTCCGCCAAGGTAATGAGTTAGTGTATCTTGTAATTCCAGTAGAAGATAAGGCAGAATGGATGTCCACATTTGTGCGGGATGCCTTTGTTCAGCAGGAAAGTAATGATAGCTTAAAAGTCCTGTCATCTCTGGAGAGTGATTACTGCCAGGTCTTGATATAATGTTAGGGTATGTCCTCTTTACTGCAAGGGTTGTGCATCGCATGCTTTGCTCAGAATGGGCTCCTTCAGCTGGAAATCATGTACGCAGATAAGAATGTTTTGTGGGCACCCTGTCTAGGTGCACCTCAGTTCCTGATTGTGCACTCTGGATGGGCAAGAAGAGGTCCTTCATGTAGGCCTTAATGGCTGAGCCATCCACCTTGTTTGGAGCACTCCAGATTCAGGAGTTATTTCTTTGGGAGAAAAGTTCAAGATCGGTCTGTGCTTGCAGGCCCATTTATTATTCTGTTAGTTGGATCATTTCCTTCTGCAAAAGCTCAATCCCCTGGTCGTGGCCAGACTTGTGATCCTCAAGAGTGAACACCCTGTCTTCCACATCCGTCGGTTTCTGTTTGACTTCCTTTAGGTTTTGGCAGAGCTCCTTCTTGACTACATGAATATCCTCATGAAGAGATGCAAAGTGTGCTACCATAAAGGATTTCATTAATGGGGCCCTTCTCTTAGCCCCCCTCCATCTCTATGGCTAAGCTCAGAGCCAGTGTGCCCTTCCCAATCATCCCTGGCAGCCATAGTGACTGCCAGGGATAATTTTCTCAAGAAGGTTGCTCTTGAGTGTCACAACCATCCGGGCCCCTTTCCATAAGCACCTCCTCTGTGTGCCCTCACCATGTCTTCACCTCAGGTGTCACAGGCTGATGATCAGACCCACTGGTCAGAGGAGGCATAGGAGTGCCGCCTCCGATGGACAAATGCCTGTGTAAGCCTGTGTGGCAAGGGAGGGGCTCCAAGCCTTTAGCACATAAACGTTTCTCAGGAGATACAAGATACAGAAAAGAAATCTCCACTGGGCAGTTACTGTCGGCATGGATTCACAGGTGGGTCACTACATACCCACAGCAAGAAGTGCATCAGATTGCAGACTATGAAGTGCAAAGGCATCCGGATCTGAGACAACATCACTGTATCCACCAAGACCGCCTCAACAGTTATCTGATTTAGGAAAGAGTTGAAGAACACTATGTCATAATGCTTTAACTGTCCAAACTAGGTGCCTCTCATATCACTCATTGAATGTATGCTTGCCTTTGACCCCGTACAGCACCAGCTGACTTTTGACTTGGCTATAGAAATACTTTTGACTTTTGGCTATAGAAATACTGCATATACACATACATGCATTCTGTATTTTCCTGCCACTTGTATGTGAAAAAAGCATCCTGCAGATGCACAGAGCACGTCCAATCTCCATTCATATGCTGTGGATATCGCTGATGCATTTTTTGTTTCCTGGTCCGGTGTTGACTTGTCTCAGATCAAGGATCGGCCTGAACGCCTCTTTGGGTTTTTCTTGGAAGCCTTAAATATCTGGCATAGACTTCTTGTCCATTTTAAGATTAAGGAACCAGTTCTATTGAATGTTTAAGGAGCAGTGAATGTATTTACCACCTTCCTTAAAAGTGACAACTGATGTCTTAGAGTTGGTTTTAGATGGATTGATGGAGGAGCTGATTTGATCTTAAGTTTGTTGCCATCCTGCATGATCTGTGGGATCCATCTGTCGGTGGTAATTAGCCTCCTCTCTGGCGGGTGTTTTTTTTACCCTCGCTCCCAGTGGAGTGGCAAATAGAGTAGAAGGACTGAAGCTTTTACTGTTTAGATTGTGAGAAAGACTTCCCTAATGAGTAGCAATGCTGCTGTTGCCCTATTCCTCGACTGGTACTGCAATGGTACTGGGCTTGCTACTGCCATTGCTGTCATTTAGCCTGAGGATAATAGGACCGTTAAATGGATTGCCTTGACTGGTACCTATTATGTCTGTGTCTGAACTTGCAGAAGTAAAATATCTCCTCTAACACCATTGCCTTTAGTATTTTTTCCTCTTTCTTCACACGCTCCACCTGCTCATCCGCATGAGATCCTAAAAGGACTGCCCCGGTAAAGGGGAGATTCAATTTTTTGAGTTCTGTGTCTTGACTGGGGTGGTTAGACTCAGCCAGGACGACTGAAGGAGTGAGATGCTGTGACAAAACTCAGTGACAGCAAGGTCTGCAGAAGCCTTAGTGGCACTTATTAGGAGACTATCTGGCTTTCCTGTACTGCCTTAAAAAACTATGTCTTCTATTTTTTGGCAAGCCATTTGCAAAGGCCATAAGAGATTCTCAAAGAGATCAGTCATATTGCCCCAACAAAGCTGATGTGCTAGGTGTAATGTAAGCTACAGCCATAGAATCATTCACTTTGCTTCCTATTGCATCAACCCTCTTACTTTCTCCCTTCTGGTGGCACTAATTTCAGGAAAATAATGGTGTCTCTTTCTTACAGTCGAGACTATCACTAATTCTGGCTTAGATTCCAGTCTCAAATAAATTGGTTCTGCTCGGAGGGTCTGTGTTCATTGAGATCTGATTGTAGCTGGAGTCAGGAACTCTTCTTAAGCTAACTCTGCAAAGTCGAGACCAATGGTAAGGTGGGTCAAGTGAAAGCTCTTGGTTGCAAATAATAAATTATTATTGAGACAGCCTATTTGGGGGCCTCCATTAATTTTTTCAGCTTTGTGGTCACTCTTATCAGGACATCTTGAAAAGTAAATAAATCATCCACAGTAGACAGTCTTATAGAAGTCGCTGCTGGAGATGTTTGTATGTGGGACATATTGTTGTGTAAACAGAGCCTCTGGCTCATCTCTTCAAGGTTTGCTTTCATTTTCAAAGTTTTTAGATCCACAAACATTGGACTAAAACCAAATGTTTTTGAGTATTATTTTCTTTTTAATTCATTCGATTTATTCAGTATTTCTTTTGACACATATTATTATTTTACATTTCACCTATTTTTTGCGAACATTTTTTGACCTTATGTACAAAACCTAAACATTAATATTCAAAAAACAGATTTCTAACAAAATCATTGAAGCTCTCAACCATACTCCACTCATACTATTACAGATAAAATACAGCTGGAAATGAAATGTTCACAGCAAAGCCATATGACATATGTAGAGATTCAAATTTATTATATAGTCTTTTGATCTGTTCGGTCTTTTCAATGGCTATCAACAGTCTACGCGTTTCGAACTCAAATTTATTTATAGAGTTCTCATCAAGACCGTAGTCTGTAAAAGAGGAGAACACCTTGTTTTAGAAAACGATACCTTGGTAGCTGCACGCTAGGCACTTCAACACTATCCACCTCCGTATCTTACCTCTTTTAAATCAGAGCCTGGGAAGGTTGGCAATTTACTGACGTAAAATCACTTTTAAGGCAACCTGGTGCACCAGAGAGAGAAGCTGAAAAGAACAATGCACAATGTCAAGGAAGGCTTATCTCACCATTTACAGCCCATTCATACTGTCATGTTTAAGTGGCACTTACTTATGCTCAATTGACGGGGGTTTAGGTCTTAATACTCTGTGCAACCTAAAACTGTACCAGGGAGACAAAAAGAAAGGGGAATGCATTCAGTATTGGTTGTTTGCGCCCCTCTGCCACAGCCTTTACCGATATCATTCAAACACTGTACCTGGGTCTTGGCTGCTTGCTTATAATGTCTGGGGTCCAGTGCTCCCGCCTACATGAAAAAACGGGATGAGGTTAATAGCCGGAGGGCACAGCGTTTTGTGCGGGAATCAGTTCAATCGCAATCCGGTAATTACCTCTGTAGGTCAGGGCACCGAGCATTCACTTCGTTCTTCCCTCGGTGTAGATGCCACGTTCAGTGTAGCGTTGACTTCCGGGTTTCCCAGGAATCATGGGAGATGTAGTCCTGGGCAGCGGTGGTGCCTTAAATCGGCCCAATATTTCCTGATTTCTTTTTGTGTGGCTGCATGTTTCTTATATTTTCGTTCTGATTAGGATAATAACACACTGCGCAGAGGTGTGTCTTATCATGAGTGATTAATAAAGTTTTGTTTATTTATTTTACACTTTCTCGAGCTGAAATAATTACGTGCGGTTCAGGTCGTAATCTTGGCGATATTTGTCTTATTATTCAGTTCCATCACTGGTAGTATATGTCCAATCTGGTGCTTCATAATTATCATTATTATAGACTCATTTTTGCACTTAGAGGGTTCCTGTGCATACTGTCCTCCTATGTTGATTTTTGTCGACCTGTGATGTCGCTCAAACTTAATGAGTGAATCATGGAAGATGTAGTCATAGGCAAAAGGTGGTTCTTTAAATTTGCCCAGTGTTATCTGATTTCCTTTTTATAAATGGCTGCATGTTTCCGTTCTGTTCAAGATAATGACACACTTCGTGAGGGTGTGTCTCATTATGTGTAACCAATAATTTTTGTTTCAAATTTTACAATTGCTCCCGCTGAAACTCATTATGCGAGGATCAAGTTGTGATCCTGGCGGTGTTTATCCTTTTATTCAGTTTGGTCAATGATGTAGCATAACAAATCTGGTGCCTCATTTTTCCGTTGTTCGAACCTCATTTTTTCCTTTGCAGAGTTGGTCTGAGTCCTGTCTTCATATGCTAATTTCTGTCAGCATGTGGTATCGCTCAAACTCAATGGGTGCAAAACCAACCACAAGTCCTCTTTATCCAGGGATGCCCCAAATTGTAGGTGGGCGACAGTCTGTGTCTTCTTAACCTAATCTAAATAATTCGGTTAGTTCATTAAGGCCCTCAGTTGTGGAATTGAATTTCAAAATCAGCATTGCCTCCCTTCTCGAGAGTTTTGCTTCTAGGTCGCCTCCTCTTTCGTCATTGTCCACTTTTGAAATAACTGTCCAGGTCAGCTCTGTATCTTTATGATTCCTTTCAAGCCAATGATTGACAAGCTGTTAATTCCTTGTTTTTAATCCTTGATTTGTGCTGTTGGATTCTGATTCGTACCTCTTGGCTAGTTTTACCAATGTAAAGTTGATTACAGGGACATAATATTCCATATATGACGAACCGAGATTTAGAATTCGTAAATGTATCATGTTTCCTTTTTATATTTCTGTGTTCAAACAGACTTCCTTCCTTTGTTGTCTCGCAACATGAACATTCACCACATTTGTGGTGTCCTTGGACAGGCGGTAGGCCCAACATTGTTCTTAAGACTGGATATTTGCTTTTTTGTGGCATTGCTGCTCTTACCAGTTGATTGGCAATGCTGGCATTCTTTTTGAAAGCAAATAGTGGCTCTTTACTGAATACTGTGTCTAAATTTCTCAATAGATGCCAGTTTTTATTAACTAGTTTTTTCAATGCATTTGAATTTGGACAGAATGTGGTCACAAAAACCATTCTTTCATTTTCTTTTTGTGGTTTTCTTTCCAATAAACTTTCCCGTGGTGTCCACCATTCTCTTTTGACGGACCTTTTCAATAGTTTTTTTGGGTAACCTCGCTGTAACAAGTTGTTCGTAAGGTTTTCCGCGTGTCTCAGGTACTCGTCCTTATATTGGCAATTCCTTCGAATCCTTAAGTATTGCCCGTAAGGCAAGTTATCTTTGAGGCTTCGAGGGTGGTTGCTTTTGAAGTGAAGGGCTTTATTTTGGTCAGTTCTTTTTTTGTATAATATTGTTACTAGTCCACCTTCAGAGGGGTATACCTTGACGTCTAAAAATGGCACCTTTTTCTGGGAATGTTCCATAGTGAATTTAATAGTTGGTACTTTGTTGTTTATCCAGCCATGAAATTTCTTTAAGTCATCCTCTGTCCCTGTCCAGACAAAGAAAATATCGTCGATATAACGATACCAGTTGTTGATCCATTGTGAAAATGGGTTTTCCCGATGGATAAAAGTATCCTCGTATTTCGACATGAATAAGATTGCTAATTCTGGGGCGAAGGGGCAACCCATCGCCACCCCGCCCGTTTGGAAGAAAAAATCTCCATTGAAATTAAAATAGTTCTTTTTAAGTGCGAATTCAGCAAGCCTTAAAATGAAGGAAGTTGGTATTTGATGGGGTCTTTCTCTTTCATCCAGAAAAGTTTCTAACACATAGATCCCCTCCTCTTGCGGGATCTGTGTGTATAGGGACGTTATGTCCATCGTCACCATTCAATGAGTATCAGCATTAAATTCAATTGTCATCGGTTTGTTTATAAAATCTGTAGTGTCTTGTACAAATGATTTGACTTGTGATAGAAAGGGTTTTAGGAAAAAGTCAACAAACTTAGAGATGAGTTCGAGTAATGACTGGCAACCTGAAACAATTGGTCGTCCCGGAGGTGTTTTTTCATCTTTATGTATCTTTGGTAAGACATAAAAGATTGGGATTCTTGGGTACTTGATTTTTAAATACTCCATTTCTTTTTTGCCCAGGAACCCTGCTGCAAAACCCTCATCAATGATTTTATATAGTTCATGTTTTATTTCCGATGTAGGGTCCTTGTTAATCTTCCGATAGCATGTACTGTCATTAAGTTGTCTTTCTACCTCATGGATATACAAGGCCTTGTCCCAGATCACAAGGGCTCCCCCTTTATCAGCCTGTTTATCAGCCTGTTTTATTACGACTGAGGTGTCTTTTTTCAAATTAAATAGTGCTTCTGATTCCATTTTGGATAGATTATGTTTGATCCATTTCTTTTTTGTTTCCATTTCCGTCACTCCAGATAAAATCGTTCTTTCGAAAGTGATAATTTCTTTTGGCATCTTACTACTAGGAGGACAAAAGACTGATTTATTTCTTAATCCTGTGATTTCAGATGGTGATTGATATATATTTTCTGCAAAAAAGGATTTTAATCGCACTTTTCGGCAGAACTCGATTACTTCAGTTTTTAGTTTTACGAAATCTGTTTGTCTGGTTGGCACAAATGTCAGTCCTTTTTTCAATACCTTCTCCTCATCATTTGTAAGGCTTCTATTCGATAAATTGAATATTGGTGATAGGGTTAGTTCCTGTAATTCTGTCTTCTTGTGGACATTTCCCATGGTTGCGGGTTGAATCTTGTTTTGCCGCGAGGTTTTGTTTGGCCCCTGCCTAAAAAAGATGCTCCCTGATGTTGCTGTTGAAAACCTCGGCGTCTATTGTTGTTCATCCGCGGGGTTGAGTTTTCACCCTCACTGCTACTCCCAGAAGAGGATGTGTCCGAGAATGTGATGAAGTTATTCTGTGATCTTCCCTGATATTCCTGAAGATGCTTTCTTGCTTCTGGTCTTGTATAAAAATCCGGCTGTAGGAAGGGGTATACTATCTCTAAATTAAAGTTCTTTTTGTCCTTTTCAAATTGTGCTGTTTTCTGGTTTATAGTATAGTCTTTAAACTCTCCAATATCTTTTTGGACTTTTTCAAGTAAAGTTTTTGAATCCGATATTAGTTAGTTTGTTGAGATTGCGGATTCTAATGCCTCAATTTCCTCCAGCTGACAGTCTTTGGGCTGTTTCAATGGTGAGCACCATTAGATCTCGGCTACATTTTGTCTCTATGTAGCTGTAACCCTTTTTATATATGGGGTCTTCTGTGAAGATAACCGGCACGTTTTTAATCTGTAGCCCACCTGGGATCGTTCCACTTCTTAAGTGCTGCACTAAGAAGTGGCCATGCAGGTCAGTGCAAATTTGTTTTTTCTTTAATCGTGTTAGTTTGTCGATTTCGTTTTGATTTTGAGCAGCAGTGCTTAGTGACGCAGAGGTAAATAGTGGAGGTGCAGCAAGCAGTTTCTTTATATGTTTCTCACTGTACGCAAAAGTTTCATTTTCAGACATACTAACCCAAATTCACAACTCACTCTTACAAAAAGGTCCACTCACGAAAGCCTAATCACACGGACGCAGAACCCTAGTTCCTGCTACAGTGCACACACTAGTTCTAAATCTGATTCAGCTTCCTTCACCTGAGATAAGAACCACACAGGCAGTCGCCTGCAATTACTACCAATATACCACCACTGGGTTTGGGCTCCCAATAGCACAGCTTAGCCACAAGCTACTGATAAACACCAGGTTGCCTTACAAGTGATTTTACGTCTGGAAATTGCCAACCTTCCCAGGCTCTGATTTAAAAGAGGTAAGATAAGGAGGTGGATAGTGCTGAAGTGCCTAGCGTGCAGCTACCAAGGTATCGTTTTCTAAAACAAGGTGTTCTCCTCTTTTACAGACGACCGTCCTGATGAGAACTCTATAAATAAATTTGAGTTTGAAACACGTAGACTGTTGATAGCCATTGAAAAGACCGAACAGATCAAAAGACTATATAATAAATTTGAATCTCTATATATGTCATATGGCTTTGCTGTGAACATTTCATTTCCAGCTGTATTTTATCTGTAATAGTATGAGTGGAGTATGGTTGAGAGCTTGAATGATTTTGTTAAAAATCTGTTTTTTGAATATTAATGTTTAGGTTTTGTACATGAGGTCAAAAAATGTTTGCAAAAAATAGGTGAAATGTAAAATAATAATATCAAAAAAGTTGGGCTCGCACACCGCTCACTCATCAGCTGGATCGCCCCACAGGATCATGGTAATTGTAGTTACATTAGTTCAGAACGTCGTATCTTCTTTTAAATTTAAATATCATATTCTTCGCCATCCCTGGACACGTGTTTCGTGGTATTTGCCACTCGTCAGCAGGGAGCAGGTCATAGCTTCTGGGGTGGCCGATGGCTGCCGCATATCACCAGGTATAGTACCAATACAGAGGCACGCAGGTGCAGAGTTCCCATGCTCGTCAGCCAAGAACCGAAATATCAAAAAAGTTGGGCTCGCACACCGCTCACTCATCAGCGGGATCACCCCACAGGATCATGGTAATTGTAGTTACATTAGTTCAGAACGTCGTATCTTCTTTTAAATTTGAATATCATATTCTTCGCCATCCCTGGACACGTGTTTCGTGGTATTTGCCACTCGTCAGCAGGGAGCAGGTCATAGCTTCTGGGGTTGCCGATGGCTGCCGCATATCACCAGGTATAGTACCAATACAGACGCACGCAGGTGCAGAGTTCCCATGCTCGTCAGCCAAGAACCAAAATATAAAAAAAGTTGGGCTTGCACACCGCTCACTCATCAGCGGGATAGCCCCACAGGATCATGGTAATTGTAGTTACATTAGTTCAGAACGTCGTATCTTCTTTTAAATTTAAATATCATATTCTTCGCCATCCCTGGACATGTTTCGTGGTATTTGCCACTCGTCAGCAAGGAGCAGGTCATAGCTTCTGGGGTTGCCGATGGCTGCTGCATATCACCAGGTATAGTACCAATACAGAGGCACGCAGGTGCAGAGTTCCCATGCTCGTCAGCCAAGAACCAAAATATCAAAAAAGTTGGGCTCGCACACCGCTCACTCATCAGCGGGATCGCCCCACAGGATAATGGTAATTGTAGTTACATTAGTTCAGAACGTCGTATCTTCTTTTAAATTTAAATATCATATTCTTCACCATCCCTGGACACGTGTTTCGTGGTATTTGCCACTCGTCAGCAGGGAGCAGGTCATAGCTTCTGGGGTTGCCGATGGCTGCCGCATATCACCAGGTATAGTGCTAATACAGAGGCACGCAGGTGCAGAGTTCCCATGCTCGTCAGCCAAGAACCAAAATATCAAAAACGGGCTCGCACACCGCTCCTCATCAGCGGGATCGCCCCACAGGATCATGGTAATTGTAGTTACAATAGTTCAGAACGTCGTATCTTCTTTTAAATTTAAATTTCATATTCTTCGCCATCCCTGGACACGTGTTTCGTGGTATTTGCCACTCGTCAGCAGGGAGCAGGTCATAGCTTCTGGGGTTGCCTATGGCTGCCGCATATCACCAGGTATAGTACCAATACTGAGGCACGCAGGTGCAGAGTTCCCATGCTCGTCAGCCAAGAACCAAAATATCAAAAAAGTTGGGCTCGCACACCGCTCACTCATCAGCGGGTTCGCCCCACAGGATCATGGTAATTGTAGTTACATTAGTTCAGAACGTCGTATCTTCTTTTGAATTTAAATATCATATTCTTCGCCATCCCTGGACACATGTTTCGTGGTATTTGCCACTCGTCAGCAGGGAGCAGGTCATAGCTTCTGGGGTTGCCGATGGCTGCCGCATATCACCAGGTATAGTACCAATACAGAGGCACGCAGGTGCAGAGTTCCCATGCTCGTCAGCCAAGAACCAAAATATCAAAAAAGTTGGGCTCGCACACCGCTCACTCATTAGCGGGATCGCCCCACAGGATCATGGTAATTGTAGTTACATTAGTTCAGAACGTTGTATCTTCTTTTAAATTTAAATATCATATTCTTCGCCATCCCTGGACACGTGTTTTGTGGTATTTGCCACTCGTCAGCAGGGAGTAGGTCATAGCTTCTGGGGTTGCTGATGGCTGCCGCATATCACCAGGTATAGTACCAATACAGAGGCACGCAGGTCCAGAGTTCCCATGCTCGTCAGCCAAGAACCAAAATATCAAAAAAGTTGGGCTCGCACACCGCTCACTCATCAGCGGGATCGCCCCACAGGATCATGGTAATTGTAGTTACATTAGTTCAGAACGTCGTATCTTCTTTTAAATTTAAATATCATATTCTTCGCCATCCCTGGACACGTGTTTCGTGGTATTTGCCACTCGTCAGCAGGGAAACGGTCATAGCTTCTGGGGTTGCCGATGGCTGCCGCATATCACCAGGTATAGTACCAATACAGAGGCACGCAGGTGCAGAGTTCCCATGCTCGTCAGCCAAGAAACAAAATATCAAAAAAGTTGGGCTCGCACACCGCTCACTCATCAGCGGGATTGCCCCACAGGATCATGGTAATTGTAGTTACATTAGTTCAGAACGTCGTATCTTCTTTTAAATTTAAATATCATATTCTTCGCCATCCCTGGACACGTGTTTCGTGGTATTTGCCACTCATCAGCAGGGAGCAGGTCATAGCTTCTGGGGTTGCCGATGGCTTGGCTGCCGCATATCACCAGGTATAGTACCAATACAGAGGCACATAGGTGCAGAGTTCCCATGCTCGTCAGCCAAGAACCAAAATATCAAAAAAGTTGGGCTCGCACACAGCTCACTCATCAGCGGGATTGCCCCACAGGATCATGGTAATTGTAGTTACATTAGTTCAGAACGTCGTATCTTCTTTTAAATTTAAATATCATATTCTTCGCCATCCCTGGACACGTGTTTCGTGGTATTTGCCACTCGTCAGCAGGGAGCAGGTCATAGCTTCTGGGGTTGCCGATGGCTGCCGCATATCACCAGGTATAGTACCAATACAGAGGCACGCAGGTGCAGAGTTCCCATGCTCGTCAGCCAAGAACCAAAATATCAAAAAAGTTGGGCTCGCACACCGCTCACTCATCAGCGGGATCGCCCCACAGGATCATGGTAATTGTAGTTACATTAGTTCAGAACGTCGTATCTTCTTTTAAATTTAAATATCATATTCTTCGCCATCCCTGGACACGTGTTTCGTGGTATTTGCCACTCGTCAGCAGGGAGCAGGTCATAGCTTCTGGGGTTGCCGATGGCTGCCGCATATCACCAGGTATAATACCAATACAGAGGCACGCAGGTGCAGAGTTCCCATGCTCGTCAGCCAAGAACAAAAATATCAAAAAAGTTGGGCTCGCACACCGCTCACTCATCAGCGGATCGCCCCACAGGATCATGGTAATTGTAGTTACATTAGTTCAGAACGTCGTATCTTCTTTTAAATTTAAATATCATATTCTTTGCCATCCCTGGACACGTGTTTGGTGGTATTTGCCACTCGTCAGCAGGAAGCAGGTCATAGCTTCTTGGGTTGCCGATGGCTGCCGCATATCACCAGGTATAGTACCAATACAGAGGCACGCAGGTGCAGAGTTCCCATGCTCGTCAGCCAAGAACCAAAATATCAAAAAAGTTGGGCTCGCACACCGCTCACTCATCAGCGGGATCGCCCCACAGGATCATGGTAATTGTAGTTACATTAGTTCAGAACGTCGTATCTTCTTTTAAATTTAAATATCATATTCTTCGCCATCCCTGGACACGTGTTTCGTGGTATTTGCCACTCGTCAGCAGGGAGCAGGTCATAGCTTCTGGGGTTGCCGATGGCTGCCGCATATTACCAGGTATAGTACCAATACAGAGGCACGCAGGTGCAGAGTTCCCATGCTCGTCAGCCAAGAACCAAAATATCAAAAAAGTTGGGCTCGCACACCGCTCACTCATCAGCGGGGTCGCCCCACAGGATCATGGTAAGAATATGATATTTAAAATTAAAAGAAGATACGACGTTCTGAACTAATGCAACTACAATTACCATGATCCTGTGGGGCGATCCCGCTGATGAGTGAGCGGTGTGCGAGCCCAACTTTTTTGATATTTTGGTATTTCTTGGCTGACGAGCATGGGAACTCTGCACCTGCGAGCCTCTGTATTGGTACTATACCTGGTGATATGCGGCAGCCATCGGCAACCCCAGAAGCTATGACCTGCTCCCTGCTGACGAGTGGCAAATACCACAAAACACGTGTCCAGGGATGGCGAAGAATATGATATTTAAATTTAAAAGAAGATACGACGTTCTGAACTAATGCAACTACAATTACCATGATCCTGTGGGGCGATCCCGCTGATGAGTGAGCGGTGTGCGAGCCCAACTTTTTTGATATTTTGGTTCTTGGCTGACAAGCATGGGAACTCTGCACCTGCGTGCCTCTGTATTTGTACTATACCTGGTGATATGCGGCAGCCATCGGCAACCCCAGAAGCTATGACCTGCTCCCTGCTGACGAGTGGCAAATACCACGAAACACGTGTCCAGGGATGGCTAAGAATATGATATTTAAATTTAAAAGAAGATACGACGTTCTGAACTAATGCAACTACAATTACCATGATCCTGTGGGGCGATCCCGCTGATGAGTGAGCGGTGTGCGAGCCCAACTTTTTTGATATTTTGGTATTTCTTGGCTGACGAGCATGGGAACTCTGCACCTGCGAGCCTCTGTATTGGTACTATACCTGGTGATATGCGGCAGCCATCGGCAACCCCAGAAGCTATGACCTGCTCCCTGCTGACGAGTGGCAAATACCACAAAACACGTGTCCAGGGATGGCGAAGAATATGATATTTAAATTTAAAAGAAGATACGACGTTCTGAACTAATGCAACTACAATTACCATGATCCTGTGGGGCGATCCCGCTGATGAGTGAGCGGTGTGCGAGCCCAACTTTTTTGATATTTTGGTTCTTGGCTGACAAGCATGGGAACTCTGCACCTGCGTGCCTCTGTATTTGTACTATACCTGGTGATATGCGGCAGCCATCGGCAACCCCAGAAGCTATGACCTGCTCCCTGCTGACGAGTGGCAAATACCACGAAACACGTGTCCAGGGATGGCGAAGAATATGATATTTAAATTTAAAAGAAGATACGACGTTCTGAACTAATGCAACTACAATTACCATGATCCTGTGGGGCGATCCCGCTGATGAGTGAGCGGTGTCCGAGCCCAACTTTTTTGATATTTTGGTTCTTGGCTGACGAGCATGGGAACTCTGCACCTGCGGGCCTCTGTATTGGTACTATACCTGGTGATATGCGGCAGCCATCGGCAACCCCAGAAGCTATGACCTGCTCCCTGCTGACGAGTGGCAAATACCACGAAACACGTGTCCAGGGATGGCGAAGAATATGATATTTAAATGTAAAAGAAGATACGACGTTCTGAACTAATGCAACTACAATTACTAGGATCCTGTGGGGCGATCCCGCTGATGAGTGAGCGGTGTGCGAGCCCAACTTTTTTGATATTTTGGTTCTTGGCTGACGAGCATGGGAACTCTGCACCTGTGTGCCTCTGTATTGGTACTATACCTGGTGATATGCGGCAGCCATCGGCAACCCCAGAAGCTATGACCTGCTCCCTGCTGACGAGTGGCAAATACCACGAAACACGTGTCCAGGGATGGCGAAGAATATGATATTTAAATTTAAAAGAAGATACGACGTTCTGAACTAATGCAACTACAATTACCATGATCCTGTGGGGCGATCCCGCTGATGAGTGAGCGGTGTGCGAGCCCAACTTTTTTGATATTTTGGTTCTTGGCTGACGAGCATGGGAACTCTGCACCTGCGTGCCTCTGTATTGGTACTATACCTGGTGATATGCGGCAGCCATCGGCAACCCAGAAGCTATGACCTGCTCCCTGCTGATGAGTGGCAAATACCATGAAACACGTGTCCCGGGATGGCGAAGAATATGATATTTAAATTTAAAAGAAGATACGACGTTCTGAACTAATGCAACTACAATTACCATGATCCTGTGGGGTGATCCCGCTGATGAGTGAGCGGTGTGCGAGCCCAACTTTTTTGATATTTTGGTTCTTGGCTGACGAGCATGGGAACTCTGCACCTGCGTGCCTCTGTATTGGTACTATACCTGGTGATATGCGGCAGCCATCGGCAACCCCAGAAGCTATGACCTGCTCCCTGCTGACGAGTGGCAAATACCACGAAACACGTGTCCAGGGATGACAAAGAATATGATATTTAAATTTAAAAGAAGATACAACGTTCTGAACTAATGCAACTACAATTACCATGATCCTGTGGGGCGATCCCGCTGATGAGTGAGCGGTGTGCGAGCCCAATTTTTTTGATATTTTGGTTCTTGGCTGACGAGCATTGGAACTCTGCACCTGCGTGCCTCTGTATTGGTACTATACCTGGTGATATGCGGCAGCCATTGGCAACCCCAGAAGCTATGACCTGCTCCCAGCTGACGAGTGGCAAATACCACGAAACACGTGTCCAGGGATGCCGAAGAATATGATATTTAAATTTAAAAGAAGATACGACGTTCTGAACTAATGCAACTACAATTACCATGATCCTGTGGGGCGATCCCGCTGATGAGTGAGCGGTGTGCGAGCCCAACTTTTTTGATATTTTGGTTCTTGGCTGACGAGCATGGGAACTCTGCACCTGCGTGCCTCTGTATTGGTACTATACCTGGTGATATGCGGCAGCCATCGGCAACCCCAGAAGCTATGACCTGCTCCCTGCTGACGAGTGGCAAATACCACGAAACATGTGTCCAGGGATGGCGAAGAATATGATATTTAAATTTAAAAGAAGATACGACGTTCTGAACTAATGCAACTACAATTACCATGATCCTGTGGGGCGATCCCGCTGATGAGTGAGCGGTGTGCGAGCCCAACTTTTTTGATATTTTGGTTCTTGGCTGACGAGCATGGGAACTCTGCACCTGCGTGCCTCTGTATTGGTACTATACCTGGTGATATGCGGCAGCCATCGGCAACCCCAGAAGCTATGACCTGCTCCCTGCTGACGAGTGGCAAATACCACGAAACACGTGTCCAGGGATGGCGAAGAATATGATATTTAAATTTAAAAGAAGATACGACGTTCTGAACTAATGCAACTACAATTACCATGATCCTGTGGGGCGATCCCGCTGATGAGTGAGCGGTGTGCGAGCCCAACTTTTTTGATATTTTGGTTCGTGGCTGACGAGCATGGGAACTCTGCACCTGCGTGCCTCTGTATTGGTACTATACCTGGTGATATGCGGCAGCCATCGGCAACCCCAGAAGCTATGACCTGCTCCCAGCTGACGAGTGGCAAATACCACAAAACACGTGTCCAGGGATGCCGAAGAATATGATATTTAAATTTAAAAGAAGATACGACGTTCTGAACTAATGCAACTACAATTACCATGATCCTGTGGGGCGATCCCGCTGATGAGTGAGCGGTGTGCGAGCCCAACTTTTTTGATATTTTGGTTCTTGGCTGACGAGCATGGGAACTCTGCACCTGCGTGCCTCTGTATTGGTACTATACCTGGTGATATGCGGCAGCCATCGGCAACCCCAGAAGCTATGACCTGCTCCCTGCTGACGAGTGGCAAATACCACGAAACACGTGTCCAGGGATGGCGAAGAATATGATATTTAAATTTAAAAGAAGATACGACGTTCTGAACTAATGCAACTACAATTACCATGATCCTGTGGGGCGATCCCGCTGATGAGTGAGCGGTGTGCGAGCCCAACTTTTTTGATATTTTGGTTCTTGGCTGACGAGCATGGGAACTCTGCACCTGCGTGCCTCTGTATTGGTACTATACCTGGTGATATGCGGCAGCCATCGGCAACCCCAGAAGCTATGACCTGCTCCCTGCTGACGAGTGGCAAATACCACGAAACACGTGTCCAGGGATGGCGAAGAATATGATATTTAAATTTAAAAGAAGATATGATGGTCTGAACTAATGCAACTACAATTACCATGATCCTGTGGGGCGATCCCGCTGATGAGTGAGCGGTGTGCGAGCCCAACTTTTTTGATATTTTGGTTCTTGGCTGACCAGCATGGGAACTCTGCACCTGCATGCCTCTGTATTGGTACTATACCTGGTGATATGCGGCAGCCATCGGCAACCCCAGAAGCTATGACCTGCTCCCTGCTGACGAGTGGCAAATACCATGAAACACGTGTCCAGGGATGGCGAAGAATATGATATTTAAATGTAAAAGAAGATACGACGTTCTGAACTAATGCAACTACAATTACTATGATCCTGTGGGGCGATCCCGCTGATGAGTGAGCGGTGTGCGAGCCCAACTTTTTTGATATTTTGGTTCTTGGCTGACGAGCATGGGAACTCTGCACCTGCGTGCCTCTGTATTGGTACTATACCTGGTGATATGCGGCAGCCATCGGCAACCCCAGAAGCTATGACCTGCTCCCTGCTGACGAGTGGCAAATACCACGAAACACGTGTCCAGGGATGGCGAAGAATATGATATTTAAATTTAAAAGAAGATACGACGTTCTGAACTAATGCAACTACAATTACCATGATCCTGTGGGGCGATCCCGCTGATGAGTGAGCGGTGTGCGAGCCCAACTTTTTTGATATTTTGGTTCTTGGCTGACGAGCATGGGAACTCTGCACCTGCGTGCCTCTGTATTGGTACTATACCTGGTGATATGCGGCAGCCATCGGCAACCCCAGAAGCTATGACCTGCTCCCTGCTGATGAGTGGCAAATACCACGAAACACATGTCCAGGGATGGCGAAGAATATGATATTTAAATTTAAAAGAAGATACGACTTTCTGAACTAATGCAACTACAATTACCATGATCCTGTGGGGCGATCCCGCTGATGAGTGAGCGGTGTGCGAGCCCAACTTTTTTGATATTTTGGTTCTTGGCTGACGAGCATGGGAACTCTGCACCTGCGTGCCTCTGTATTGGTACTACACCTGGTGATATGCGGCAGCCATCTGCAACCCCAGAAGCTATGACCTGCTCCCTGCTGACGAGTGGCAAATACCACGAAACACGTGTCCAGGGATGACAAAGAATATGATATTTAAATTTAAAAGAAGATACAACGTTCTGAACTAATGCAACTACAATTACCATGATCCTGTGGGGCGATCCCGCTGATGAATGAGCGGTGTGCGAGCCCAATTTTTTTGATATTTTGGTTCTTGGCTGACGAGCATTGGAACTCTGCACCTGCGTGCCTCTGTATTGGTACTATACCTGGTGATATGCGGCAGCCATCGGCAACCCCAGAAGCTATGACCTGCTCCCAGCTGACGAGTGGCAAATACCACGAAACACGTGTCCAGGGATGCCGAAGAATATGATATTTAAATTTAAAAGAAGATACGACGTTCTGAACTAATGCAACTACAATTACCATGATCCTGTGGGGCGATCCCGCTGATGAGTGAGCGGTGTGCGAGCCCAACTTTTTTGATATTTTGGTTCTTTGCTGACGAGCATGGGAACTCTGCACCTGCGTGCCTCTGTATTGGTACTATACCTGGTGATATGCGGCAGCCATCGGCAACCCCAGAAGCTATGACCTGCTCCCTGCTGACGAGTGGCAAATACCACGAAACACGTGTCCAGGGATGGCGAAGAATATGGTATTTAAATTTAAAAGTACATACGACGTTCTCAACTAATGCAACTAGAATTACCATGATCCTGTGGGGCGATCCCGCTGATGAGTGAGCGGTGTGCGAGCCCAACTTTTTTGATATTTTGGTTCTTGGCTGACGAGCATGGGAACTCTGCACCTGCGTGCCTCTGTATTGGTACTATACCTGGTGATATGCGGCAGCCATCGGCAACCCCAGAAGCTATGACCTGCTCCCTGCTGACGAGTGGCAAATACCACGAAACACGTGTCCAGGGATGGCGAAGAATATGATATTTAAATTTAAAAGAAGATACGACGGTCTGAACTAATGCAACTACAATTACCATGATCCTGTGGGGCGATCCCGCTGATGAGTGAGCGGTGTGCGAGCCCAACTTTTTTGATATTTTGGTTCTTGGCTGACCAGCATGGGAACTCTGCACCTGCATGCCTCTGTATTGGTACTATACCTGGTGATATGCGGCAGCCATCGGCAACCCCAGAAGCTATGACCTGCTCCCTGCTGACGAGTGGCAAATACCACGAAACACGTGTCCAGGGATGACGAAGAATATGATATTTAAATTTAAAAGAAGATACGACGTTCTGAACTAATGCAACTACAATTACCATGATCCTGTGGGGCGATCCCGCTGATGAGTGAGCGGTGTGCGAGCCCAACTTTTTTGATATTTTGGTTCTTGGCTGACGAGCATGGGAACTCTGCACCTGCGTGCCTCTGTATTGGTACTATACCTGGTGATATGCGGCGCCATCGGCAACCCCAGAAGCTATGACCTGCTCCCTGCTGACGAGTGGCAAATACCACGAAACACGTGTCCAGGGATGGCGAAGAATAGGATATTTAAATTTAAAAGAAGATACGACGTTCTGAACTAATGCAACTACAATTACCATGATCCTGTGGAGCGATCCCGCTGATGAGTGAGCGGTGTGCGAGTCCAACTTTTTTGATATTTTGTAAAATAATAATATGTGTCAAAAGAAATACTGAATAAATCGAATGAATTAAAAAGAAAATAATAATCAAAAACATTTGGTTTTAGTCCAATGTTTGTGGATCTAAAAATTGTTGTGTTTAATCGACTAGCACTAGCAATCTCTGTTGTTTATCAGTAGCTTGTGGCTAAGCTGTGCTATTGGGAGCCCAAACCCAGTGGTGGTATATTGGTTCATTTTCAAAGTGACACGAGTAAACTTAGTTCAATGTACCAACGCTTAAATGTGAAAGAAAGGTCTTGTGGAACCTCAGAACCCCATCCAATACATATTTGAAGTGTCATCAATGTTTTGGTTTCCTACCAGCCCCTAAATGGAACCAAGGACACTGTGGTGAATGGAAATAAGCCTGTTTTGTTCTTCTCAGTACCACATACACAAACTACACTTAGAAAAAGACACTTGTTTTAGATGTGCTATGTGCCAACACTAGGCAAGCACATTAAGGCCCCTGTGCACCGGAGTAAGTCCTTTATGTTTTTTTTTTACATCAAGCTGCGCAGGAAGACCTTTCAGAGCAGTGGATGATGTAAGCCTCCCTGGTGGCGTGGCGGAAACAAAGGTGTATTTGTTCGGTTATGGGAGCACACCGACAGGGCGGGGTGTAGAAGGAGGGCCACTCACTCTGAGATGCCACACAGCAGGGTGAGTAGGCCTTACAAAAAGGATGTAGCAAACGGAGACGGCACTCTTAGCCCAGCCCCTGCCAGATGACAGGGCACGAAAGAGACTGCAAGGTAGTGAGCTGGGACCTAACTCCGGGGTGAAGGCTACCCCTCACATGCAAAGGGGCATGAAAAACAACAAAGAACAATCTACTAACTTTCAGGGTGATTTACGCCCCTAGGAGATGCAAATAAGCAAAAGACAGAGAAGTGATTTATAACCAGCCAATGATTTATGGCTGATGATTTATGATGATCATGCCAATGATTTATGATAACAAAATGATAACCGTTAGTGACAGAATGATTTATGATACTACGATGATTTATGGCCCGTGATTTATGACTGCTGACTTATGAGGATCAGGCAGAACGATCTATGACAACAAAATGATGGCCGATTGTGTCAGAATGATTTATGATACCCCGATTATTTATGACCCAGGGGTTATGATGTCCCAATGAGAACGGTGTGATACCCTATGTGCAATAGTGTATGAGGATGATTAATGACCCCGGCCACAAGAAGGTTCCCAGGGGAGTTGCACATGAATGACGCATGTAACAAGTAATAAAATTGCGGCCAACAATGACCACCAAATACAACGACTGTTGGCTTTGTTTAGTAATAAAAATACATAAGTAGGGTACCTTCCTGGAATGGGCACAGTATGGACATTAAGGATCTCCCAAGGATTAAACTACCAGAGTTGCAGCGACTAATAGGAGGGCTTCAGGCTGACAAGCATTTATTAATTCATAACTGCGTGTCAATTGGGGTGTTCGACACTTAAAAGGGAGGAACCAGCATAAAGGTAACAAACTGTAATAAGGGACTTTGCTTACATTAAGTAGTCTGATTTGACATCAGTCAAATTCAGACCACCATCCCCATAGAAGAGATATAGAGGCAACAGTAACAACTTGGGCCTTTCCAGATGTAGTTAACCAAATGTTGGCAAATCAAGTCATCCTCAATTCAAGGAGGATAGAGCGACAAAAGTTCAAATCCCACCCGCTACCTAGGACCACTGCTCCTATTAACCCCTTCCCTGCTGATGACGAGCTTGACTCGTCATGGCATACACTGGACATGTGCTGATGACGAGTCCAGCTCGTCATGGGCCCCTCCCTCGGGGGAAGCGCTGGCGCTCCCCCCCGGGTATTAGATTTTGTCTCCAGTAAGGAGGATGGCAACGGAAGAGCTTTTGCTGCCACCCCCGACCCCCCTCATGGGAATCCCATGACGTCAGCTCGCACAGCGCACGCTGACGTCATCAGGGAGTCCCCGACGCTCGGAAAGCCATTTGCTTCCTGAGCGTCATTGATGCAGGTAGGATTCCTCGGTCCCGGGGGGGGGGGTTTGGGGAACACAAGGAGGCATCAGGGGAGAGGAAAGAGATTTTCCTCTCCCCTGATGTCTCTTTGCAGGGCATTTCTGCCTCACGATCGCGCACAGCGTCGCGATCAGTCGGAGGAAATGCCCCCACTAGCACCAGGGATTTAATTTTAGATTGTAGGAAGCGACCTCTTGGGGAAGGGTCGCTTACAGATGGGGGCCAATTTTATTTTTGATTTTCTGCCCCCCTGGGGGCAATTCGGCCCGTTTTTTTGGCCATTTTGTCCCTAGGGGGGGGGAGAAAATCGCCACTAGCACCAGGGATATTTATGGGGGCATTTTTGAAACCATGGAAGCGACGCCTTGGGCAAGGGTTGCTTCCATGTGGGGGCCATAATTTTATTTGATTTTCTGCCTCCCCTGGGGGCAAATTGGCTAATTTTTTTGGCCGTTTTACCCCCGGGGGCATAAAATTGCCACTAGCATGAGGGATTTCATTTTAGAAATGTAGGAAGTGACCCCTTGGGCAAGGGTCGCTTCTAGGTGGGGGCCACATTTAGATATAGATTTTCTGCACCCCCTGGGGGCAAATCGGCCTGTTTTTTCTGCCGTTTTGCCCCCAGGGGGGCAGAAAATGCCACTAGGGACCAGGGATTGTTTTGGTGGCATTTCGTTTTGCAATGGAAGTGACCCCTTGGGAAAGGGTCGCTTCTTAGAGGAGAAATTTTTCAGGAATGATTTTCTGCCCCCCCTGGGGGCGAATAGGCCCATTTTTTCAGCCTTTTTGCCCCCGGGGAGGGCAGAAAAACACTACTAGGCACCAGGGAATTTTCTAATGACAATTTCAATAGAATAGAAGCGACCCCTTGGGCAAGGGTCGCTTCCAGGTGGAGGCCCATATATATATTTTGATTTTCTGCCCCCCCTGGGGGCAAATAGGCCCGTATGTTTGGTTGTTTTGCCCCCAGGTGGGGCAGAAAATGCCACTAGGGATCAGGGATTGTTTTTAGGCCATTATGTTTTTAATGGATGCGACCCCTTGGGCAAGGGTCGCTTCCTAGATGGGACATTTCTTAGGAATGTTTTTCTGCCCCACCCCCACCCCCACCTCCAGAGGCGAAGTTTCCCATTTGTTGAAGCTGTTTATTGGCCTTTCTGCCCCACTAGGCCCTAGGGATTGTGTTTTGTAGTGTGTGGAAGTGAGCCCTTGGGCAAGGTTCGCTTCCAAAGGTGGTTATATTTTTGGATGTTTTTTTCTGCCCGCCCCCCTTGGTGCCAGTTGGTCTTTTTTGTCCTTACTGCCCCCGTGTTAGGGGGGTACAGTAAGGACAAAAAGACCGACAGGCACCTAAGGGGGCAGGCAGAAAAAAACATCCAAAAATATAACCAGTGTCTTGGAGGAAAACCTCACCTAATCCTCATTGGTCTCAGCCCTATATGAAGGCCCATCTGGCCGAATGTCCATTTGGGTGGAGAAATTGTGTGTTATATTTTTTATTGTTATATTGTTTGTGAAATGTAATAGTCATTTTTGTATTTCTCTATTTCATTCTAGTCCAAGGCTTTTGCTGTTTGGATTGTTGTAGGTTGCGGTTCTGTTACTGCTGTTTTTGCAGCTTGTGTAGTCCCATGTGCTTGGTAAGTGAATGTATTTTGTACTATTTACTCTAAAGTAGTTTAATTTCCCTAGATGAATGTGTTTTTGTAAATGGTGTAGTAATAGCAGTTTGTTTGGCTTCTGTGTTTTGATTGTCAAAATCTTTTTTGCTTTATTGCTTGATGTGTACTATGTTGTCTAATGTGTAATTTTTTGTTTTTCTTTGTAGTGAGATATCATTGCTTTTTGCTGTGTCTCAGCAGAGTAGGTGATGGTGAGTGTGCTATCTTTGGTAAGAGTTATATTGTTTTGGTGTGTATAGATATTTGTGTTAAAGCCTTACCTTGTTTACTACTTACTTTGCACAGTGTTGGTTGTTGTTGACTTTTTTGTGCAGTCTCCTTTCTTAGTAAGGATAATGGCTAGCCGCAGGATTACTGCTCAGCAGGTTGTTGGTATGCTTTTTGAGTCTTCCTCTGACCTTGGTTCAGAGACCGACTACGATTCGGAGGCAGAGGTAGGAGGGGAAGATTCAGGCAGTGAGTTTTCTCTTCACATGGAATCATCGGATGATGAAGCTTCTTCTAGTGCTGATGAAGTGCCTGTGTTAGAGGAGGACATTGATGTGCCGGTAGTGTGCCAAGAGGCATCTGGTCTGCAGCCTAGGGCTGCAAACTTTCCCTTTGGTGTACGTCGGCAAGAGGCATCTGGGCTGCAGGCTACGCCCAAAAGGCTTCACATTGCTGTGGTGCGGCAAGAGGCATCTGGTGCTGCTAGGCTTTCTGTTGGTGTAGTGCGGCAAGAGGCATCTAGGGTTGCTAGGCTGCCCATTGGTGTAGTGCGGCAAGAGGCATCTGGGGCTGCTAGGTTTCCGGTTGGTGTAGTGCAGCAAGAAGCATCTGAGACTGCTAGGCTTCCTGTTGGTGTAGTGCGGCAAGAGGCATTTGGGGCTGCTAGGTTTCCCATTGATGTAGTGCAGCAAGAAGTATCTGAGGCTGCTAGGCTTCCCGTTGGTGTAGTGCGGCAAGAGGCATCTGGGCTGCAGGCTGGGGCTGCTGCACTTACCGTTGATAGTGATGGCCTCTGGGTTGCCCCTGGCATGGTGCAGCCGGCATTGCCAGACTTTACTGGTGTTCCAGGGTGTAGAGTGAATACTGAGAATTTTCTGCTGATACATTTTTTTTCAGTTGTTTATGGACGATGTGTTTTTGGCAGAGATTGTAGAGCAGACTAATTTGTATGCAGAACAGTTTTTGAGGGACAACAGTGCCAGGCTTAAGCCCCATTCTAGAGCTACCCGGTGGACTCCCACAAATCTTGAAGAGATGAAGACGTTTTTGGGATTAACTTTTTTGATGGGCTTGCTAAGGAAGCCTTCAATGTCTTCATATTGGTCCACTAGTCCCTTGATGGCAACGGCTATATTTCCAGCAGTCATGAGTCGTGATCGGTATTTGCTTCTGCTTCGGATGATGCATGTTGTCGATACTGGTTTAGCGTTGCCACGAGATCACCCTGATTGTGACCGTCTTTTTAAGATTCGGCCTGTCCTTGATCACTTTGTTGATCGTTTTTCTGAGATCTATGCTCCTGGTAAAGAAATAGCAGTGGATGAGTCTTTGGTGTTGTTCAAGGGCCACTGGGTTTTTAGGCAACACATTCCTAGTAAAAGGGCTTGCTATGGGATTAAACTGTAAGGTGAGGTAACATCGACATTGCCTATCAAAACATTTTTTGGGCCTTTGCCTATGGCGGGTACTTGGGCCTCCCACACAAGTGAGGCACCATTTTTATCGGGAGACCTGGGGGAACTTTGGGTGGTAGGAAATTTGTGTGAACCCAGTGATGCCACGCTTTACCACACGAAAATGTGTGAAAAACTGATTTTTTTTCAGCACAAATTGAGGTTTGCAGGGGATTCTGGGTGAGGGAACGTTGGGGAGTCCATGCAAGCCATACCTCCTTGGAAGCCCCCGGGTGTCTACTTTCCAGAAATGTATAGGTTTGCCAGGTTTCCCTAGGTGCCGGCAGAGCTAGGGTTCATAAACTACGGCTAGGCACTTGACCCAAAAAAAAAATACTTAATTTTTCACTGCGAAATTGAGGTGTGACCACGTTGCGTTTTGCGCTATTTCCTGTCGCAGGCACTAGGCCGACCCACACAAGTGGGGTACCATTTTTCCCAGAAGACTTTGGGGAACCCAGGGTCGAAAGAAATTTGTGGATCTACGCAGATTCCGGAACTTTCTACCACAGAAATGTGGAGAAAATGTGTTTTTTTGTCTATGTTTTTGGTTTGCAAGGGATTCTGGGTAACAGAACCTGGTAGGAGGCAGTCAAGTCACCCCATTCTGGATTCCCCTGGGTGTCTAGCTTTACAAAATGTATAGGTTTTGCTAGGTTTCCTTAGGTGCCGGCAGAGCTAGGGTTAAAAATACTGCAGCTTGGCACTTTGCCAAAAAAAGGGTCATTTTTCACTGCGAATTTGAGGTGTGACCACGTTGCGTTTGGTGCCGTTTCCTGTCGCAGGCACTAGGCCGACCCACACAAGTGGGGTACCATTTTTCTCGGAAGACTTAGGGTGTTTCAGATTTGAAAATCAGCTATTATTACCTATTGAGTTTTCACGCATTTCTCCCTACCAAATGAAAGACATTGTTTAAAAAAAAGTCATTTTGAAAAATTACTAATAATTCTCATGCTAGTATGAGTATTCCCAATTTTTAAAATGTGCAAATATATACTGTTTCTAAACTATATAATTTGTATTCAACTCAGAAATACATAGGTGTCTTTCATATCCTTTTTTCCTTGTATACATTTTCCCAGAATAATTGCTCTATACCCGGTACATAATAAAATACCATTGCAAGTTGCTGCTCAGTTTTTGGCTCTGGGTTCGTCGGGTTCTTGGTGAACCTACAAGTCCTATATATCCGTACAACCAGGAAGATCCAACAAATGTAACGGTATATTGCTTTCAAAGAGCTGACATAATTACAAGAAGTTAAAGGTGAAAAAATTGAGATAAAAGACTGTTTTTTTCAACTAATTTGAAATGTTTTCAATATTTAACTGTTAGTTTCTATAAAGAAACCTTCATGTATTTAGACAAATGAACCCCTTTCTGAATTCAGAATTTTGTATATGTTTCTAAAATGTATAGCTTTCCAGGATCAATTATTGCTTTCATACTCATTTTTACCATTAACTGGAAGGAGGTTGAAAGCACTAAAAATAGCAAAAATAGGCTATGTCCCAGAAAAATGCCAAAACTGTGTGAAAAATGTTGGTTCTCTGACAAAAGACTGTAATTCCCTAAAATCTGGGAAAATAGTGATTTTAGCCCCACAAACCCTTTTTTGATAACATTTGCAGGGAAAAACTCAGAGGCTTGCATTTGCAGCCCATTTTCCAATTTTTCTGAAAAAAACTAAAATTTTACTGTATTTTGCTTAATTTTTGGGACCCCTCCAAGGGAATCCACAGACCCTGGGTACCTTTAGAATCCCCATGATGTTGGAAGAAGAGGACACAAAATTGGCGAGGATACCTTTTGTGGTCAAAAAGTTACAGGGGCCTAAGCACGCACTATGCCAAATAGCCAAAAAAAGGATTAGCACAGGAGGGGAAAAGGTCTAGCAGCGAAGGGGTTAAAGCAAGAGGGAGTTCTGTCCTAAGGGGAGTGGCAGGGCAGGAATGAATCTGAGAACTTTAGAAAACCTAAAAATTATGAAGGTTTCAAGCAATTACCACCAGGGCCAGGTCCATCAGGTGTATTATGACTCCGCTACCCTTAAAACCCAGGCCAGACCTTGGCTTCACAACAGGCAAGTCATCACCCAGTCCTGACAAGAAGAACAAAAGCTCTGAAACTGAGTCAGATGGCATAAACAACTGCTCATGGAGTACACCCGGACTGAAGAATCTGTTACAAGGAGAGGACGCGAGGTAATTTCTCCAGAATACTTACATTATCCTGATTCAGCAAACGTTGTGTTCAGAACCATCACAAATTGTAAGCTATGTGGAGTATCATGTACCGATGACACAGTTTTCACAATTCCAAGGGGGGACCTCCCACGTTCTGTGCTACAAAATTCAACTGGGCCATAGAACAAATGGATCTCGGAGTAACCTGGATATTAGCAATTAAGCTAGAACCCAAGAAGGCATGTCTCATGCCTATAGTAGTGCTCTTTATAAATGTATACATTCACCCCAGCAAAGCAAAAAAAACAGGAAAACATGCAAGCTTTACTCAAAATATTTCAAACTAGGCTAAATATGAAATATTAGGCTTATGTGTTTTCCTGGGTCTGGTTGGGTTTTTCTTCTTGTCTTTTTCTTCCTTTTTTCTTACGTATTACTGGGTGGTATGCTTCACTATATATGTAAACATTTGTATATTGTAGAACATGGCTTCTCAGAGATGCTCACGAGGAAATTCGTCTCTTGTTACAAAACTTTACCAATACTATTGCTAATCTCCCCATGGATTTTGCTCCCCTGAAAAATGACTGAACGTACTATGGTCTTTGCAAAATGTTTGTAACCCGTAAATACATTTCAATAAAGAGATTTTGTCCAAAAAAAAAAGAAATATATTAAAAACATTACAGATACAATACAAGCAAGCAATCTTCATTATCTCCGGTGATTTCAATACAGACCTAAGTAATCTTAGTACAAAAAGGGGCACTCTCCAAGGTGTAAGCAAACTCATAAGGCAGCTGGAAAAACTAGGGGGCATATTATTAAGGGACTATCCTAGGAATTTATCACTCTGTTAGCGCATTATTAACAACGCGTTTCTCCAGGGTGATAAAAATTCTAGAGATAGCGGGGATATCGCCGTTTTGCAGGGAACATCGCTGGTCTTCCAGCGGTGTTCCCTGCAAAACGGCGATAAACTTGCTGATATGACACTGTGGTCATATCAGCATAATCCTACCCCAATGTTAGGGATAGGTAAGTCTGTATTTTAGCTGACGTTAGTTTTTGGCGAAAACAGCGGGTTTATTTAAAAACTAAGGTCTGCTTAAATGCTGGGGCATCCTTGTAAATATCGTGATGTGCACATCAGGGAAATTTGCCAGGTTGTCTGCGCAGTGACGCCCACTTTGCATCTCAATAGAGATACAAAGCGAGCCGTCAATAACAAGGCTGCTAACATGTGCTAATGCATGTTAGCCCTGCCTTGTTAATAGGGCGAAAACTTAAGCTCTGCTTTTTTTGTTTTTTAAAGCCAAAAAAGCGGAGATAATGCCCTTGATAATATGCCCGAGGTCTAAGACTTCTTAAGCGGTAGAAAAAGCTCAACAATTCATCATATGTCCATAAGCAAATCAGCCTTGCCACAGGTGTGTCAGTTTCAAATTCTCCTTTGCACAGAAAGAGAACATATTCCCCAATCTATCCAAAAAGTGTGTAAGATCGAACAGCTGTGTCCAATACAAGTTGTAATCACCTCCCCAGTAAACGTATAATTTAAAAAGTTTAAAGTGCATGGCCCGACCTCTTGAGAAGCTGATGGCAGAGGTTTATCACTGTGCCTGAACTCTCGAGGTCATGGAAATAGAATCTAAAAGTCAAGAAAAAGCAAAAACAGAAGGAGGTGAGCGAGGAAAAGGCCTTGGCAATTCTAAGTGATACACAATTGAAAAAAATTTGCAGCCAAAAAACAACCCAATAAAAGCATAAAAAAAGCCAACATAAATGGAGGTCCAGGAAGACAAGTCTAGTATATCAGGGAGCTATATAATCAAAAATCTCAAATTATAAGAGAAACAAATAAAGTGACAAAGCATTTAAACCAAGGAGACCAGACAAAAGCACAGTACGAAATTTGAGAATTCAATTTACTGTTGGCGAGAAACAATAAGTTCTGTAGTAGAGGATCTCTGTTTATAGTCACAATCTAGTGAATAGTCCCGCCCATGTGTGTGGACCCCGGAGCAATCACAAATAATCTCTTATAGTGTCAAAAAATGCAGAAATGCATAGACACTTAAGAGAGAATTTAAAGACAGATAATGCAGCCTAAAAAGGCTACACTGTCCAGTACTTCAACTATAAATTCCACCACACAAACCACAAAACAGCAAAAGCCTGTACAGATTTTCCTTGCTTTACCAGCAAAATCCCTCAGGAATGATAGAGAAAAGAACCTGGACAGACAAGCCCCATAGGCTGCCATTATGTGGCTCAGAACAGGATACTGTGCCTTTAAGAGAACTTTCCAGAACATCACAGTATCCCAGAATGCCCTGCAGGTCCCAGTTACTTCCAGATCTTTTTTCCGGCTCCTGCAAGCAGGACCCTGGATCATTGTTCTGTACTTGAACCTCCTGAGGCGGAAAGCCGGGAGTCGCGCTAGACAAAATTGATATTTACTGCTTTTAATTTGTGTGAAAATTGCTTTTAAAATCACTTAGCGCCCACTCCCCAGCACCTACCTGATACTCCCCAAACAGCCGAGCTAAACGCTGTCAGGGGCAGGAATCGCTCTCACGCCGCCATCACCAGCCTCGAGGAGCCACGGGACACGCCTACCCCTGTTGGCCACGCCCACCCCTCGCCAAGTATAAAACCACGCTCTGATCACTAGAGCTGCACTGTACTTGAACCTCCTGAGGCGGAAAGCCGGGAGTCACGCTAGACAAAATTGATATTTACTGCTTTTAATTTGTGTGAAAATTGCTTTTAAAATCACTTAGCGCCCACTCCCCAGCACCTACCTGATACTCCCCAAACAGCCGAGCTAAACGCTGTCAGGGGCAGGAATCGCTCGCACGCCGCCATCACCAGCCTCGAGGAGCCACGGGACACGCCCACCCCTGTTGGCCACGCCCACCCCTCGCCAAGTATAAAACCACGCTCTGATCACTAGAGCTGCACTGTACTTGAACCTCCTGAGGCGGAAAGCCGGGAGTTACGCTAGACAAAATTGATATTTACTGCTTTTAATTTGTGTGAAAATTGCTTTTAAAATCACTTAGCGCCCACTCCCCAGCACCTACCTGATACTCCCCAAACAGCCGAGCTAAACGCTGTCAGGGGCAGGAATCGCTCGCACGCCGCCATCACCAGCCTCGAGGAGCCACGGGACACGCCCACCCCTGTTGGCCACGCCCACCCCTCCAACGCCCCGAACTCCTTCCATAAATCATGTGTCAGTTCAGGCAGCGCAGCAGGATAGGCTTCTGGCCCTAAACACACAAAACCACCCCTTCTGCAATTACACCCATACGGGCGACAACCCTTTTACCGGCTGCAGTCTCTGCAATCCTCCTGGCACAGACTCGGTACCTGGTGGACCTCAACTAGGCCTCCTTAACTGCAGGTCGCTCGTTAAACACGCGCATGAAATTAACCTCCTGATTCTAAACCACGCTATGGATATTCTGTTTCTTACTGAAACATGGCTCACTCACAACAATGGCCCTGACATAGTCCTCGCACTCCCCCCTGGCTATCAAATCTGCTCACTGAATAGACCAGATGGTAGAGGAGGCGGCCTAGCCATAATATTCAAGGACGTCTTCACCTGCAGAATCTCTGATGGCAACATCAAAGGCTGTGAAAGCTGCCACTTCTCCATCCAAATCTCCCCAGTAACATCTTTGTCGGGACTGCTTGTATATCGCCCCCCTGGCCAACTCGCCGAATTTCCTAGCAAACTCATCGACCATATCACCATTGAATGCACGACTTCCTCCAACTATCTCTTACTGGGGGACCTCAATATGCACTTTCTGGACCCGGTCGACAAGCAGGCTGTAGAACTCCTACAAGATATCGCCTCCACTGGCCTCGGCCTAAAAAACCCACAGGCTACTCACGACAGAGGACAGCTACTCGATCCCATATTTACAAACATCCAAGAACTGAATACTCGCCCTCACGTCCCCCTCCCTTGGACCGACCACTTCCTGGTCCCCTTCGAATGGCACATCAACATCCCTCCACCTCAACCTCCCAAATTCAGAACCCTTATCAGACGCTGGCACAAACTGGTCCCAGATGAATGGGCAGCCAAACTAAGTGAAGATACCCCTTCCCCCTCTCAAGACACTATCACTGCTGACACCGAATTCAATACATGGGTCACTCAATCTCTGGATGACATCCTCCCGAAATCCAGCACCCTCAAACGTACCAAGAGAGTCAACCCTTCCCCTTGGTACACCCCCGAATTAAATCTATTACGAAAGGAATGCAAGAGAAACGAACGCTTATGGAGGAAAGATAAAACGGCAGACAAGAAAGACATATTTCGGGCCTCCTTAAAATCTTATAAAACGGAACTCCTCAATACCAAAAGCGCTTTCTATGAAGATAGAATCAAAAATGCCTCCTGCTCGGCCCATGAAACCTTTGCCGTTCTTAAAGAACTCCTCCAGGCCCCAGACCCCCCAGCAAAAGCTTTGGATCCCAAAGCAGCGGAAAGCAAATGTATTAAACTTGCCACCTTCTTCGACGAGAAAATTCAAAAAATTCTCGCGGCCCTACCCCCCATCGCTACCGGCCACATGGGCGGGGATCCTCCTAACTCTCCCCTTCACTGCTCTCACTCCCCTGATGGCCCCTCACCCTCTCTTGACACCTTTGGCCCAGTGTCTACGGAAGAGGTAGCCGCGACGTTGGCTACAATTAAAAGTGGCTCCCCTCGCGATCCCGCCCCTCTCCGTTTTCTGAAAAAAGTGTCCAGCACCATCATCCCCCCCTTACGTCCCTCATCAATTCCTCCCTTTCGCAGGGTCTAGTCCCTCCTAGCTGAAAAGCGGCAGTGGTTAAAGGCCTTCTAAAGAAACCCTCTCTAGACCCGCAGGACCTAGCCAACTACAGACCTATCTCCCTCCTCCCAGGAAACAGTAAGATCACGGAGAAGCTAGTGAATAAAAAACTATCACTATTCCTTGAGAGCAACATCTTACTCGGGATCTCCCAGACAGGGTTTCGTCCAGGCCAGGGCACCGATACCGTCCTCCTGGCAGCAGTGGAGAAGGCCAGAAGCATTCTGGACACAGGAGGATCAGTGGCAGTGATCCTCCTGGACCTCCGTGCGGCCTTCGACACTGTGAGCCACCACACCCTAATCCAACGACTGGGAGACATCGGAGTAAGGGGCACGGCCTTGAAGTGGCTAAAATCTTTCCTAGATGGTCGCTCCTTTCAAGTCTGGGAGAATGACAGCCACTCCCCCGCAATCCCCCTCCGTTGTGGAGTACCGCAGGGCTCATCTCTTAGCCCTACGTTATTCAACGTGTATATGTCCCCGCTGGAGAAACTGGTCAACCCGTTCGGCGTCTCGATCATCAATTACGCCGACGATACCCAGCTGGTGGTAACCCTCTCACATCCGCACCAATCTCCCTCTGACCTTCACAGCTGTCTCACTGAAATCCACAGCTGGATGAACTCCTCAGCACTGAAATTGAATGGGTCCAAGACCGAGATTCTGCTGCTCGGACATAAAGGGCCCTCCCTGCCACCTTACATCTGGCCCGACTGTCTAGGTGACCCCCCTGCACCCAAGGAGGAGGTCAAGAGCCTGGGCGTATGGCTCGAAAAGGACCTGAGCTTTAGAACACAGGCCAAAAAGACGGCAGGAATCTGCTTCGGACTTCTCAGGGCCTGCAGAAAGGTCTTCCCCCTGCTTCCCGCCACCTCCAAGAAACTCCTGATTCAGGGCCTCATCCTGGCGAGGCTTGACTACAGCAACGCAATCTACCTGGGTGCCCCCGAAGCTACACTCAATACCCTGCAGAAAATTCAAAACGCCGCGGCCCGCCTACTTACCGACACCCCCGCCAGATCCTCGGCAAAGCCAGCCTTGAAGCTCCTTCATTGGCTCCCAGTCAGAGAAAAGGTTGCTTTCAAGGCCCTTTGTCTGGCCCATAAGACTCTCCATAACAAAGGCCCACCCCTCCTCAAGGATTTCATCATCCCTTACAAAGCGAGTAGGGCCCTCCGTTCAAGCGGAGAGAACTTCATCACTGTCCCCAGAGTTAAAAAAGCCCGGTCCGGAGGACGCCGCTTCTCGGTCCACACGGCCAAACACTGGAACAACCTCCCCCGGAGACTGAGAACTGAACCTAATCTTCTTCAGTTCAGGAAGGCACTGAAGACCCTTCTTTTTCCTTGACCCTTATCCCCTTCCGATGCTGACCCCTCCTGAGTTCAGGTTCAAGCGCTGGGATGCTCTAGGGTTACTACGCGCTCTACAAAACCTTAAAATAAATAAAATAAATAAATTGAGCTCTCCCTTTTCAAGGGTTTTGTTGGTGTTTTTTCACTAAATTCGATTTTGTGTATTTTTAAAGTACTTTGGTGACTTTCTTCTTGGTTTTTGCACCCTTTTGTTGTCCATAATGCCTGCATTATTTGACAAATGCCCGGAGTGCTCCAGGAAGAAGGCCAAGTCAGATCCCCATGAGGTGTGTATCCTCTGCCTTCCCTCTTCCCACATCCCAGAGGATTGTGAGATCTGTCAAGGCTTCTCTGGCAGGACCCTGAAGGACAGAATGAAGATCAGGCTTCAGGGCCTCGAAGAAAGAAGACTGAAGGCTCAAGGTGGGTCTGGAGGGGCTTCATCTGCCCATGCTGAGGCCTCTGGGGGGCTCCCCAGGGGCAGGAAGTCCAGCAAACGTCCCCATTCTCCGTCTGGGTCTGTGGCACCCACTACGACGTCAAGAGAGAGGTCCAAGGCCGTCTCCCCGTCTCCCCAGGGCACGGGGTCGAGAAAACGTCGCCCGTCGACGTCGAGGGAGTTACATAAGCCGCCGTCGAACCCCGTGACGGTTTCCTCGTCATTGTCTTCGACGTCGACGTCGAGTGATCGGCGTCAACGGGTCCGGCGTCGGCGCTCGCCATGGAGGCGACACCATCGATCGCCGTCGAGGGACAGGACATCTTCGTCGTCGAGGGGGTCCTCGTCGTCGAGACCGCCGTCGAAGCGGAAGAGATCGCCAGCGAGACAGAAGCGTTCGCCGTCGAGGAGGACAAGGTCGCCGTCAAGGCGGAAGAGAAGGTCGATGTCGAGACATACGAAGTCGTCGTCGAGACATTTGAAGGGGACGTCGAGGCGGTCACGGTCGCCGTCGAGGTGCAAGAGATCGCCGTCGAGACACGGAGGATCGTCGTCGAGATGGTCCGGGTCGACTTCGAGACATGGCAGGCGTTCGACGCCGAAGCTGATGAGACGGTCAACGCCGAAGGGGCGCTCGCCGTCGCGGGACCTACGGTCGACGTCTGGTCACCGTTCGTCAGCGTCGAGGGACCGTGCTGCGCGGCCTAGGACTGTGGGGGGCTCCCCTCAGTCCGGGAAGGATGGTGGCTCACCGGGATCGATGTACACGGAGGTATATACTCTGAAGAAGTCTATTACGCCTCCTCCTCCATTACCAAGAGGGCCGCATCCGAAGGCTCCAACCCCTCCTCCGTTGCCTCCGCTGCCTGCGCTTCCGACAGGACCACGGACCCCTGTAACTGAGAAGCCTCCACTGGTTCCACCGAGGTCGGTCTCGTTACCCAGGCTACCAACTCCTCCCAAGAAGACTCCTAAGTCGAAGGAACCGCCCAAGCCCAGGACGGCCGTCCCAAGAAAATCGGAGGAACGTCCGAGGCCCAGGAGATCGAGATCGCACTCCAGACGGAGAGAACGATCGAGGAGCAGGCACAGGTCCTCTACCCGTTCTAGACGTCGCCATAGGAGGCATAGGTCCAGGTCCCGTACGACTTCTAGGACCCGCTCCTATTCACCTACGTTGTCCGATTCCCCTGAGACAAGGGTGTCTCCCATCGATGACATCAGTACATTCCAGGAGGTTCTCCTGAGGGGGGCTGCGAAGTTGGGTATCACGGTGACGGCTCCTACACCTACGACGTCCGTGATATTCGAGACTTTGCACAAGAAGCACCTGTCTCGCCCTCTGTTGCCTTTGGTGCCAGGACTGGTTGAACCTGCACAAGAGCTATTTCTTACGCCTGCGGTGGTGAAAGCTGCCCCGTCCAGACTGCTGAAGAAATACAGGGCGCCTGGCTCTGACCCTGCCTTCTTGAGGGTGGACCCAGTGCCCGACTCAGTGATAGTGACGGCAGCCAGAAAACAACATTCTACCTCCCCGTCCTCCACCGTGCCTCCGGATAAGGAGAGCTGCTGGATTGATTCGGCAGGAAGGAAGGCGTGTGGGACTTCTTCCACCACGATGAAGGCTTCCAGCGACTCGGCATTACTGGGACGGTATGACCGTGCGCTGTGGGATTCCATGGAACAGTTCGCGGACCTTGTGCCGCGTGACAGGAAGGAGGACTTCATGGAGATCGTCAAGGAGGGCATGCTGGTCTCGAACCAGGCCATAAGTGCCGCGGCGGATATTTCCTTGCTGGCTGCACATGGCTACTGCCACGGTATTAACCAACGCCGCCATGCGTGGCTCAGGCTTACGTCACTCAAGCCTGAGGCGCAACAGCGAGTGGCCAATCTGCCGTTTTCCGGGGACACGCTCTTCGGTAACCACGCAGATGACGAAATGGCCCGGATGAAGGCCGAGGCGGAAACCCTGACGGCTGTGGGCTTGGAGAAGCTCAAAGACAAGAAACCCTACCGCCAATTCCAACGGCGGTTCGGCTCACAGGGGAAAGGAAGAGGACAGACTTCGGGACAACCGCAGCAACAACAACAGCAGCAGTTCCGAAGACCCTTCCAGAAACGCCAGAGGGGTAGAGGTGGACAGCAGTCCTCTACCGCGAACAAGGGCCCGGCCGGGTCTCGACCCTGAGCGGTTACTTCCCCTTCGTCCGTTACCCGCTCCGGTGGGGGGAAGCGTTCAATTTTTTCTGGCGGAGTGGAGAAAAATTACTCAGGACAAGTGGGTGCTGAATATTGTTTGCAATGGATACAGTCTTCGGTTCATCAGCCCTCCTCCATCGATTCCTCCAGTCAGCTCACAGTACCAGCTGCGAGAGCTGCAGGCGGAGGCCGATATCCTATTAAGGAAAAGGGCGATAGAAGACGTACCTCTGTCTCAAAGAGGAAGAGGTCTGTACTCCCGGTTCTTTCTGGTCCGCAAGAAGGACAAGAACGAGTTCAGGGCCAATCTGGACTTGCGACAGGCAAACAAGTGGATTCGCAGAGAAAAGTTTCGCATGCTGTCGTTGCATCAGATCTACCCTCAGCTGCAACAAGGAGATTGGATGTGTGCCATAGACCTACAGGATGCATACTTCCATGTGCCCATTGCATGCAAACACAGGAAGTTTCTGCGGTTTCAAGTCGGCACCAATCCCTATCAGTACACGGTGCTTCCATTCGGGCTGAAGTCTGCGCCCAGGACATTCTCGAAGTGCATGGCAGTGATAGCGGCACACCTGAGAAAGCACAAGGTGTTTGTCTACCCGTACCTGGATGATTGGTTGATCAAGGCCTCCTCCTTCTCGGAAGCTCAAGCACACTTCCAGAAGACGTGCGTTCTATTGAACAAGTTGGGGTTGCACATCAACATGTCCAAGTCTGTCCCGACTCCGGTCCAGTGCATCCAGTACTTGGGAGCCTCCATCGATACGCTGTCAGTAAGCGTGTCTCCTTCGGAGGAGAGACATTTATCACTCCTTCGGAAAGGCTCAGGCTCTGCTGGCCGCTCCATCTACAACAGTGAGGACGGTGTCGTCTCTACTGGGATCGATGGCCTCTTGTATCTTCCTGACGCCACATGCACGGCTGCACATGAGACCGCTGCAAGAGTGCTTGGAAGATCGATGGGACCAGAGGAGAGGATCTTGGGACGACAAGATACCACTGTCTCTGCATGCTCTTCAGTCTCTGAAGTGGTGGTGTTCAGCGGAGAATCTCCTCAGAGGGGTTCCCTTCTACAAGGACATTCCCACTCAGACTATCGTGACGGATGCTTCTCTCCAGGGCTGGGGAGCGCACTCCGGAGACCTACAGATTCAAGGGACGTGGTCCCCGACGGAGTCCACGTACCACATCAATTTCCTGGAACTCAGAGCTGTTCACTTGGCATTGAAGGCCTTTCATCCGTCCTTTCAGACCAACTCTCTGCTTGTTCAGACGGACAACACGACAACGATGTATTACCTCAACAAGCAGGGGGACTCGAGATCTCGCACCCTGTCGCAGGAGGCGCAGGCGATCTGGCACTGGCTTTTGGCCCGAGGACTGTCGATAACGGCCATGCATCTACCAGGTGTACAGAATGTTCAGTCGGACGAACTGAGCAGACTGAGTCAGGAAAACCACGAATGGGTCATAAACGACGAAGTACTAGGAGAAGTCTTCGCAAGGTGGGGAACTCCAGACGTAAATCTGTTCGCCACCGCCGAAAACAGCAAATGCAGAGACTTCGCCTCCAGGTACTACCAGCCAGGGACGCTGGGGAACGCGTTATGGATCAACTGGTCAAACAGCTTTCTGTACGCTTTTCCACCTATTCCCCTGATTCCGACGGTTCTCATCAAGCTGTCCCAGTCCAGGGTGCGGATGATACTGATTGCCCCGGAATGGCCCAGGCAGTGGTGGTTCACGGACCTGCTTCACTGGTCTCTCCTTCCTCACATGAAGCTGCCGTGCAGGCCGGACCTTCTCACGAAGTTCGGGGGGCGGATGGTGCACCCCAACCTTTCGTCTTTGAGTTTGGCGGCATGGCTCCTGAAATAGTGCAATATGGCCATCTGAATCTCCCTGAGGATTGTATGGACATACTGAAGGAGGCTAAGCGGCCTTCCACTAGGACTTCTTATGCTTACAAGTGGAAGAGGTTTTGCATCTGGTGCAAGTCTAAGAACTATGACCCGACTACATGCAAGGAGGATGTCATCCTTCCATATCTGCTGCATCTGGCGCAGTCCGGCCTTAATGTTCACTCCATTAAGGTTCATCTGGCTGTTTTGACTGCCTACAGGTAAAGTCCTTCACAGACTTCCTTCTTCCAGATCCCTGTGATCAAAGATTTTTTGGAAGGCTTGAAGAAAGTGTTCCCTCCTGTCAGGCTTCCATTGCCTTCGTGGGACTTGAATGTGGTGCTGTCCAGATTGATGAGGGAGCCTTTTGAACCTATTCATAAGGCTTCGTTGCAGCACCTGTCCTGGAAGGCGGCGTTCCTCGTGGCCATTACATCGGCCCGCAGGGTGAGTGAAATTCAGGCGTTGTGTTGCCAAGAACCTTGTACTGTATTTCATGCTACTAAGGTTGTTATGCGTACTCACCCTAAGTTTCTTCCCAAGGTTGTTTCTGATTTTCATATCAACCAGACTATTAATTTACCTACGTTCTTTCAGAATCCGTCATCTCCAGCGGAAAGGTCTTTGCATTCCCTGGATGTTAGGAGGGTGCTGAAATTTTATCTGGATAAAACCAAGGATATTCGTAAGTCAGACCAATTGTTCATCAATTATGGATCGGTCAGGACAGGTCTTGCTACCTCTAAACAGTCCATCTCTAGGTGGATTGTGTCCTGCATACAATTGTGTTACTACAAAGCTAATAAGACCTTAGGGGGTAAACCTAATGCTCATTCCACCAGGGGCAAGGCTGCCACGACAGCTTTGCTCCGTAATGTTCCCATTGCAGAGATCTGCAAGGCGGCCACTTGGAAGCCGGTCCATACCTTTGCTAAGCATTACTGCCTGGATTCTGATGCCAGGGCAGACGCTCAGGTTGGGCAGGCTTCACTGCGGAATCTGTTCGAACAATAGTGGCGTGAATTTTCTTCTCCACCGCCGCTTGGTGTGGGGATGGGCTTGCCATTCTATTCACTAGATTATGACTATACACAGAGATCCCTACTACAGAAGGAGTAGTTTCTGTCCTGTAACTCCAGGTCTGTAGTAGGGGTATCTCTGTTATAGTCATAAGTGCCCGCCCTCCTCCCCAGTGGAGAGAGACACTCATGTAAGGAATGCTACAGGTCTGGCGTGTTGCGCCTTCAAAAAGAACTAAAAGTAACTGGGACCTGCAGGGCATTCTGGGATACTGTGATGTTCTGGAAAGTTCTCTTAAAGGCACAGTATCCTGTTCTGAGCCACATAATGGCAGCCTATGGGGCTTGTCTGTCCAGGTTCTTCTCTCTATCATTCCTGAGGGATTTTGCTGGTAAAGCAAGGAAAATCTGTAGAGGCTTTTGCTGTTTTGTGGTTTTTGTGGTGGAATTTCTAGTTGAAGTACTGGACAGTGTAGCCTTTTTAGGCTGCATTATCTGTCTTTAAATTCTCTCTTAAGTGTCTATGCATTTCTGCATTTTTTGACACTATAAGAAATTATTTTTGATTGCTCCGGGGTCCACGCACATGGGCGGGACTATTCACTTGATTATGACTATAACAGAGATACCCCTACTACAGAACTGGAGTTACAGGACAGAAACTACTCCATACGATGAGGATCTGTCGCACAAGCTCCTCCTGTCCATTAAACAGCCGAGTGGTAAAACATTCTGGCGGCAGATGAATCAGTGCCGGCTTTAGCGCTTGTGATGCCCGGTGCGACAATCATTTTTGGCGCCGCCACACATCATGACCACCTCATCGGATCATCTCCGTACCACCAGGCAAAAGTGCCCCTCATCTCTCCAGTCATAAGTTATTGCTAAACACAGTGCCCCCACCCCTGAATTCAGCGCCCCCTCCACAGGTCAGCGCCCAGTGCGGCTGCACCAGTCGCACTGCCCTAAAGCCGGCCCTGAGATGAATGGGTCATCAACTGGAAAAGCCAGACAACACAATGCAGGGATTGATGCAGTCTCATGGGAAGCCCACGTGCGCGACATGAGCCTGCTCGCAAAACCAAAAGAAAGGTATGTCGAGTCACCGTAAGATAAGTCGGCCAAGTGAGTGATGACAAGCAGAAGAGTTACACAGATTACCATCACGAAACCGAGACTTCAGTAGTGGATACAGAAAGACTGATGAACATCGGAAGATATTAAAACCAGAAGATAGCAGGACCAAACAGAATCCCTAATGCACTATACAAAGGTGACGTAACTTCTAGGGACTATTATTTTGCACAGTTTTTAATGATCTGCATTGTACTAGCTGAAATCTAGATTCTTGGAAACACAACAACTTCAAATCTATCTACAAGTGTAGAAACCCAACCTTACCAACATATATAATAATAACATTAATAATCCATATTGTATCTAACACAAATTACAGGTTTATTGCCTTAATCTGTGGGTTTTTTTAGTTCCTCGCTTACGCTTATGGTCAAAATTGGAAGAAGAGGGCATTTTAAGAAGTGGACAATTATAGAACTACACACAGGAACCTGGGTGCAAGGCAAAATTGGAAATTGCAGCTGAGTTACAAACAAAATTGATACAAAGAACGGCCTTAAACAGGGATGCTTCTTGGCTCCAAGTCTGTTTCACCTATATCTTGCAGGTCTTATAGGCGCCTTCCCACAGGACAACATCCACCCGCCAATTTTGGCTCAAGAGAAACTAGGATGCCTCCAATATGCGGATGATATTGTCTTATGGAGTCAAACTCCAATAGGTCTGCAACACAGTATGAATGCCCTAAAAAGGTACAGAGCTAGAGCTTAACTTGAATAAAACTAAAGTGGTTCGGCTGGTTGATTCCAAATGTAATTCATACTCTTGGATTTTGGAAGGGAAAAAGGTCAAGGTAGCGACCACATATAAATACTTAGGGTTTAACGTGGAACATCAAATGACTTTTAAACATCATCTAGCCGCTATTCACGCCAAAGGATCACTGAAAGAATATCGACGGACAGAATATCGACCATCAAAAATATCGTTGAGAAAATATCGACAGTCAAAATATCGAGTTTCTATCTACAAACAGGTAAGTACAAAAATATCGAGTTAAAAATATCGTTTACAAAAATATAGTTGTAAAAAATATCGTATTTACTAAAAACAGTGTTAAATTAAATTAATATTAATAATTAATTACTAAAATATACTTAAAATTACTTAAATTAACTTATAATAATTAAATAATTAATGAAAGTTAAATAAATATTTTTTTATTTCATATTTAATAAACATATATATATAGTAATAAAATATAATAAAATAATAGCCAAAAACTGAAAACTGACCCTGAACCCTAAAAATACCCCTTTACCCAAAAACTGAAAACTGACCCTGAACCCTAAAAATACCCCTTTACCCAAAAACTGAAAACTGACCCTGAACCCTAAAAATACCCCTTTACCCAAAAACTGAAAACTGACCCTGAACCCTAAAAATACCCCTTTGCCCAAAAACTGAAAACTGACCCTGAACCCTAAAAATACCCCTTTGCCCAAAAACTGAAAACTGACCCTGAACCCTAAAAATACCCCTTTATCCAAAAACCCAAAACTGACCCTGAACCCTAAAAATACCCCTTTACCCAAAAACCCAAAACTGACCCTGAACCCTAAAAATAAAAACGATATTACTTCACTTACCTTAAAAACGATATGACTTCACTTACCTTAAAAACGATATTTTGGCTGTCTATATTCTGTCCTGTCGATATTTTCTCCAAACGATATTTTGGAGTCGATATTATGTCCAAACGATATTTTGGAGTCGATATTATGTCTGTGCACCCACGCCAAAGCATGGTCATTAACGTGGGGGTTTAAATTATTAAAGAAGTTACTGAGCTATCCGTTAGCCATTTGCTCCCAGTAATGCTCTCTCTATGGCACGGAAATCATGCGAGGTCGTGAAAGTCACTCTCAATAAGATCCAAACGAAAGTATAGAAAACCGTGTATCACATCCCAAAATCAGCATCACCAGCCCAGGTGCACCTAGAGTTTGGCTTGAAAAACCAAGCATTTCAATGCAGGAGTGATTATATCAAGCAGTGCTTATGGCTGCATGCCTCTGAGGGCGGCTTAATCAACAACTTATGCTGGCTGGAAATTGAGCAACTTAAAGGGCTCCTGGGGATACCACCTAAACCAGGCTATTAAGGATTTATATATGCAAGAAGCCTGGTACCCAAGAATAGGAACATCTGCATTTTATTGAGCAATAAATGCTTCAACTCGAATGTTGTCTCATTTAACAGATAAAAATGCTCTTGCACAAAGATGGCGCGCCTGGGCAGTGATCAACTCACACAGCAGCTTGCGGCCTCAGGAGTATTCCTCAGAGCACTTTACTCGTGCCCTAAACCATCAGTTCATGTTATTTCATTTTGGCTTCATGGAGACAAAAGATCTCGGGCCATATGTTTTGCGATTCTCAAATTGGGATTTTTGGGGAATCGCAATTAGAGAATCGCAAACCGAAATGTAGGTAGGATTAGCAAATTTTTTTGTGAATCCCAATTATTCCTTATTTGCGAATCACAATTTGAGATTCGTAAATAAGGAATATCTTCTCATTCATTCCTATGGGCTAGAAGGCCCATAGGAATGAATTGGAAGACATTCTCAATTTGCGATTCTCAATTAGAGAATCGCAAACTGAGAATGCAATTTCAGGGTTGCAAGGGTGTCAATAGGACACCCTGTTGCACCCATGAAATTAAAATGTGTGCTCATGTGGCCCACATACATGCCCTAGGACCCACATGGCACTTTGAAAAATACCAAAAAGTGCATATTTCAAACTGCAGTTGGTGGTATTTTGCGATTCCTTAAGCCACAATTTACACAACTTGAGTTCTTCCTAATTTGCAATTCCTTAAATGCAATCGCAAAATAAGGAATCGCAAATTTTGCGATTCCTTATTTTGCGTGTGGCTTTTTGTGTGCTACATAGCACACTGCCCAAATTGCGATCGCAAACGCTGAAATTCTGCGAATTTCAGCATTTGCCATCGCAATTGGGCTACCTACATATGGCCCCTCATCTCCGCTTTGAAAGATCAGTCGCAAAATTGAAAATATCAACTCTGCGGATACAAGCAAGAGTCCCTAGTGCATATCTTTTGTGTGTGTCCGGTGCCCCTGGCTCAAAGGAAAGAACACCTGAAACTAATATTCATAAACTTTAAAATTCATTTTTCCACGCGAGCGTTAATCACTTAGTTAAGTGGGACTTTAATTCCCCCAGCCTGCAAAAGGGGAAAAATTCTGAAGCCAATCTTCAGAGAAATGGACCAAGTGAACGAGCAATCTGCTGCTAGGGGGTAAATGAGACAGTAAGGTTGGTTCATATTTAAGACCATTGAACTCTAGAAGACAGTTGCACTTTATTTGCGATTTGAGCAGCTCACTTACTCAACATTGGATTGCTAGACTCTAGGTTTGCACAAGGCACCTGCACTTTAACTCGTGAAGAGAGGAAGGACAGGCACAAAATATCTGCTGCTGGGGGGGGATAATTAGCAATATAAGACGACTGGTTAGTCCGCTGGTTTACTTAATGCCACTGGTTTACAGGTGCAATAACAATGGACTCGCACCTACATTCACATGTCTTTATTCACAACTGTATTTTACTTGCAGGATAAACGTAATATCACTGAGGTTCACTGTTTATAGCAGAAATGCGTAGCAGAGGTCAGAGTAAAAGGTTTTTAGAGTAGTTATTTTTGTATTTTAAACAAATGTATTAGACATGGTTTTTATTGATATGCAATGGTTTTAACTAACTATGCAAACAAACTTTACTTTGACACACATCACGGCTGGTTTAGAATTCAAGATAGTGTTTGTCTAGTTTGTACCTAGTTTTAACAAGCACAGGAAAATACAGTTTTGCAAACTGCAGTGTTTTTGTTTCAGTGCAAAAATATAACGATATACACAAATTTAAATAATTTGAAATCATCTCTCTCAGCAGTAAAGCTTTGATTGCTAGAATACTAAGCTGATAAAGTATAACCTCAAGGATCACATATTTAAGTCAGTAATAGTTGGTGTTTACAATATAAAACTGTGTGTAAATGATGAACTGTGAACATATCCCAGTACAACAGGACACCTATTCGCTCGTTCTTCATTGGGCTCTTGTGCACTTTTTAGCACATGGTTGAGTGCACAATATTGGCTGCAAAAATATCAAGTCAGGAAGGGATCTACAGCAGTATTGTCAAGGTAAGTACATTGGTAAGTCTAGATTTAGGATCATTTTCCGGAGATCTCATGCAGCTCAGCGTGTCACCTTTCTGTGCTGCACTGCGTGATAGAGAAAGGTCAGGAATGCGCCGTACTTAACACTACATGGCGCATTCCTGTAATTTCCCAGCGCTGGTGCAGGATGTGCTGCCTGGTACTAACGCAGGTACCCTTGATGGTGGGAGTGTGCCTGTGTTGTAAGTGGGATTGTATTTGTGCAGGAAGGGACACCTTCCTACACAAAAACAATCCCCCAAGGTATTTTCCTCTTTCTATGTGTGCTGCAGAATGGAGCACAGATGGAAAGAGGCAGTAAAGAGTAGAAATACAGATATGTCTCCTTATTACGCCTCATGTGGGAAGGCGTAGCATTCTGACGCATTCCCGGGTCTACCAGTAATGATAAATATGGGAATACTTCAGAAGGGTGGATGCGAAGGACCACCCACGCTCCACCCATGGAGTGCCTTCCCAGGGCAGAGTAACACAAAGTAACGATTTGCACACCGTTGTGTTTGTCTGGATTTATGAAGCCACCTAAGGCAGCGCGAGGTGGCCTTGCGTGACTTGATGAATCAGAGGTTTTGCATCGCCGTTGAGCCGCCTTGCATGGCGCAAGGGCAATGCCCAACCTATTTGAATAAGCCCCTTTATATTTTTACCTCCACACCAATGTGCCTTGATGATATACATGTTGTCAAGGAATATATCTCTTTACAATGAATGCGCATCAACGCATTCCATTACAACAAAGTCGTTTCAATAACTTGCTGTAGGGGGCGCGCTGCACTTAGGAATAGTATAATTTACTATTCCTACTCCAGTTTGTGCTACAGCAGGGAAGGTGTTGGATTGTGAATCCAACACCAGCGCGCCCCCTACAGCAAGTTATTGAAACGACTTGCGATGTAATGGATCACGTTGTAATGTAATGCGTTGTAGCGCATTCAATGTAAACAATGTTTTTCATTGTCAAGATACATAGATGTGAAGTTAAGAATAGTAAGTGTAAACACACGGTTACTTATACCTACCTCGAAGATACAGTGCTATCTCATTTTCTGCACTTGGTATTGTTGCAGGTCGATAATTTGCCACTCATTATTGTGCTATAAGTCTCAGGTGTTTACTTGTTTTCCCATTAGATAGTCCTTGGTGTTCAGCTCAGGTCTAAGGAGGATGATGTACACTTTAGGGATGAAGATACAGCCTAGCAGTCCAGAGCTTGAAGTAAGGATGGCGAAGATCTCCACGGCCACCATGTACCTGCCCTTGGTGCTCAGGTACGCTGGGATGAAGGAGACCCAGACGCTGCAGAACACCAGCATGCTGAAGGTGATAAACTGGGCCTCGTTGAAAGTAGCCGGTAACTTTCTAGCTATTGAAGCAACAACAAAGCTAAGAAGAGCCAAGAATCCCACATAACTAACAACAGCAAAGAACGCAGCGACAGAACCTTCGTTACACTGTAGGATCATCTTCCCGGTTTCTGATTTGGTGTCTGTGTCTGGAAAAGGAGCAGAGAGAAGGAGCCACACAGTGCAGATCACCACCTCCCCCATTGAGCAGCCAAGCATTACAAAGATGGACAATCGTGGGCCCACCCACTTTCTGAGTTTACTGCCTGGCTTTGTGGCATTGAATGCGATGATAACTGTGAAAGTTTTTGCTAAAACTGAAGAAACAGCAACAGTGAAAATGATCCCAAAGGCAGTTTGACGGAGGAGACAGGAAGTCTTTGAAGGCCGTCCAATAAACAAAAAACAGCAGAGGAAGCACAGCATGAGGGAGAGGAGGAGGATGTAGCTGAGATCCCGGTTATTGGCTCTAACCAGAGGCGTGTTGCTGTATTTAATAAAGATTCCCAGCACTCCAGCAGTGAGGAGGGAGAACAAACTTGTAATGGAGGTTAAGGTAACTCCCAGCTGATCCTCATAGGACAGGAACTCCACCACTCTTGGAATGCAGGAATTTCTCTTCTGATTGGACCACTGGTCTTCAGGGCATGTTAGGCAGTTTGGCATATCTGCAATGAAAGAACATTGTTCAGTATTACATAAGATGCTTTCAAGCAGGGAAAGATGAGAGAGATGAATGGAATGGGACAGTCTAGTTATTATGACCTGTTCTATGGCTAGCTATGCATCTGTAGGCCCCTGCTTGGAAAAAGTCTCCATACTGTATTTCCACTGGTGCTGCTGGATTGGAACTTCTACCCCTTCTACTGCATTGTGACTATCACAGTTCAATCTAATCTCCTGATCTTACATAAGCCTCAAAAACATCAAGGCCCCTCCACTGCAGCATGCACAGAATCTTGAAATGACTCCTCTCCCTGTTCTTCAACCCCAATAGCTCATTGTACAGCTCTCTTTTTTTCTCTAAATAACGTGTATGTCATAACAATTCATTCATTTAAATAGATAAATATATTACTATAACCATAAAAGTCTAATATGTTTAGACACTGAAGAAATGAGCACAGACACACTTTGTATTTTTGCCAATGTTTTACAATTTCTCAAACACAAGTGAACTTTATAAACCTCAGCAACAGTGTCATTTCATTTGGCCTCTATTGAAAACTAGAAGGCCCAACACACATAGCAGGGTACACACTGGATTTCATATTCAGAAGCTCTCCTAACCTATAGATCGAATCCCCCACGACTCAGATCTGGACAGACCATTTCTCTAACAATATTCCGCTCCATGTGGGAGAATCCTCGGACCTCAATACCGTTTCACCTAGAAAGGTCAGGCGTGGAGAAAGGTGTCTCTACAGTCCTTTACTTCACATTTTACTCCTTCCCTCCCTCCCACTCACAGATATATTAATCTTCCACTGAAGGATTTTGAGGAAGCATTACCCAGACATTAGATCATCACACCTCTAAGCCATGTCTCCCTAATTCTCTTAGGCTCTAAAGGCAGAGACAGCAGTCTGTATAAAGTTAGAACATAAGTGGAGAACCACTAATACTTGTGCAGACAAACTCACTAAGCATCCTCAGGCATTCACCAAAGAAAGATCCAAATAATTAGGAAGTCCCATATAGTGGATTGAATTAACAACACGGGAAAGACGACAAAGGAATAGTATATGATTTCAAATGAATTTACCAAGCATTTGGGATGTGCCTAATCTATCCCAGCATATCAGTCTCTTTGTGATGACTTTGCCAATTGTTTAGAAGTTTAAACTCATTTCATATGCGGATGAGACACAACTTACAATAACCATGGGGAAAAATCCTGAATCTACTAATATCAGTTTCAGAGAATATATGAAGAATGTAGTCCTCTGGTTGTCATCCAATTGCCTTCAACTAAACACAGGATTGATTGATTGATTTGGGATATATATAGCGCTTGAATGTCCAAGGGCATCTTGGCTCTATTGCCAGCAAGAACCAGTAAGCTGCAAATTAAAGAAATAGTGAGTAGTCTAATTAGTAAAAAGCCATGGTTTTTTTTGGAGATTTTCTGAAGGATAATAAATTTGGACTATTATTTAAATCTGCCAGGAGCGAGTTCCATGTTTTGACAGTTTATAAAATGAAACTCCTTCTTCCACAGTGTGATCTGCTGAAGCTGGGGGTCTGTAAGAAGTTACTGTGAGAAGACCTTTAGTTTCTAGAAGGTAAATTCTAAATCAGATGGTTCTTTAAATAATGTGGACCAGCACCGTACAGTGCCTTATGTCCTAAGCAGAGGGATTTGAATTTCATCCTTTTTCCGACTGAAAGCCAGTGCAGTGTTCTTAGACCATGGACAACTGTCTGATATTTTGGGATATCCACAGTGGCGTAGCTAGGAGGAGGCAGTGGGGGCGGTCCGCCCCAGGCGGCACAATATTGGGGGCGGCCGCGCGGCACTGGTGGCCCGTTGTGGCCTTTATCATTTATTTGCGGCCACTGTGTGCCCAAATAAATTATAAAGGCCGCGCGGGACACCAGTGCCGCGCGCGTCCCATTTTGAAAGTGCGCGCTGCATGCACCTGACCTGCTGTTTAACTGCTAGTGCACCAGCGGCAGTCACAGTGCTTTCAAAATTGCGGCCACGACCCGCCACCGCTTTTGTATTTGCTCAGCTCTTGACTGTTGGTCCACAGGTCCGTCCCAGCCTCCAAGGCTATCAATCAATCTTGTAGCGCGCAAGCGCTACCAATGACGGCCCTGGGCGACATTGAATGATTTATTGTGGCCAGCCCTGCCCTCGCGATGAGAACGACGTAGCAGTGACGCGTACCGCGCTTCACCACTATGCGCTCTCGTGCTCATTCTGGCCTGGGGCAGTCAGTGCAGTGCTGCTCTCTGGGCGATTTGCTGGCTCTGGAGACTGGTCTGGCTGCTGATTAAGTTCAGGCCAACCACACCTTCCTGCCATAGAGACTCTGGAGCGAGTCACATGTGAGGTAAGAAGAGAGTTTTCAGAGGGGATATTTAGTTAGTGGCAGATTGGCAGCATAGCTGCCAACAGGGCTTTAAGTGGGATGAAAAAACTGGGGGGTCTCTCAAAGTGGGGTGACCGATTTATTATAAAATGAAACTCCTTCTTCCACAGTGTGATCTGCTGAAGCTGGGGGTCTGTAAGAAGTTACTGTGAGAAGACCTTTAGTTTCTAGAAGGTAAATTCTAAATCAGATGGTTCTTTAAATAATGTGGACCAGCACCGTACAGTGCCTTATGTCCTAAGCAGAGGGATTTGAATTTCATCCTTTTTCCGACTGGAAGCCAGTGCAGTGTTCTTAGACCATGGACAACTGTCTGATATTTTGGGATATCCACTGTGGCGTAGTTAGGAGGAGGCAGTGGGGGCGGTCCGCCCCAGGCGGCACAATATTGGGGGCGGCCGCGCGGCACTGGTGGCCCGTTGTGGCCTTTATAATTTATTTGCGGCCACTGTGTGCCCAAATAAATTATAAAGGCCGCGCGGGACACCAGTGCCGCGCGTGTCCCAGTTTGAAAGTGCGCGCTGCATGCACCTGACCTGCTGTTTGAGTGCTAGTGCGTCAGCGGCAGTCATAGTGCTTTCAAAATTGCGGCCACGACCCGCCACCGCTTTATTTATTTATTTATTTAAGGACGTGGCTTTAGAACACTTACGCTAAAAATCTGTGTTAAGCATAGTGTGCCGCCTGACTTGTATTTTGCTGTATGTCATTGCATCCAGTCCAGTTATGTAATACAGCAAGTAACATCATACCTACAACCAGGCCCGGTTCTAGAGGGGTGGGCCAGGCCCACCCAAGGATTGCCCTGGCCCACCCTGGGCAATTGTGAACTGGAAAATTAAAGTTTTTCATCCTAATGTCTCTCAGTGGCTTGAAGCCCCATTGTGCCCTGCCGCATTGTTTTATTTAATTATTAACCATTGACATGCTCTAGTTTCAGGCCTGGGGACAGGTGTGAAATCAGCAAGGAAAGCAGCTGCTATGATGTGCAAATGAACTGCTCAGACATCCTGAACACTTTCACTCATTCACACTAAAGAGGCTGCAGGCTTCCATCACAAGGTACCTAGGAGTTGCAAAAAGTGATATGAGAGAAACTCTTTACAAAGGATTTCCTTTCCCCCAAAAAGTTATTGAAAATGTGTTTATAATTAGCATATAGATTTACTCAGGTTTTTCTACAAATGTCTTCCTACTCTGAGGCCATTACTAACTTGCAGTATTACATAAACAATAAATTAATGGAAAAAGTCAAACAAAAATATGTTTTAATCTTTCCATTGGCTGAATGAGAAAACATTTTACTCATCATTAATTCACACCACAATAATTTGTATGTATATTGTTACAGGTGATACAATGATTCCTTGAGCAAGGACCTATGGGCAGGGCCAACCGAATTATGTGGTTGTGCAGGTGTGGCATTTTTCGCATAGCTATGGATTTGCCGCATTTGCCACATAATCCATTATCTTCTGCATAATCTGCAGATTTTTGAAGAGGTTGTTTTGAGCTCAAATGGTTAAAAAGTTATAAAATTGCATTGACATGTGATGGCGCTGAGTGGAAGGTTCTTTCCTAAGGTTGACTGGTCACCTTCTGATTGCTTATTGCTAAATTCAGGTGTTAGACTGGTCCCAATGAAGTGCAATCTATGTCTAGTGTTAGCAAGCGTAAAAATATCAAAATAATGAATTAATACTATCACATAATGTGCCGCATTAAGCTGCATAGTTTTTCTTGTTGCACAATTGTCAACACAGCTGCACAATTTGACCCATGCTTCAGCCTGAATTTCCCGCATCTACATTTTAAAGTTGTGACAAGCAAAGTCCTTCCCCTTTCCCAAAGCTAGAAGGGCAACAGAGAAAGTGAAGTCAGTAGCTCTTTGGGTGGAAGTTATTGTCTTAAAATGTCAAAAGAGGACAGATGCCAACACCTAAAATATTGAATCTCTGAAATACTTACTAGAATCCATTCGCCTTCATGGCCCAGCCATGCTTCTTATGGCCTACCCAAAGAAAAAATCCTAGAGCTGGGCCTGCCTACAACAAGTCAGGACTATTGGCTTTGTCAATGGTTATTAGTTTCATAAGATAAATAAGCTGCAACTATGGCTTGTTACATATAATATTGAAAAAGCTTCCACTTAAAGCCCTGGTGACAATGCCACAATGTTGCTGATCTTGCGTTTCAAAAAGAGAAGGGAAATCCAGAGAGAAAATTACTCTTTAAAGGATTTCCCTTCCCCCACAACGCTCCACTAGTGAGAAGTGAGCAGTGCACTTTGAGGCTACTCTTTACCAACTGACATTGGAACTACTCAAAACAACAATGTACAGTAGAATGCTTCTTACTGTGTATCATCTGTGACTTGTCCATTCACACCAATGGTTGAATCTCTTTGGCAGTACCCCCATATAAATCATGTGGATTGCAAAATGTTCTTCTTTAATGTATAATTCAGATGTAGCTTACACAAATTATTTTAACTTATGTTGGTAATATATTTTAATGGGTATATCTAACGGGGTCACAGTAGTGTAGCACAATACAGCCCATCCTATAATCTCCATGATTATCTCATGTACATCCAGGGTTCTACTCCCTGGCTTTACATCCCTTCATTTTCAGTTTGATTGTTATTGTCTTCTTTATTTTAGTCATAATGTGTGGTATTATTTTGACAATATATTTAAATAGACACACCTAACAGCATCTCATGTAAGTTTAGCATAATGCATCCTACCTGGTTTGCTCAAGACTCACCTATATACATCTACTTCCTTTAATCTAGATGTATTTCACTTGTATTTTAGCAGCTGACAATCACACTTAACGTGCTTCATGTCATCTTTGTCTTGTATCTATTTATTTGCCCTGCACATTTCTTTATTTCAAAACATTGACCATTCTTGGCCCACATCACTGTGGTAGAACATGCTTCACCACCTATCAACCATTAATCCCCAAGGCTTGATTCTCAGGTAGCATCTTTCAACATTCCATTGCCTTGTTTGCTTTCTTTTATTGTAATTAATTTTCGAATTACATTTGTGATGGTTAACCCTTAACGTTGTGCTGAATCTCTGTATTTCCACCAGATGACTTTACATTACACATACATTATGCAGCAACAGTGCTTTCCTGCAAGTGTGTTAATGCGCCTCACATGAGTGTTGCAAACAATCATGTCACTGGCCTCCTCCAGGCGACAAACTATCTTATCTTATGCTGCATGCAGTAAATGTTATACTGTGTGTAATACAATATTTAAATTAATTACATACATACTCTGCTTTCTGTCACAGGCTGTGCCCTCATAGCACCGTAAATACAAGTCACTCATCTGTGCGCCAACAAGGATACAAATCAGTGACCCTCCGGCTCAACCAACTGAGTTTTATGGCAGTGCAAAACATTTCCCATTGAGCAAAGGCTAGAGAGCCTTATAGCCATTTGAAGATCCTTATTTTCATTTCTTTACAGTCTCCTGCTGAACTTCCATCTATCGTACCCTAACCCAACCCTCTTTCACTTCTATACAGTTTCTCCTCTGAACAATTCATTGTCTTTCTTTGACCTGCACCTCTTACCTACTTTTCCATTTTCCTTTTCACATAATCCGAAGCCTCTTTTGACTCTGTTTTTATCTTACATTTACCACTCTTTCCCTCACATCTATCTCTTTGAGTTTCCTTTCACCTTAAAATCTTCCCCTTTGCACCAGTTTCCCATTCCGGTGTGTCTTATACCTCACTCTTTCATTCTCTCAGAGAATTTCACTCAATTACAGCTCCGATGCGTGCCTACCTATCTTCTACCATCATTTTAATGCTTCACAGTGCTCTACTCCATTCAACATTAAGTCCAACTCTTAATCTCTTCTTGCCTATATCTCAAATGCATCTTTAAAAGTCTAATTTTCTCATTTCTATTTCTTCCAATTTCCTCACGCTATGCAAATTTATCCTCTTTCTCCACTTTCTTTCACTTCCATCTCTTTGGTTTTACCTCTTGAGTGCAACTAGAACTTGCATTCTATCACATTCCTGTTTTCCTCTCGCTTCCACCTTTTATTTTCTCACATTCGTTGTTTTCTAGACACCCTCTCGTCCCTAGTACCCCTTCCCTCCTCTAATTGCTTTCTCTTTGTTCTCTTCTCATCTCCAGTTGTCTCTCGTTTCGTATTATAGGACGATGTGTTTCTTGTGTGAGTAAGAATACGGAGAATACCAGGCAGAGCTGTTCTGGATCCGCAGATTTAGGTAGTGTGAGTATCACTGTGAAAGACCTATTTATTAATCTCGTGACATCTTCTTGATTCGTTGCCTTTCTGTAGCAGGCTCTCATGGCCTCTATTGTGCTTGTTTGGTAATTTAATGCCTGCAAGTCAGCTATTATGATCACACACATTTGTTTTTATTAGGTATATCATGAGTGCATTTAAGCCCATTATGAGTTTTAACAAATTAGATTTTGCTTTGGGGTTGTGCTAAAAAAGTGGCGCAATCCCAATGCAAAATCTGGGCCTCAACTAATTTTACATTTTTTTTAAAACCATGCCACAAAGTACTTGGCAACAAGGAGAGGCATGTTAGTAAATCTTTTAATCCTAATTGGCTACACAGTCTGCATTTTCTAATATTTTTATAGAGTTAAGGCATCTGCTGCAGAGGTGCCCAGTAACTATCAGAATAATAATTGGTGAGATAACCCTGGATGTTAAAGTATTTCTTAGAGAAATTTTAGTTTTGTGTAGTCCCAGATCTTACTCAAAGTAGTATAGAAGGTTAATGTACCTGCAAAGCACATCAAGGTAATTTGAAGATACCAGATTTTTTTTAATGTAGCTAGGTAAGGTTACTGCTTTGAACACAGATCCTTTTGTTACTTGCAGTTCATAAGTAGTAAGCCTTTTAATATAGCACAGTGAGCTATGTAGGATATGTTACTGCTACAACTTTTAACCCTCACTGACTCAGGCAACACATCTTGTACACTGATTTACATGCTTGCATGGTTTATTTTCAATCTGTATGTTAGATAAATCGCTCTGACACCCTGCATTAGGATTTGTAGCGTTATAAAAGAAAGTAAAATAGTGCTATTTAAATTGTGTGTAAATACTGGGATGGACCAACACATCTGAGATACTTACATTTCATGCACTTACATAAAGGGGCCTAACAAAGTCAAAGCATGCCTCTCTTAAGTACCTGTGAAGAGATAACCAGCTGTGGGCTTTTGTTTCCCTCCGTTGAATTAACATTTAAGTGTGAGGTTCCAGGCCACTCGATCAAACGGAGGCCTAATGGAGATAAATGTGAAAAGAAACCTTGCTGCCTGCACGCTGCTGCTGGGAATGAAAAGCAGTCAATGTGCGGGTGCTGCTGCACGTGTCTAGGAGTCTGAAAATGACACCTGGACAAATTCAGCATATTTCTGTGGGGCCAACTTCTAGGCAGGGTCGACGGCGTTCACCCTGTGAAAATAATTGGTTGCCGCTGTACACCCCGGAATTGTGCCCTGGTTGGTGTCTTTCAGTGGCTGCATGGTTCTTTCAGTCCGAGTCCTCTGGATTCACAAATAGAAACTTACCTAGACTTTTACTTGCACATCTACTAATGTAGGCTCAAACCCTGAGTAGGAACCAAATGGCTATCTATCTATACATCATCATGAGTAGTAGGTAATGCAAAATTAATTTGCACAACCTTTTGGACTTGGAGTGTATTTTTATCCAAGGTAAGGGGTTAGTCGACCGGTGGCTCTGACAATTTCTTTTGGTCATAGAAGTCAAGGTGTATGAAAGCTGGGACTTGATGTGATGCCCCCCTCTGTTGGTAATCAATGTACAAGATGTGCCAGATAACAAGACATTGAGGGTTACAAGGTGTAGGGGTCGCATGCCCTTCATAGCTCACTGTATTTATTGCAATTTAAATGGATCAGACAACAAGCTAACATTTTAAAATGGTTGTATTTATCCGTTATTCTATTTATTATGAATATCTTTCTTTTTCTTATTCTTTCAAACTTAGTTAAGATGAAGTGAATAAAAGAGAGTGGTGCAGCCTTTAGAAAAAGAAAAGGCTAGAGAGGAAGAGTTAATAATGTATGAAGGTGCACTACTGAAATACCTCAGTCGCGAAACAGAAACTACTAGTACTACTACTGTTAATGAAACAATTTCCGATTCTGAATTCAAACCATCATCAAAGTCGGGGTCACCGAGAAGGAGTAAGAAGCAAAGTTATTGAGCAAGTGAAAGAAGCAAAGTTTTTTTCTATGATATTCAACAGCACCCCTGATATTTCTCATAAGGATCAGACGAGCAAAGTTTTACGCTACGTAATGATCACTGGAAATAAAGTGATGGTTGTGGAATCATTTGTCAATTTCTTTGAAACAAAATGTAAAACCGCTGAGAATATTTCAACTATGATTTTGCAGAATTTAGAAAGCAATGGAATTGTTTTTCAAAATTGTAGAGGACAAGCATATAATAATGCTGCTGTGATGGCTGGTCAACATACTGGCATTCAAAGACGCATCAGGGAAATTAATGGAAAAGCGGAAATTTTTGCATGTACCAATCACTCGCTGAATTTGGCAGGTTTACATGCAGCTTCTGTTGCTGTGAATTCTGTTACCTTGTTTGGAACTGTGGAGCTTTGTTCACGTTTTTTTTCTTCCTTGATACATCACTGGGATATTCTGACTTTAGTCACTGGTCAAAGTGTCAAGCGTGTAATAGAAACTCGGTGGAGTACATGGGGACATGCTGTGAGTGTTGTAAAAAAGAATTACTCAAAAATCTTAAGTGCTGTAGAACCTTTAACTGGTGAAGAAGAAAATAGAGTTACCAGGTCAGATGCTGGTGTGCTGCTTGTTGCTTTACAATCTTTTTCCTTCCTGTGCTTTCTTGGCCTGTGGAAATCCGTCCTTGTAGAAATTAACGACACTCAGGTCTACCTCCAAACCAAAGGATTAAATATAAAATAATGTGACATAAAACTCAGGGGCATATTACCAACCAATAGAGATAATTTTTGTCTCTAACTTATTTAGAGACAAAAATTATCGCCGCAAATCGGCGATTTTTATCGCAGATAAACCTTGCTATTAGCAAGGTTTATCGCAAATGCGATAAAAAACGGCCGCAATGCATGAATATCGCTGAAAAGTCCGCGATATTCATGCATTATCGAGCAAATGCTCTTAGCCATGTTATCCACCTCCCATTGGATAACATGGCTAAGAACTGCTCCTGGGCAAGTGTTAGCTTTTGGAGATATTTGCGCTTAGCGCGAATATCTCCAAAAGTTGGTAATAGGAGATAGCGATGTTAGCGACTGTTTTCAGTCGCTAACATCTTGGCACGCCCACTTTGCATGTCATTAGTGATAAATATCACTGACATGCAAAGCGGGGCCCAAGATGGTCACTATCTCCTATTAGCTGTCGCTAACTGGTGTTAGCGACAGCTTGGTAATAGGGAGAGAATTTTATCTCCGCTTTCTTGGCTTTTAAAGCCAAAAAAGCGGAGATAAAGCCCCTTGATAATATGCCCCTCAATGCTTTAAAAGCATTTCTAACTGAAAATAGTTGTGAATTAGTTAACAATTCAGTAGCTTGCGCCAAAGAAATTTGTGATGGTCTTGGGATAGTCATGGATCGTCGGTGTAGAAAGAAGAAACTAATGGCAGGTGAAGAATCACGAGATGCTGAATTGTCATACGAAAGTGAGCTGAGGAGAGAAATGTTTTCTTCACTGGACAGAGTGATCCAAGAAATCACCACAAGATTTCAACAACTTCATGTTCTTGCTGAAAAATATGCTTTCCTTACTCCATCGAATCTTTTGAATGATAAATATGAATGTCAACTAAACCATTATCATGATGCATTGATTGAGGAAGAGTTCCTCATTGAGAGAAAAAGACGTCAGAGTTTTATTTCTGTTGCTGATACGCAACATGAAACAGAGACATGGAAGGACAGTCCCCTTGAACTTTTGCAGTTTATTCTAAAATACAGTCTTGAGAACTCTGTTCCAAATATTGTAATACTACTGGATTTTTTCCTGACAATTGCTGGTTGTGAGAGGAGTTTTTCTAAATTGAAATTGATTAAGAATTACCTAAGATCTACAATGAGTGCCTTACATTTAAGAAATCTTGCCATACTGTCTATAGAACAGGAACTGAGTGATGAAGTAGACTTTGTTGATGTCAATAGAAAAGCAAAAAGAATAACATTTTAGAATGTTGGACTTAAATTTTACTTGAAAAATAAGCATAGTGTTTTCATTCACTTTCCTATACATCATTTTAAATTGTTGTTGTATTTTTGGTGTGTATTAAAAGGGGCTGCAAACTAAAACAATATTTTTTATATTATTACAAGACCTAACAATAAAGTCATATTAACCTTAGTGTTGTTTTCAATTAATTTACAATAATGAATTCATGTCTGTGTCCCCCCCTCACCCTTCTTGTGCAGGGGGCCCTCACACCATGTTTGCGGTACAGATTCTGAGGTGGGCATGCGAAACAGTCTCCAGTGCGCACTGGAGACTGTTTCGCTGCTGACGCTGATCACGCTGTAGCTGCACATCCCATCTTGAGAAAATTGTGACGTTTGTCCAACTGCGACTGAAGTATCAAATTTTGATGACAGGAAGTACAAACTAAGAAAAGTGACGTACAACTACCCACCTCCTGTGATATCATTCAAAGGTTTTCCTATTTTGGAGTCCCTGCCTAAATAACAGAAACATTGTCCCTTCCAATGTGAACATTTGATGTGAATAGAACTTGGATGGTTGATATTTTTTAAGGGTCATCAAATATATGCACAAAACCCATGTCCTGATGATGGTCTTTTGAAATTATTTCGCCAAAGACCGAAACGTCGACTGTTGCGTCTAATTCTGCACATTACTGACCGACTACAATTGATTTTCATTTACATTTGATTTGAAGTCATTGCCTTACTCTGTGTAGCAGTTTAGACTTACCTTTTAGATGTATCATAGGAATATATTATCAACTCCCTTGTACATCTGAAATGCATTTTGTTCTGTACCCTCATTTTTTATTCTGTACCCTGTTACATCAGTAACATCTTTATTCTTAAGAAAATAATAATCTTTTGATAAAAAACCTGGTCTTTGTATTTATTGATTTTGTATTTATTGCTTTTTTTGTTAGTGTGGTAACACCATTTACTGGTCCCTTATCATTAACTTCAGCTACTTAAATCTAACCAATGAGGGTGTTTAATTAAATTGATTCCCCTTTCAGCTGTTATTCAAAAACTTAAACGAAATCCCTTGCTGGTCCATTATTTTTCTATTTAACTTTTGCCCAAACCTGCAAGGGTATATTGGGTTGCTCACCCTATCTCAAAGTTCCGTACATGACACATTATTATAATTTTACTGTTCTTGTACACTTTTAACACAATTGCAGAAAAATGTAATGTTTCTTGTTTCTTCTGAATATTCAAGGAGTGCTGCAGCGCCGGAATCGTTTGTCCCAGGCCTTGGATAGAGTTGAACATGTTCCCATGGCCCCTACAGCTGTGTTTAAGGATTGTGATGATAATGTGTCACCCCTCCCTGTTTTTTAGCTTTGGTCCCCGGGGCAGGCTGTGCACCATGCGTGTACTGAGGCTGCTATGAAGGAGAGATGCACTATTACCAGCTGGTTATGGGTCCCAGGAGCACACGTCTTTTCATTCCCAGGTAGTTGGTTGCTGCTGCTTAGAAGTAATGACAGGGCGCGACCCCTAGATGTTGCCTTTGGGCCACCAGAGTGGGCTTTGTATCTGGTCTGTGTTGGCAAGGTGGAGCTGACTAACCCCTTTGTGCTGAGTTTAGTTCTAAGGGGACACAGTAAGACATTCCCAGTGAATAAATAAAATGCTGTTTTTGAAAGATAAAGAATCACAGGCTTCAACACTGTTACGTTGGTTTGAACCCCCAGAGCATATCATGTTTGTGCGGGTCCCCACTGCTTTAATGGGGGGGCCATGATGTATTGTCATTTAATGTCAGCTGCAGATGATGGATCCCTGAACAGTATCATGTATGTGCATGTTTGCATTGTGCTGAGGGGATTACTAGGTAATTGTTCACGCAGCTCTCTGATGGATGTCACATTTGGTTTTTATGAGACCCCAGATAGATCATGCAGTCTGTGTGTTCTCTCTTGTACTGCCATTCACCGGTGTATTCAACTGTGTACCCTTGGACCGCGTCATGTATGTACATGTAACTTGCACGATCGAGATAACTATTAGCGGCGATGCTACGTGTCTCTCGGACCTCTTTCAAGTGCTCGCCGTCCTTTCCCAAGGGGGCGGCAACCTGAGAGATAGCCCTGGGCGCAACAAGCTCTAGCTACGCCTCTGGATATCCAACAAACATGCAGGAGTATTTTGGAGCCACTGAAACCTTTGCAGATACTGTGTTTGGATATTCACATAAAGAGTGTTTCCATAGTTCAGTTTAGATAGGGCTAATGCTGTCACAAGTGTTTTTTCCTTTCTGAAGGTATGAAAGGGCACATTTTTCTAATCATCTTTAAGATTAAAAAGATTGCGGAGGTGAGGGTGCTGATCTGATCTTTAAAAGTCAGTTTATCATCAAAGATGAAGCCTAGATTTTTAGGTCGAGACCAGCGTAGGCTGCGCTTGCAAAGTCTCGCAGGGAGAAATCTTATGTTGACAGTGGGGGGGCTTGAACCCGCCCCTCTTCTCCATTGGCTGGCTTCCTAAACGGAGGCCAGCCATTGGAGGAGAGGGGCGTCACTCCGTTCAAGCCCCGTCTTTTTGGGATTCGGGGTGTTTTTTTTACTTTCTTTCTCTTTTCTTTTTCTCCTCTTCCCATTGCCTGGAATTTTTCCTTCCAGCCAATGGGAAGAGGAGAGAAAGAAAAACACGACCCCGAATCCCAAAATGAGGCTGCGTTTCTCCGAGGCATTTCTGCATGACCTCGGAGAAAGATGGTTCCAACAGGTTCACTTGGAACAACCAGACACAGTGGGGGACACCACAAGGAGCATAACAGTAGAACAGAGAGCAGGCCCAAGCAAGACAAGACCTTAGTGACAAATTTATCATCACTCACACTCAGTCCAGCAGAAAGCTCCGTCCTGGAAAAAGGTTTGGGTTTTATACCCACCCCCCGCTTCGACCGATTCAAGTTACACTGTGAACTTAATTAGTTATTTCGGAAACTCAGGTTAAAAATCTTTTTTGAACACCAAGATTCTGACCTTCCTCAAACCAATCCGAGTGATACAGGTTCTAAACTCAAGTCTAATTTTATTCCTCCGCCACAAACAGTTCCCCCAGAAATACTAGCTTTTGAGCAAGCTGTCTTTCAAGAGCAAGTGTGATTTGTTTGCCCCGTATACTGTGACGTAAGGGCTGAGACATCTATTTTAAGAAGTTTTCTGTTGGTTCTTTGAATTTACCTAGACGGAGCACAGCGTGAAGATTACCCCTGCCGTTTGAGCCTATGTAACGGGGAACCTGTTTGATTACAGTGAGTCCTTTTAAACCTTGATGATTCAGAAAAGGGGGTGGTGATGAACAGAGTGCCTGAATTAAGCAGACCACTCTTACCCAGTCCAAAGATCAGGGTTTGATCCATCAACGTTTTTTAGCTCACTGCACCATCCCAGCTCAGAACTTGGCTATATGCAAATTAGTCTGTTCCTGTCCCAGTGCATGATGGGAACAGGGCAAACCAAACTACCAACCCAATTCTTGTACTGGGAAGGAAACAAGCTTCCGGGGACCGGTTTCTGCCATTTCAGGCGTCGTCGGCCCGGCTTGCTTGAATCCTGATGGTGCAATGAGCAAGGGACTCACATCTGAGTATACCCTTCCACGCTTATGGTGGACAAAATGATTCAGAAAAGGGGGTGGTGATGAACAGAGTGCCTGAATTAAGCAGACCACTCTTACCCAGTCCAAAGATCAGGGCTTGATCCATCACCGTTTTTTAGCTCACTGCACCATCCCAGCTCAGAACTTGGCTATATGCAAATTAGTCTGTTCCTGTCCCAGTGCATGATGGGAACAGGGAAAACCAAACTACCAAGCCAATTCTTGTACTGGGAAGGAAACAAGCTTCCGGGGACCGGTTTCTGCCATTTCAGGCGTCGTCGGCCCGGCTTGCTTGAATCCTGATGGTGCAATGAGCAAGGGACTCACATCTGAGTATACCCTTCCACGCTTATGGTGGACAAAATGATTCAGAAAAGGGGGTGGTGATGAACAGAGTGCCTGAATTAAGCAGACCACTCTTACCCAGTCCAAAGATCAGGGCTTGATCCATCACCATACCAACACCAACATACCTTGCCAACACTGATGATTTTTCTTCTGATTCCTCTCGCACTGTACTACATGATGAATATGCCTTTCTTCTTTGTCTGAAACAGACTTATCTGATTCCTCCAAAGTATTTTATTTCGATTTCGATTTCACTGCTTTTCCTCTCTGTTTGGATTGGATTTGTTACAGCATTTTTCTTGCTTTTAAATGGTCAATTCCTTCCAGAACTCTCTGCTTCAGAACTGTTTGCCGAGGTATTGAAGTCTCATTCGTCTTCACTTAAAGAGTGAAAAGACCCGTCCTTGTGAACATTTCTGCATTTCCTATCTCTGATAGAATTGTTTGGGATAAGGTACTAATTGATATTTTTGGTCCTAAAGAAATTCTGCAGATTTCTTATGTGTTTAGGGAACCTTTGTACGAAATTATTACTGGTGGCTCCATCTCTGATGAATGGGATGTGGACAGTGTTAAGGGCATGTTTTCTGAACTGGAACAGTGTTTGAATTCTGCTAATTGTGGTGAAATGTTTTGTTACCACTATGACCATCGCTATTTACACAGAAATAGTACTCTATGTACAGTTTTCAATTTCATGCAATAGGAACATTGCCCAACATAATCAGTTTGTGGTTCTAAAATGTATTTTTCATATTTTTCTGGTGACAGTTCTTTTGACTCTAGTTAATTTTATTATAAGCTTACCCCTTCCCCTGCTAAGAAAAATATGCTGACTCACACAAAATTGAGATATTCAGATTAATTTATTTCCCAGTTGGCTATGCAAGGCTATGAATATGGGAACAAAATCAATTTGGGCAACACGACAAATGCAAGACCGGTGCATTGATGCTTTTTTTTTTAGAGCTTTTCTAATCCCTATGCAAATTACTTTATGAACAAAACAGTGCAGCAAACTGTCTGCCTAGGTCTGCCAAAGATTAAGGAAATAACCACACCAACCTTCCCTCGATTACATGTTTTGACAATTGGCAACATCTTACAAATTTTACAGAAGAACAACCGAATAGTATGGTACGGTATGGTACATATAATTCTTCAATTTTAGTTTCCTATGGGTATTGGCCAATACACACTAAGGGTTATAACACTATTTTTTTAACTCCTCCACTGGTTTTAAAGCTAGCAGACCAGACCCCTGATACATGCAGTCACTACATTTAGGAGTGGTAACCACAGATAGATTAGGAAAAGTATGCCAGAAAAAGGCTACAACATTCCACTTTGTCTGCAGTTAAAGATCGTCTTTTTCTCCTATCCAATGAAACTTTCTTGTTGTGTCGTAGTTCACCATGATCTAAGAAATTCCTTTTTTGCCATGTATAATGAACTGTGGAAAACAATTCTCAGCGGGAGGCTGCTGAATGCTTATGACAAATTGACAGGATTAACTTAGAAAAAGCACTGGTTGTTGTGGAAAATGGCATGCCTACGTTGTTAACTTTAATTTATTCTTTTAATAATATTGTATCATCTGTATTAGATGAAATACAGAATGACATGAATCTCCTCCAGCATGAGCAAAGTCAGCTGAGATAGATTATTACACTGAGATGGCCATTGCAGGTTTTAAAATCAAACTCTGTGCAACGGTAATATCTGAAAGCTACAGAATAGTTTTTGCCGTACAATTTAACACATACACAAAGACTAATGGCAAAGAAAGATGGACCTTACACAATGCTAAACATAGCATGTTTAGAGAAATTAACTTTTACAGTAGCTGAGACACCATCAGCTGTATACCTTATCCAAGGTTTTGTGTCTTCACACATTGGATCTTAATGGGATCAAAGGAACCAGAAATGTACAGATCCCTAATAGTCAGAAAATTCCCAATTTCTATGTCTTGCTGTTTAATCAAACAGATCACATGTATCGAATTTTAGTCCTGTATACTCACAAGTAATTGTTTGTAATAAAGCTTCTGGAAACTAAATCCTTTTAGGACAACAACCCTTACTCACCCAAGGGTGACATGCTTCATCATTGGGTTCCCTCCTCAGACCTGGGCTGCAAAGTCAATGGTATGGGCTATGATTTCTTAACGGGGCGGAGCTGAGGTGTTTTGCAAAGAAAAATGATAGAAAGGGGTTAGTGAGGGACAGAGTGCAAAATAAATATTAGGGTGATGGATAAAACTATCTCCAAGGGGCCCACATAGACTCTATTTTATGGCCTCTGAGATAGAGTTAAAAAGAGGACCGGGGACTAATAAAATATGACCCTCTCAGGTGTCAACATGCTACTGCCCATATATGGTCCCATAAATGGATTTGGGGGCATTTGTCAGGACCTCAAAGATGTATAGTCAATTTTCATGAGCTTGTGATAGTGAAAAAAATAGAAGCAATGCAAATATATTGGCCACCACTTAATCAATGTGGCGATGACCCAAATTAATATGTGGGTACCGTCTTTCTGAAAGTGATAATGAAAACAATGGTCATGATTCAATTATCATCACTGTGTATAGGGATATCAAAATGGCAGTTCACTACTAAAATGATCTCGTATCTGTTAAAGATCTATAGTAGTTAGGTTATGTAGAAACTGACATAGCTTCCTGTAGTTATCCATAATTGGTCTTACCTAATGAAAGAGAAGTAGAATCTACTCTCAAACCACTCTATACATCTTGTGGTTCCCAACTGCAAATAAAGAGCATGGCAGTTGCAGACAAAAATGTGTGGAATCACAAACTACAGCAGAGATTATCAGTATGAATCTTGTTAGGTGTAAAGAAATATATAAAATACATTGTCATATCAGCAATGGTGGTATTCACACTAAGGGCAGGAGTATCAATATATTGTGAATATACATATATGTCAGACTGGCAATCTCTCCATATATATAAAACAAACACCATGTTCATGAATTCTCCTTGCTCTTTCTTATATTCCTTGTCTTACTTCACTTTCAGAAAGAGTTAAATCAAGGTGCAGTGGCGCTAACCAAAATCCATGTTAGAGAGTAGGTGGTGCACGTCGACTAGCGTTAACTAGCAGCCCAAGCCGCTGCTCGGAGCCTGAGATTAGCCTGGCTCAGCTATCTATGGTTTTATCTCAATAACTATATCAACATTTCAGTTGTCATCTTTTCTGAAACACTTTCAAGTAGGCATATGTAAAGCTTTAGGAGAGAGCTTTGTTCATGAACCCTGGGTTTTACCCTTTAATTGCAAATGTTTGAGTGGGGAAACTGAAGTATTCATTAGCAGAAACTAATCTGAAACTTCTTTTGGCCATTCATTTGTAGGGAAAACAGGTGACACTTCATGGGGCGTGCAATGCATCCATGCCAATTTGGGCGTGTTATCTGAAGGGTGTTCCTGCCTCCTTAACTCGGCCAGTATTAAAGTTGCTTCCAAATAGAAGTTATTTGATCTTGAATGACCAAGGTTGTTGTCGGATGAAACTGGGAGTGCCATATGTATTGATAGATTCCAGGGTCATTATTTGTTGCAATAACATTCTATTTCCCCCAATGCACAAGATTAAGGAAGTTACCTTATTGCCTTCTATTCCAATTTTAAACATTAACTTTGATAAGTTAAGCTGAATCAAAGCTTTATTGTTTCAATAGGACGTTTCATCAACTGCACGGGAAACGTTTGATTCCAAGTTGCAAGGTCTCCTCTAAAGTACAATCACTCTTGTGCACAAACCTGCCCAGCATTTTGATGAAACTTTACACTGAATATTGGTACACGTGTTTAACGTGATTGGGTCTGTATTTATTTGCACCTTCCAGGCAGTATTCATAGATATTCTGTCCTTTTTATATTCTTTAGTTTCCAGTATATTTGGAGGTATACCGCTAGTGGTATTTCTGCTTATTGCGCTTTTGTTCCTATTTTTGTTTCTCCGCAATGGATGTTCCACCTCAAAGTCAAGTGGTGAAGGACTTACCACACATCCCGATGTGCTGCAACTGCATTATGCAGTGCTTTGGAGTTTCTTTACTCCAGGAAATGAATGACAACAGGTACTTACCCTTTAGACCTGTGTGGTTACACTCTGTGCAGCCTATGTTCTGCTGTCTATTGTGCCCTTTCGAGTGCATTGGATCTATGTCTTGCTTTGGAATTGGTTTGATCTATGGATATGGAACTGCAAATGCATCCATTGAGGGCTGATCTTCAGTGTTGTCAAATGAGATTGCCATGGTGTCTTATGAGACTGCCATGGCTGCAGGATGCTTAATATGAGCTATTATCTCTATCTAGGGACACTGTTTTGGATTGACCTTCACTAGGAGGAGCTGTTGTCTTTCTCCCTCCGGGACCTGCCTGCCTGCTTACCTACTGCTCGCCGGACCCGCTCCGCGGGTCCCGCTTCGCGGTTTGCAGGAGTTTACTTTTTTGTCATTGGGGCGGAGGCGCTGAGGGCAACAGAGGCGAGGGCAGGACTTGTTGCAGGGCTGCGAGCAGTGCCGCAGGGACTCCATCTCCCAGGAGTCCCTGCACAATCCAATCTACTGCACCTGCTCTCCCTGCTTGCCCCGCCCCTGACCACTTCCACATCCTTATAGCAGACTTAGCAATCCGCTGCGCGGGAGCGTCCCGGGAGAAGCCCGGGACAAGGGCGGGCCGTCTGTGGCCGTCAGGGGCTGCAGGAGGCTGGGCTGGGCCTACCCTCTGACATCTGGCTCAGAATTGTTGGACATTGTCTCGTCTTGTTGCAGTGAGTTGTCACCATTTTGAGTTATACAAACTGTTAGTATTACTAGTAAATTACATTGACGTGACTACCTGTGCTGTGTTATCTTGCGAATACGATTGACTTCACCATAGTTAGCTTGTTTAAACATGTCCACGCATTCACCAAATCCCTTACCTTCTACGGTAGGGGTTGCAATACTAGGTCCATTAGACAAATATTTTCTTAGGGCTACCCGTGAGATAGACAGAGAAATTGCCCTCGCTGAGAGACGCGCTGAGCGCCGGCTATCAGTTGAACTCCTTAAACACCCGCTAGAGAAGCGGCCGTCCCTGGGTTTCCCGGTGCCGGCCCTTTCTCCAGCACGGGCTATTGATTCTGTACCGAATGCTTGTCCACTCTTGGATAAATCACTGGCAGCTGCCTTGATGCCTAGTTCTGATAGGGTGGAGTGTATAACTGATCCAGTCCCACCTATTGAAGATGAAGCCCTGGCTGTGAGGTCTAACGTCCCAGTCCACACGCCTGCCCCTAATACCACTTTTAGCCACGGGGAACCCCCTCCTCCACCAGTGATATTACCACGGGCAGTAGCCAGAACAGTCCACACTAAAAGGAAAAGAATTGCTAGCCCACGTAAAGGTCGTCATCCTAACCCCCATAGGAAAATTAGGAAACTTGGCACTAGGGTGGGAGTGATTCAAAAGACCATGGGGGCGGGCGCAGATCATCCACAGGGTGACATGGGGGGTGTGTCAATCGGCGAGTTACCAGCAAAACCATGCGCTGCTCTGACCACGGTTTCTGCAGAGCTCACTCCCCCCGAGATCCCCCTGATTGCTCAGATAGAGAAGATGATGAAATCTCTATTGTCTCCGGTTGTAGAGAGAGTCAAAAGGTTGGCGGAGCGATTGGACAGCTTTGAACCAGCGACACTGGATAACTTCTTCTCCACCAAATCTCTAATCAAACTACACTCCAGGATTAGGGATGAAGACTCAGGGGGGGGAACTTGCTGCTAGGGCGACCTTTGTTACCCCACAGGATTTATCAAATGCAAATGGAACGGTCGAAAGGGTGCCAACGGCAGAGGCTCAAGCTCTACCTGCTGTCACCGCCAACGGGGTCGTCCGGAACCTTGGGCTGGCCACAAAAAATACTACTAATTACCCAGATCCTCCAAGGGCTACAAATACCGACCCTAAGAAGCCTGCACGTTCCGAGGCTACTGGCAAAAATTGCTCTGTTAATTCACATAACCCTGGAACTGGTAAAGTTCCTGAGCTAACCCAACCTAGAAGATCTAGTCCCATTCCTCCTCTCATTATCCAGCCTGATGCACCCCCTCCAAAGAGGCCTCCAGAATACCACCTATGAATTTGCCCCCTGACTGTCACCCTTACGTTGCTGTTCTTACTAACGTACCACCCTTGTTGGCTGGGCAGCCAGAATCCTACCAGATGTTAAAAACACAACTATGTACTGGTTAAGGATAAATAGACCCCTGCCCAGGGAAATAGATGGGTTGATTCTGGGAGTTAGAAGGGTAGGGTGGGTGGGTCATGGGCATAAGCGCTTCGAGGGAGACTGTGTGGTGATAAATTTTAAGGATGATAGGGTTGCCCAGATAATTTGCAATCAGAATCTAGGGATTGGTGGTGCCGGCATTGGAGTAGTAGATTTGTCCTACTTCTACCCAAGATAGCATTAACTCGGTTGGAAGAGGGAGGTGTAACTTTACCCTCCCTGGGAATGATTCCTACCCTATGCCTTACCAGCCAGCCGCATGGCTGGGGTCATATGGGAGGCTGCCAGGATACTGATACGATACTATCCCCGGGGTGGTTCCCCTGTCCCCGGGTACGGGATTTTGGACGGAGCCTTACGTCCTGGAGACTACTATTACTAGTGCGATATCCCCTCCAGCCGTATGCAGTCCCCAAGTACGGGATGCCAATCAGGGTGTTGGGATCAAGCAAGGAGTAAGTACACTTCAGATACTCCCTGAGGGGGAGTGGGTCCCCAACCTCGTACCTTACAGCGAGCCTGCTGTGGCGGATCCAGTTATAAGGATTCTCAGCTGGAACGTTGCGGGTATTTCGAGGAACCTGGCTGTACCGAAATGGAATACCTTTGTGGAAGGCTATCTATTTGTATTTTCCAAGAAACTTGGAGTAGGGAGCCTTGCCACAAGGTAGGCTATTCGTCTTTTTTCCTACCAGCACTGTCATCTCCTTCCGGGAAGGGCCGCCCCTCAGGAGGCCTCCTCATATGGGTCGCCATTTCACTTGGTTGCCAAGTTACTCACCAAGTGTCAAACTCATTTGACCTTCTGAGTACATCACTTAAGGGACTCAGGAGAGGGCTGACCCTAGATATCTACATCATCTATGCCAAGAGCATGAAGGGAGGTTCATGTTCGCCCATAGTGACAGAATTGGAATCCATGCTTAGGCAGGGTACCAATAGTTCTCATGTCCTGGTCGCAGGGGACTTTAACTGTACGTTTGAGCCCCTTGGATTGGAGGACACTTTGGGGACTGTTGATGAAGATACTAGGAGAGGAATACCTGCCCTAACTTTACCTCCCATTAGAAGGTGGTCCCAAGTGGCGGTCCAATTTTACTCTCTAAACATAGAATTTGGCCTTAGGGCGGTGAATGTAAGGACGTCCTCGGATCTATCTGGAGCCCATAATTACAACAGGGTGAACCATACGTCCAGGATAGACTACATCCTCCTTGACGTAAAACTCTGGCGCTATCTACAGGACATGAAGGTACTCCCTTCGGTCGAGAGTGACCACAATCCCCTTTCTCTTGCCCTCCATCCCCTGTGGACGGGGAACTTGGGGGTGCTTACATCCCATTTGGCGTCTGCCCATCAGGAAGTATATCCTTCCAACTGTGGTAGATGTCTAAAATGGAGTAAGCTCATTATGGATGAAAAGAAAGTGTCAGCTATTGCGGCTCTCTTAGATACTGCACAGTCCCAACTGGACTTAATGGTCCCCCAGCCCGAGGGAGTCTCAGTGCTATTTTGTGACACCACCAAGGCTCTGAGTGAGCTTTTCCATCTCCCAAGTAAGGCCCCTCGAGCCGTTAAGAGTGAGAATATGTTGAACTCACATGGTTGGTACACCAAAAAATGTAGAGAGAAGAAATACTCTCTGGTTGGTGCTGTTAAAAGTAAATCCTTGGCTGCCATAAGATTGGCAAAGAAAGAGTATTCGCAGACCACCTCTGCAGCCAAGAGAGAATGGGAGGCCAGGTTCTGGTCGGATCTTAGGAAAGCAAGCTTGGATAGGGATGCTAGAAGCTTCTGGAACCTTATAAGAGCTAGGGATAGGCCAGTTAGCACCTTGATGACGTGCAACATCCCTGCCCAGAGCTGGTTCAACCACTTCTCGTCTCTCTATACCTCTATTGAGTCAATTACCCACACCACACTCTCTCTGGCTGCCTGCCCAGGGGGTTTTGAGAATGTTCCCTTCACTGCTAGAGAGGTGGAGGACGTAATTAAGACTTTGGTGCCCTTGAAAGCAGCTGGGCCTGATGGGATACCGGGTGACCTACTACGGGCAAATCCAACGGTGTCGGGGAAGATTGTTTCATCACTGTGAAATGCCATTAGCAAAGGTGCGCCCGTACCTGAATCCTGGAAGGGGGTAGAGGTTGTCCCGATATTCAAAAAGGGGTGTCCGGACAACCCTGCCAACTACAGGCCTATAAGTCTGATTGACTCTTCCCAAAAAGTGGCAGAGAAGGTGATTCTGGGAAGGGTACTCCAGTGGGCGGACAACAATCACATCCTGTCGGACCTCCAAGCCGGATTCCGTTCTGGCACCGGGACCATTGAACAGGCCTTCAGATTGGCTCTCCTACATTGGAAGGTGGTGGTGCTGGGCGGGGGCAGTCTATATTTGGCCTTTATAGACCTTAAGACTGCCTTTGACCTGGTTCCTAGGGAGGAGGTATGGAGGGTTCTGCTAGATCTGGGGTTGCCCGCGTTCGTTCTCTCTCTCTTGGTAAAATTACATGCTGGCAATTTTGTGCAGGTTCGCTGTGGTACGAAGGGTGAAAAAACCAACAGGATCCCTGTGGGAAGGGGCGTCAGTCAGGGATGCGTGTTAGCCCCCACCCTGTCTTCCCTTTATGTAAAGCATTTGCTACAAAATCCCTCGGACGCTCCATCCCTGGCGGGCAAACGGATCCTAGCACTGCTTTTTGCAGATGATACTCTTCTTATCTCAAAGTCCCCTATGGGGCTTCAGAGCCTGCTGAACAGTTTTCAGGAGTTTTGCCTGTTGAGGGGGTTGGTAATCAATACCGATAAAAATAAGTTCTTGGTTATGAATCCCCAAAAGAAACTCGGACGACCCCCGGCTTTCAATTCCGATCCATTGGAGAGGGTTTCCGAATTTGATTACCTGGGTATTCGCCTTAATGATTCCCTTACCTGGAACCCGCACATTCAAAAAATGCTCCTGGGCCACAAAAGGGTGGGAGGAACTTTACTCAAGGAACAACGCCTCTCCACAAGTAAACCTATAGCCCCTGTAGTGGAAATATATAGAGCCAGAGGGGTTAGTGCCGCCCTATATGGGGCGGGGCTGTGGGGTACTTGCAACCTGGACGTACTAGCTAGATCGGAGAGCAATGTCTTGAAATATCTGATGGCTCTCCCATGGAGCACACCAACTGTACCAGTGCTATTGGATCTAGGTTGCAGATCTATCAAGGACCAAGCGCAACTCCGCCCCTTGCTCCTTTGGGCCCGGCTGTGGCGGGTGCCTGAACTAGCCTCCTACGCGGAAGCGCTATCAGAGGTTATGGCCATGGCAGGTTGGTCCAGGATCAAATGGCTGAGGGATGTTAAATGGCTATTAGCGGAGATAGGGTTAGCAGAAGCATGGGCATCAAGATCTGCCCCACCCAAAGCTATGATCAAAAAACTGTACTGGAACTGGGTCTCCTCCAAACTACATTTAGACTCACGACATTGTAACTCCACTGTAGCTTTTGTGAGGATCAAATTTGTGGTGGCCTATGAACCCTATTTAGATATCATTTCCACCCCTTTTGACTGTACCTTGTACTTTAAGTTTAGAGTGGGGACTCTCCCAGTAGGTGAAGTAGTTGCCCGCTGGAAACTGCCCTATCAATCCTCCCCGTTCTGTGCGTCTTGTCCCACCCGAGTAGAGTCGGTAGCCCACATTCTTTTTGAATGTCCGGACTACCGTGCACCCAGGAGCCGGTGGCTAAAACCCTTATGCAGACTCCTAGGCACCCGTCAGCATACAGTGGCGATGCGTATTTTAATGTCTGACACATCCACTGTGATTGTTTGTGCTGTGTCAACATTTTTAAAATGGTCATGGTTGATTCATGCAAGAAGGCTTTCTTTGTCAATTTAATCCGGTCTTAACTGTTTTTAACATTGTCTTGTTGTTTTAACTTTTTGTACGCATCTAGAATGTGATTGCTATTTACGTTGTATTCTGTATTTTTTGTACAAGCTTTTATGGTATTTTTATATCGAAATAAAGCATATCAATCAAGTGGTGAAGGACTTACCACACATCCCGATGTGCTGCAACTGCATTATGCAGTGCTTTGGAGTTTCTTTACTCCAGGAAATGAATGACAACTGGTACTTACCCTTTAGACCTGTGTGGTTACCCTCTGTGCAGCCTATGTTCTGCTGTCTATTATGCCCTTTCGAGTGTGCATTGGATCTATGTCTTGCTTTGGAATTGGTTTGATCTATGGATATGGAACTGCAAATGCATCCATTGAGGGCTGATCTTCAGTGTTGTCAATGAGATTGCCATGGTGTCTTATGAGACTGCCATGGCTGCAGGATGCTTAATATGAGCTATTATCTCTATCCAGGATAAATGTTTTGGCTCATGAATTCCTGGAATATGGCTTTGCTACAGTAGATATGCTTTCAGCTATCACACCATCAGCATCTGCTTAACGCAATGGATATGACCATGTTTGCATTTGGAATTTGATCTTGAGGTCACTGTAATCTGTGAATACATTGTCTGTGAATGTGGGTTCCTTTCTAGATCCCTCTTTATTCTTGTTATTAAAGTATATTTCATTAGCATGTAACACATTTTAGGATAGCTTTTATGCTTTTAGCTGAGATTTCCTCTGGCCAAGAGAGGAGTGTTGTGATGTTCAAAAGCTCCTGTGGGTGAGATGCAGTCCTGCTGACTCCGACCTCTTTCCTGCAAAGGATACATCATACTCAGGTATGGGGGATTAGTCTGTCCCAAGGGATCTGGTGGAGGGTACTCCTACTATGCTCTCAATAGTGTAGGTAGTGATAGGTAGGAGTATATTCATTGTAATGTCATAATGGTTGAACTGTTTATCTTTTTCACCATTCTTGTAATGCTGGTTGTCTCGTAGGGGATTTCCAATGTATAGTCATAAGCACTAAATTAGTCCCGCCCACTTGTGGGGACCCTGGAAGACATCCTTTAGATATAGCTTCTTAAGTGGATATTATTCACCTTTCTTCAGTAATGCCTGCACATACCCTTAAGAGACAGAGAGACAATAATGCAGCCTAATGCATAGGCTACACTGGCCACATCTTCATCTTGAAGTGAAAAAAGGTAGCCAGTATACTATATTTTGTGATATTTCACACGCAGAAGACTACACTTCACAAAACTCCTTTTTTCATGATATAGAGATTTCATGGAGAGAACAGAACAGCCCCATAGGCTTCAATTAAAAATAGAAGCTATGCCATTAAGAATCCAGAGACCACCAGTATCTTATCATGCGCAGCCAGTGGGTGTTACTTCAGTTCTTTTTTCTGTCTCCTGGTCCAGACACTGGAGCATTGAGCTCTACCTAATAGGTTTTTAAAAAAAAAATTACTTTGCAATTTAACAAATAGCTATTTTACTTGGTTTCTTTGGTCTTACTCTATGTTTTTCTTTCTTTTTCTGACAGGGAATTTTACAAGTTTCACTCAAAAATGCCATCTCTTTTTGATAAGTGTCCAGACTGTGGTTGAAAGAAGTTTTCCAACAAGGCCCCTCATACCAACAGGAACATTCATACCAGGACACATATGGGCCAACTGCTACACCTTCTTTTTTAGGGGATCCCACATGGCCCAACAGAGACCCGGGTAGTGCAGACCCACTAAGATGGATTCAGGAGAAGATCAATCAATGGGGCAACACAAGGGCCAGGTTTCAAGCACAACAGAACCATGTGGAGATTTGAACATGACGCCAGACCTATTGCTGGTAGCAACCCCATCCTTGACCATGCAAAATGACAAAGATCCCATTATCAACATCTCTAACCATGGCCTAAGCAAAGCAGAACATGACATCCTAGCCAAGGGGCTATCATTCCTCCCTACGACTCCGCCCAACACATTTAAAATGAAATTTGAATTATAGCAATTTTTCCGGAAAATCCGCCTCAAGTACTTCTATGTGAAGACAGACGAATATTCCCAAAAATCTGCTGCCACGAATTTCCGCCCTGCATCCACATTCACTCCAGCCACATACCTGATGAGTTAAAAAATCCTGGCCTATGAAAAGATAGTGATGACAGAAGTAATGGACCTACTTGAAAACAATACAAAATACATTAAACATAATATTTCCAAAGAGGAAAGACAAGCCTTGCACTTTCTAAGCAACAACCAGAACGCTGTAATAAAGACAGCCGACAAAGGAGGTGTGGTGGTTGTACAAAACATTAAAGACTACATAAAAGAAATCCATCAACAATTGAGCTGTGAGGTGAGCTATAAGAAGATCAATGGGGACCCTACTAATGGGATATCAAGAATAATACATGAACTCACCACCAACGGGCTCGCTGATGGATTTCTCTCAGAACCTGTCTAGCACATGTTCTTCACCGCAAAGCAGGCAGCGTAGAACAGGTAAGATGTAATCTTACCAGATTGGTCTAAATGACAGAAACCATTTTGTATTAAGTTCCCGTAGATGAGGTATGCCACAAAAGTTGCACTATGAGCTCACTGCACTTTTCGTTTTAAAAGCATGGCTTTCATTCTGCTTAAAGTATCAAAACATATGAAAGAAAGGCTATAGAGTAGACTACCTGACTGTGTGTCAAATCGAAGGGGCAGGGTTTTAGGTGTGAGGTCTAGAATGGGCGCACTGCTAGGTTCGCGCACAGCTAGAAACTAATAAGCAGAAAAGGTGCATGCAGAAAAGGGGCAAAAGCCCTGTAACCCCTTGTGATGTGCTTTGAGGACACACCAAGTAAATAAGAACCAATTTCGCAGCACACTTATAGGAAAGTAACAGTATAGAAGATGTCACAATGGACATAAAGTTCAAAGTTCAAGAGTGAAGGGGTTGTCCACAAGTCAAAGTGTCAAATCTTCTTTTATTTTTCAAACATGCACCAGCCGACACGTGTTTCGTCGTCAGAAACACACCGTTTCTGCGACTCCTCAGGGCTATAAGAGTAGAAGTAAGGGATCTGCAGGTCGCGGTGCCGGTGATAATTCCAACCCGGCTCCGCTCAAGGCCAGGTACTGTTGAGATTGTGCACGGTAGTCACAAGAGTGCAACGAGGTTGTTGCAGGGTGAAATGAAGATCCCTTATCGAAACTTGAACCACAACACAGTTCGCGACGTCAGAGTCAACAAGTAGCGTTGAATTTCTGTGTTAGCGGTGAGGTGGTTAGCGGGGCTTGGGTGCCAGGCGGTCCCCGTAGTGCGGGGAATATTCGGCGGAGACTCTGTTGAGTGCTCGCCTCTGTTCCGGGTGCGGTCAAGACCGGGGACCGCCTGGCACCCAAGCCCCGCTAACCACCTCACCGCTAACAGTTTGAACTGTGCTGTGGTTCAAGTTTCGATAAGGGATCTTCATTTCACCCTGCAACAACCTCGTTGCACTCTTGTGACTACCGTGCACAATCTCAACAGTACCTTACCTGACTGTGTGTATTTGGGGGTCCAAAACTTGCATGTAGCAAGTAACCCTGGAGCTAACTGTTACCAGATATGGGTTTCTTGGCAGCATGCCACAGCAACTCTGATCATTCAACATGAGGTAACTCCCATTTGTAAGTTGACCAAATGTTTGATTAATCACAGCAGCTGGTGTACCCTGCAGGTGGCAGGACAGGATTGCCACAGAACCGTTACAACCCCTAATATCCCAACAAATGAATGACCTGCTCAGTGCATTTTCACAGAATGTACTGCTTAGAAACACTTCACGACCCCTCACTTCAACATCTGTAATCGTAAGGTAAATCCCAGGATGTCTTAATGTATTCTTTACCCAACCTTTCATATTTGCCTGCATTTGTATGAGGCAATTCTGAAAATGAAAAGTAGTGACATGCAGAGTTATTTTGCCATGTATCAGCCATTCTGTAGCTGGATTTTCTGCTACCGTAAATGGTAATTTTTCCAGTTTTTCAATGCTCAGCACTGTATACTTTGCTCCCCTTTATGCCAGTTCAATCTGTTTGTCAGTGAGTTTGTATTCTGTAAACAGAGAAGACGTGTTGATGAAACGCAAAGGCACGTATTCTGCACGCAATGATTGCAGCGTCTAGCTTAATAACATAATAGAATGTAACTGAAATTGGCCTTGTTGTAAAATGGCTAGATCTTCTTCCAGTATGTCAATAGCAGAGGATACAATCTTGCCCAGTGAATATATCCTGAATGACAAAGTTGTTAATCCATTGTCAACCACAGTGAGAGATTTCTCTAAGTTAATACGATCAAGTTCACATATTCTTTCTGTGACCTTTGCCTGTGAAACCTTCCATATTTCATTATAAGCAGCATAGATACTGGCATATATGAAATGTTTTTGACACCGTTTTTTTTGGTCCTAACAAGAAATCCCTATTGTCTGCGCCTTTCTTTAGGTAAAGATAAGTGTTGTTTCACATTCTCACGTGTAGATTTGTGTAACCATTCGAGGTACAATTTTCCTACACTGTATGTTGTTACTACCCCTGGATGCTGTTGTTGAACATGATGTGGGTCTGGCCTATTGACAGTCAAGCCCTGTATTCTATTCAGGAATCTTTCTTGTCAGATGTTTGTGTCTGTGGGCCAGAGCAACCATTTTTCCCAATCAGGATCTGATCTGTTGTTTTGTAGTATTGTGTCTACTGTGACCGCTCCCTGTGTAGTGCTATTACTTGCAGGAGTTGGTACAGAAGGTGTGTTCATGTCTTTGATCTTGACTAATCCACGGCAAGACGTTTGTTGCACAGTGTCATTCAAAAACATTATTTGTTTTGGGATGAAACAAAGCTTCTATCTCCTGTACTTGCCATTCTTTTGAACCCCAGACAGTCTTTGGGTCGATTGTGTCTTTCCAAAAGTCAAACCCTTGTCTAGCAGTTGGGCAATAAAGGCTGCAGAATAAATCTGTTTTGTATTAGTTAACATACTTTTCTGTTCTGTTTTATTTACATTTCTATAGAAAATTGTTTCTGGATAAGATGTACTATATCCTGAAAAATATGGAAACTTATTTGAAAATGTTTTTGAACTACCCTTTGGTGGTGTAGGACAATGTTCCCATTGGTTAAACATAAACACATTTATAGGTGTTGCAGATTTATGCAAAAAATGATGACCATAGTGTTTATAACAATAAAGCTGTTCATAGTCTTATGAACCCTCTAAGTTTTCATTTTTAGAGAACGCAGCAGTACTTTCTAAATCAGACATCATGTTATTTACAGTCACATGTCCCAATCATCAGAAAAGTACTTGAGGTAATAAAGTCACTTAATGACATTTTAAATAAGTGTGGAATCTTCAAAAGTTCAGACGGACCGAATATATCATAATCGGTTTTGTCCCAAACCATACCATCTTGTATAGGAACGGCTGTGATGTTTACTGCTGACAAGTCTCTTGCTTCACGATGGAATGATTTGTGTGGTTTTAAAAGTAAGTTCACATTTTTACTTTCAGTTTGGTTCCAAACTATACCATCTTGTATAGGAACTGCTGTGATGTTCAGTCCTGACAAGTCTCTTGCTTCACGATGGGATGTTTTGTGTGGTTTTAAAAGTAAGTTCACATTTTTACTTTCAGTGTCCAAATGAATATATCTGCCATTCACAAGCACAGTAATAGTCATTACTAAAGCTAGCCAAAGCAGAAAGAAAAATATTCCAGAACATGAAAAAAATCATGTGCTTGTTCTTTGAAAGTTTTTTTGGGTTGGCATTGTTTCAGGCTCACTTGGATCCTCAGAAAACGTATCAAAGTTAATGAAGTAGCCAAAACTAATTCGATCAATTGCTGGAATCGCATCAGGATTTGTTGAAATCGCTGGAACCAGTTCATCACGTGTTACATTGGTGTAGACAGGTGTGTCTGGACGAACTGTTACTTGAGTTTCAAGAGGGATGAGTTCCATAGCATGGTCGCTCAGTCCTCTATTTCTTACTTCTGAATTCTCAATGGTGAAGAGTCTTTCAGTCTGAACCTCTTGGATAGTAGCAGGAGGAGTGTGTCTGCTACTAGGTCGGAGTCCACGAGGCCTACTATTTAGTATTGGCCACATAGTGTGGTTTGATGAGGTCGATTGACACAAATCTTTTCTCCTTTGTTCCAGCAAGGGGTGGCACAAGTATTGTTCTTGTTCCGTAGATAGCTAGGACAGTTACTGGTTGTCTGTACGAAGGCCCAAATTCCTTCTTGTCCGCAATTTTCTCTCTCATTAGATCCCCAAGTTTTGGGATCCAGACAGTGCTTGCTGGGATGGCTGTTTTTTCCCCAGTGGTGGTTGGAGTCAGGAACTTAGTTCATTTAGATCCTGTAAAACAGCCAAATGATCTTGGATATCAAAGGTTTTTTTTTTCCACCACTGTGCCTTTACATTCAAGATCAGAAACCCACATTCTTGTCACAAATAGAACTTCGTATGGAGTGACCCCCCCCTAGAGAACTTCTTGGCAAATTATTTAATGAGCATTGGTACCCATATAGATGTTTGACCCACCCTATCACCCGAAACTAATACTCAAGCTGTTATAGACTGCTTTATGTCCCGGTTTTTCCATTCCAAAACAGAATTTCCCTCAGGATGAAACGGAGAGGAGTACCGCAATGCTACGCCCAAAGTGACCATGGCTTCTTTGTAAGCCTGAGAGCTAAACGCAGGGCCCTGGTCAGAATGTAGTGTGCCAATTGCGTATCTTTAATAACAGTACGAGCGTCAACCAATCGCTGAGGCCACATCCATAAGAACCATGACTTAGTGTTTGTGGAAATGCATTTGTCTTAAAGGAGGCCTGCACGTAGATAGTCTAATGCTGTCTAACAATGGTGTCTGTCCTGGGCAGGCTACTTTGTAGTCTGTTGTCTGATGGCGTTCTGCACTATGCTGTCTATTGCAGTCTCTGCAGTCATTGATGAAGATGTAAATCAGTGTATTAATTCCAGTCCACCAGTACATCTAATTTTAATGTTAATATTGTTTTTGAGAGCCCCTGATGTGACAGACCCTCCCCAATGTGTGCTTCAAAAAAGCTGCTCTACGTTCCATGTTTGGAATTACCCCATCCCCCACTCCAAGGATTCAAGCAAAAGAAACGTTGTTCGCATCAATTACATAAGAGTGCTTGGGTGGAAATTTTTTCGGTAACGCTGCACCACTGCTGTTGCTTGAAGCCTTGACAGCCAACAATATCTCAATGTCTTTTCTCGTTTTTGAACAAGTGATAGCAGCTATGGAAGCCATTTGTACAACCCCTTTGCGGCTTCATCAGCTAATTAATTCCCTGCAACATGAACGCCATCATGTTGATGACTCAGCGTGTGTATCACATGAGTATTTTGTAGTCCGTTTCACAACTGAACTACTTGTTCCCAAAGGGTTTTATGCTTTATTGTGCCACCTTTTGCATCTTTGAATCCGTTTTGAAGCCAATTCTGTAAATATTCATAAAAAAATGGCTGAACACAGTAAAAGGAGTCACACGCTATAAGTGTGGGGAATTCGTGTTCCGTATTTTCAAGTGCCAGTTTGAATGCTTGTAGTTCAGCTCGCTGAGCTATACAATCTCCAAGAGATTGAGTTTTAGTGACCATAGGTCTTAAGATACCATTGCTCATGCGACCTTTAACGATTGTGCATGCTGCACTGTAAGCTTGCTTTCTCCCTATTGCGGGTTGTGCTGAAACGTCAGTATAAATTATCAATTTGTACTGATCAAGAGGCAGAATTTCAGTGGGCAGAGGACATTCATGTTCATATTGCAGGAATGCTTGTGTTTTTAAATCAGGATCCCAAAAATATTCAGTATCTGTTGCAGCAAGAGAATTAACCCATTGTATGCATCTAGGATGTAAAGCATTTGCATTTAGAATGCTCGCTTTTGTAACTGCCTCTCAGACTGGTACTGGAGTCACAACAATAATGCGTTTTCCCTGAGCTAGAGCTCTTTCTTTTGCTACAGAGGTTTGAACTGCTGTTAGGATTTTTTCTGTTGAAGTGAAGCGCATTTCTGCTTGTGTATACAAATGTGATTTGTATGCAATTGGTACTTTTTCACCCTCAATAAATGTTAAATAGGTGAATCCGCATTGACCTGAAATTATTCGGATCACTAAATTGCGTGTATTTACACGTGTTTGTATGTGATTTGTTGCTAACATGTTACCTTGGAGTGAACGCAATATTTCTGTGTGTTCTTGTGTTCAATTTTTTATAGAAAAATCAGGTTTGATTAATTCGTAGCGAGGTTTAATCCTTTCTGCGCAATTTAAGAATGCACGTTCTTCCAAAAATTAGGAAACCTAGAACCAACTGTACATTTTTCAGAGAATTTGGAGGTTGGAGCAGCGCCCACTTTTCTAAAAAGTTAGCTGCCAGGCTTTTGCCTTCACTTGAAAGCTCATACCTAGGAAAAGGACATTGAGATGGGCAATTCTGGATTTTTTAAAGTTGAATTTATATCCCTCAGAGGCAAAGCCCAGTATAAAAGTACTCATCCTGTTCAAGTGCGTATCTAGGTCATTGTCTGTCAGATAGATGTCATCGACATATGACAATGCCTCATCATCATAAATTTGTAGTAATTCTGTTACTCTTGCTGAGAATAACCCCGGGTTGTTCTTGAACGCTTGTGGGAGTCAACAAAATTGACGCTGGGTTCCCATTATTGAGAAAGCTGTAATGTACCTGCTTTCAGGTGCTATGTTTTGACAAAAGAAACCATTTGAAATGTCTAATGTGGCTTTATATTTTTTACGCACAATGTTATTCATTACTGCTGTACCATGTGCATTTTGCACTGCAAATGTTTTAGAACAAGTGTTCAAGTGTCTGTAATCCAAAACTAGACAATATGTATTGTCTGGTTTGGATACAGGAAACAAAGGATTGTTCATTGAGGAGGTGCATGTTTCAATCACCCCATGGTATTCAAGTTGATCTAAGATCTCCCTGACCTGTTTTTTAGCTTCTTGCTTTATTGGGAACGGCCTTTGTGCAGTTGGCTGATTTGTTAACTGTATTTTGTGGTGAGGTGAGTCCTCATCCCATCCTACATGAGTTTTGTATAATGTTGGGGCCTGGGCAACTGCCCAGTTCCTGGCATAAGTATATTTTAGGTGAATTGGAATATGGTTGGAGAAGGCTGGCATAATGATGTCCTCGCCCTTTGGGCACTCCCTGACAAATTTTGGTGGCCAGTCCTGTTCTGCTAGAAGTATATCATAACCCCTTAGAAGTTTCTTCCAAAAGAGTGCTGTCCCTTTTCTTGGTATGTCTCCCTTCATCCGGAGTCTTATTTTATATAACTTTTGTGGAGTACTAACCCTGGTGTCTACAGCCTCTACTGTTATGTACTCATTCAAGTCCACTATCTCTAGAAGTTCCTTCAGGTTCTGCCAGCTATTGTTACTTCTGCTGCACTGTACAGCATTGTCTGAGCCCATTCTCCATTCTTGAGTTGTGTTCTCAGTATTCTCGGCATGTCTGATCTTCAGACCTGCTACCTTCTTCTTGGTGAATTGAGGTGTTGATTTATTTTTCTGAACGAGTTGATTGACTTTGGACTTCACGCGTTCTTCTTTGTGGTCTGACCGTCCTCTTCTTTGGGATGTCTGTGAGGATATTGGAAAGGTACGAGAGGAAAGTGTATCAGTATCCTGATACCTGTCAGGTTTTCTCAAATTATCCCTATTCCTGAGGTTATACCTCCTCTCAGAGGGCTCCTTTTGAGGAGACCTACCTCGGGATTCAGAACTTTTTGTTTTGAATTTTTTTTATTACTTTCCCACTTCTTTTTAGAAGATGTAGTGCCTCATTTATGAAAAATTACGCATCGCTGCAAGAAAACAGCGATGCGTCACTTTTCATTGCGCCCTCCTTGCGACCCCAATGATTCGTCATATTTACAATATGACGCATCATTACGCAAGGACTTACAGATACGTCAGTATTTCTGACGTATCTGTAAGCGCAAAAGTGACGTATTGCTGGAGTGTGTCACAAAAGTGACGCAACTCCAGCAATGCGTCCTTTCACATGGGGCAAACCCCATTTGAAAGGGCCTGCGTCAGTCTTATGCCTGCTGTGAGGCAGGCGCAAGATTTTGACGCAACGGCGTCCTAGAAGTGACGCAGTGAAATCTCATAGATTTCACTGCGTCACTTCTACGACCTTTCATGCGTCAATACGCCCCCCCTTGCATACATTATACCTGGCGCAGGTATAATGTGGCGCAGAGGTTTACAAAGTGACGCATCTACCTAGATGCGTCACTTTGTAAATATGGCGCAACAAGGTGCATTTTTTATGACACTGGTGCGTCACGAAAAGTGACGCACCGGCGGCGTAAAAGTGATGCACAGCCTCATAAATGAGGCCCGTAGGATTTTGTTTAATAGAGTCCTTTTCAGGACCATCAGACAGTTGTAGCTTCAAAGGTTTTCCACCCAAACTGTCTCTGCCTAATTTTGCATAAGATTTTTCTATTATTCTGGGTAGTTCATGTTGATGTTCTGATACATCAAATACCTTAAGAGTTGGCAGATCACCACTGATGCTGCCTCCCCTTTAATATTAGATAATATTATTGTTGAGACCTGGTCGAAATTTTTCGGTAATTTCATACCTAAATTCAGAGCAGGCTCTTTCCGTATTTGTTTTGAATTTGTTTCAGGACAGCTGGTATTACCGCAATTGACGGAACACCATGTGTTTTAGTATAGAGGGCAGCAAAGACTGTTCCCCAAGTGGTGCAGTCTTTCAGTTGTAGTGTGATCCCCATTGGTAAACAGACTGTTAGGATTCTGTGTTTCTCATAAGGACTAGTATTTGGAAATACCGCTTCGATTTGAGTAATTTTTTGAGCTATCCAGAATGGAATTTGTTAACGTTTTGTGGGCATTTTACCCATGACTGCGTGTAAAGTCTGTGGAGTATTACCCTGTTGAGGGGTTTGATTTGCAATGGTCATTGGTTGTTGGACTGTCGAAGTTCGCATGACATATTGGACTAATTGTCTGTAAATTTGTATTAACTCTTTTAGTTGAGTGAGTAATTCATCGTCTGACATCTCTTCGATGTCAGGATGAGGTATGTAGCCAGCTAAAATCGGCCTTGTCGCTCCTCGTCTACCTAGTGGATCGAGCCTGGTAATGTTTTTGTGAGGTTTTAGGGCACCTTTAAACCAGAGATCATGCTCCTGGTGTGTCAGTGGTATTTCAATATCCTCGAAAGGAATATATTCCTCAGGTGGATCATCTTCTTTAAAGAAGTGGATTTGATTATGGGAATACAATCCATGAATAGAATACCTCTGTCTGAAATGATTTGTGTGCCTCTATCACGAAAACTGCTCTACCACCTCTAGGTGTTAGGCCATGTTGTATAAGGTTTAGAGTGATGGCTCTCCTTATATTTGGATGGATAGATATCGCATCCTCATCGGTTTCACTAAAACCAATAGAATTACAAGCTGTTATGACTAGGTCAGCCGCAGCGGTATTACTATCCCCTTTCTGGAACATTTTTTGGGGGAAAATGTAGAACAAGTTTCAGGGAAACAAAGATAAGGTGCACAATATTTTGTAATACTGTATCCTTCAACGTTGAACAGACCAAACAGCTAATATAGGATTTTTGTCCTATTCAGTTTAGGCGGATAATTAACCCTACTCACTCCAGACGTCTTATGGAGTATGTAAGTAGGGGTGTCTTAGAAAAGCACAACTGAGTTACTTCATTATCTAGCGTTAAATTACTGCCTTACCAAACCGTTGGGCGCCATGTAGTTTAGTTCCTATTTCCCTAGTAGGCTCTGCGCTTTGGAATAATATACACTGGTTTGGCGTAGGACTGAGGTCAGTATACCCCTATCGAGTATTTTAAACTTAATTACATTGTGTGCCAGCTAACTCAGAGGCCACTAGAAACTCCTTGTAAACAAGAAGGGAGTAGTTTCTGGCAACCATGACAGCTTTGCTTCCCTTTAGAATCGGAACACTCTCAGAATTGTGAAAACAATAGATAACAGTTTCACTCAGCTAATCGTGCATGCTTAGTTTCTGCAGAGTTACACAGAAAATATAGACAGGCGTTTCAATAAAATTGATTTATTGAACAGCCTTATTTCTCGTGTAAGAGATATCTGCTGTTACAATCATAAGACAGTATGCAAGATATATTATGTACTGCGTAAGCAATAGAAAGTAATAATACTGCGCTAGCATTATCTTTTAGCTATGACACATATATTCATATGCATAAATAACGTAGGCTAAAATTAGAGTACTCATATGATGCGTTCTATTACACCCCAGTGTACCTAAGTGTAGGACAAGGTAAGAAGTAGGTGCTGTATTCTATAGTATGGTATGCTATAGTTTAGTTATGCTAAGTTTGTATGGCAAGAGTCCCTCTAGGTTCTAGTCAGCTCCATACCGTGAGAATGAGAGAGGTTGGAATCTCTTTCTGGGTCTCAAACTCTAACACCTTACGAAGGGAGTCAGAACATTGGAAGCTGGATCCTCTGCAAGCAGGGATGACAGCGTCTTGTCAGTGCGTCAGGCCGGGACACGGGCTCCTCGAAAATTGAGGTCTCCTCCTTGCTTGCCTTACTTGCCGTAGCAAGGGATGGAATATTTATACCTGGTAGGTTGCTAGGATTGCTAGCATTGACGTAAAGTCTGGCAGAGGAAGACGCCAGGAATGAACCCTTAGTGTATAGCGGTTTGTGCATACTAAATGACTTCTCGGAGAAATCAAAAATCCTGGGCTAGGAATACTCCTAACAGCTTATGGGTCTGGTTTCTAAGAACTCGTTGTGAAGTTGGGGGTGGACGGATGTAGGTGATCATGTCTGAATTTAAATACCATGGCTAATGCCTAAATAAGGACTGGTATCTTATGCCTATAAGGACATGTATGAGGAAAACCTATATACGGACACCTAAAGCGGAATACAACAGGGCAGCAGCGCAGAGGGCCAGATGTCTTCCCACCAGTTTTAGCCATGGGATCCAAATAGAGGAATCCCTGTTTTATCGGTGTTGCATTTTAGCTGGCTGCACTGCATCCACTAAGAGACTGCAAGCATGTAGTCCTTGAATGTGGATTCAATCGAAGCTGAAGGTCCATCAGAGGTAAAAAGCAGTTGAAGGGTAAGCAAATATATCTATACTACAGAAATGTAAAATACGTCTGTGGAGAAGCTAAGCATTGTGAATGTGTAATGCCTGTCATGTTTTGGAAGAAGCGCTGAGGTGATTTGCAAGCTTTTCAACATTGGTGTTTTATCTCTTTTGCTGTCAAAGGCTTCTTTAACACAGATTTAATGTTGCAGTATAGGAGGTCAGGTATAATAATGACTTAAAATAATACTGCTCTGTTTTTCAAGTCAATGCATCTGCTAAGTACTCAAAGTGTTTAAAAGCTTTTTTGAAATTAACATGAAGCTCTTTTTCTGATACCTTTGGGGGGTTTTATTAACAGGAAATACTGAAACAGTTCTGAAAGGTACAAGAGCATTTATGTATGCAGCATATATTGGCTAAGACTATTTGATGTATGGGAAAACACCTTGCCGAATTGTTTGTGAGCTAAAGGCCCAGGGCTTTATTTATTTATTTATAACTGAAAAAACACTGTTCTGCCTATTTTCAATGTAGCTCCTGCAAAGGTTTGATTTCACCCTAGTGCCTGGCTTCACATGCACCTTCTTAAGGCTCTATTCTATTTGCTCTCCTAGAGCGTGGGGTTATTGGTTCCTTCACCTACCAGGCAACTGTTTGAGGAATATTTGAGTGTACCTTGCTGTATTTTTATTTCTAGATAGCAAAGTCTTTGATGGTCCTATATGTTGCTGGATACCACTCTTTCATAACATTGATCCTGTCTCTTCTATTGGCATTGATTATCAAGTCCAAGCTGAGAGCACCTGCTTTAAATATTTTTGGCATTGCTTATAACTTGTTATTACTTGACGAGTTTGGCACATGCTGTCTTTCCTGTGACTGTGTGAGGAGAATGTGAAGGGGGATGGCACTAAACCTACTTATTTTTCCTTCAAGTATCCATCCCTTACCATGACTAAAAAGCATCAGAAGGATCTTGATAACATATTTCTTGGGGCTAGTGTGAAAGAGGGAGGTGAATTTTTGCAAAAATACTCTGTTTCTCCTCAAGATTCAGGGGAAGTTTAAAAAAAACTAACACCTCTTACTCTGTTACAAGGTCCAAAAATGATGTGTACTCTCCCCCCAAAATATTTTCCACCTTGATGTTGAAAGATCTTTTGGAACAGATTAAAGCTTTGAACCCTTTTGTTGTTGAAACCATTGCAGCTTTTCAAAGAATAGATGAAAATGGTCTTTTCACAATTCAAGACTATCAGCCATTGAACAGGCAGTGAGTGATGTTGAAGATTCCATACAAAATGTTTTCCATAAGGAAATTGAGCAACTTAAAAAATATCAGATGACTTGGAAAGCAGAAACAGGATAAATAATCTTAGTCTGCATGGTATACCCGAGAGCACTGTGATTATGCGATTATGCGGCTGTGGCATTTTTATTTGCATGATTATAGATCTGCCCCATTTGCCATGTTAGCCATTACTGCTGCATAATTTGCAGTTTTTAACAAAAAATGTTTTGTTTCTAGCTCAAATAATTCAAAGGTTATTAAAAGGACAGCTATGTGTTACAGTGCAGTGGAAGGGTCTTTGAAAAGGTTTACTTGTCACCTTGCTTTAGCTTATTGCAATATTTGTTTGTTAAACTGAGGTGCAACCTTTGCGGTGATAGTGTAAAGTGTAACCAAACCAAACCAGAGGGATCTGAAGGATTCAATATGGTCTCATGTTTACAAATTGCTTTTCAATTCGTTGTCTGCGAGATCGTGGTCCATTCAGCATCCAAAGGGCTCATCACTTGGGCCCTAAAATATCTTCTTCATCGAGGACAAGGCCTAGAGGCATAATCATTCTCTTCCTGAATTTCACACAGAATTGATGGATGCTCTATCAGCAGCTAGAGAACTGTACTTGCTTTCTCAAGATGTCTCCAATGATACAGCACATAGAAGGAAATAACTTCTTTTATTTCACCCACAACTCAAATCCATGAATGCTAGATATGGTTTAGTGCATCCCTGCTTTTTCAAGTTCGCGTAAAAAGATAAGATTTTTACATTTGATGACCCTGTTGAGCTCAGAGATTGTACCAGACACCATAGACCTGAAGATATGGAACTGAGTTTTTCCTTTACTTCATGATTTTGTTGTTTTTTTATCTGTGTAAGAACTCCTTAATTGCATCTAATATGTTTAATCTTTCATGGTTTTTGGTGATCCCATGGCTATTAATAATCTGAGTCTCATTGTTTTTTTTCCTTGATCTGTTTCCACCTCGTCTAGTTGTTCTGCTCTGTTTGAACTTTTTGACCATCCTTATGTCATTATCGGTACGCCTGGGCGGTAAATTCCGTTCTGCTGGCGGAATTTGCAGACTTTGGGTAATTTTGCGTTCTGCGGAGAACGCGTAATTGCCCAAAATTCGGCGATCCGTGGCTTTGCAGAATTTTTTGCTTGTTCTCGCTTTCAAAATGCGTGTCCAGCATTCACGAACAGAGCAAAAAGCATTGCGAATGGGCGAAACAAGCATCTCCGCGTGTTCGCAGAATTTCTGCTAGCCCGCTGAGATTTTTTACCGTTTCGCAGAGCTTAGCGTAGTGCGACTACACAAATTCTGCCCACCCCTAATTATCGGTAACTTAGGAGATTTTTGTAAAAATTATTATTATGATGTTTTTTCCATGTTTCTACTGTTTAATATTGAGCTGCACTTTGCATGTTTTTCTTTTACTTCCTCTTTCTTTTTTTTCTTTTTAATTCATCTCTCTGGTATACGTATTTTTTCTTTCCTTTTCTATCTGTTGGAGTCGCGATCTGCAAGTATGAATTTAGGTGTTCCACAACTCTCACATTATTTGGGGCATTTCAATTCATATCCATATTCTTTTGACTACGTCTAGATAATTTTCTTTTCCTCATTGTCTCATAGATATCTTTGTTAGTCCGTTGGGTATTGTTCCCCGCTTCCAGTTTTCTTTCTTTCCTATTACACTTGCTTGTTTTCCTTTCGTCCTTCTTTTTTCTAGGAATGTTACATAAAATGTATTTGTTAATTCAAGTGTTTTTCAATCAAATTATTTGTAATGAATCTTAGAATTGGTATGTGAAATGTCAAGCGTTTAAAACCCTATAAAGTACCATATTTGGCTTGGCTCAGTGGTCAGCTAGTTGTATTGCAAGAAAGACATCTTTCTGATATTGAGGCTGTTAAACTTAAGAAGCAAGGACTTGGTCAAATATTTTTCTCCTCCTCTGTCTCTAATAAGAATGGTGTTGCTATAATTTATCAAAAGCATTTACCTATGTCTTTTATTTCACAAGAAAATTATTCTTAGGGTTGGTGGTCTTTAGATAAACTCAAAACAGAGTATAATATCCTTTCAAAATTAAATATAAATGGCCCTACTCATCCAGATCCACTTTTTTAAAAATCATTTCACACTAAGGGCCAGATGTAGGTGTCCAAATACCGGTCGTAAACGGCCGAAAATACCGATTTTCGGCCGTTTTCGACCGGTATTTGGACATTGGTATGTAGGGGTAGGAAAAACATACAGATTCGGTAAATTTACCGAATTGGTAATTTTACAGATTCAGTAAAAGTACCGATCGGTAAAATTACAGAATCTGTAATTTCTTATCTAGGTAGCACTTTAAACAGTGCTACAGGGCCTTTAGAATTCGTTATTTACCACCCAAAACTATTGGGTGGTAAATTACGAATTTCTGTGTACCTGCACATCTGTGGCATGTATGTGTGCCACATGGCACACAAGCCTGAATCTGGGGTGCAACAGGGTATCAAAGTGACACCCTGTCCCCCTTGCAATTCGGTAATTTTACCGAATCGGTATTTACCGATTCTGTAATTGCCATTGATTCCTATGGGCCTCAAGGCCCATAGGAATCAATGGCAATTACAGAATCGGTAAATACCGATTCATTAATTACCGAATCTTACCGATTTGGTAATTAATTCGGTAAAATTAGCTACATCCCGATTGCCAGTTCTTAAATACCGAATTGAGTATGATTCGGGATTTAAGAATCTGGGATTACCTACATCAGGCCCTAAATACTTTAACATGCTGGTGCTCATTTTGTGCTAGTTTGAGATTGCAATCAATTAAAGTAACCCTTTTTCGATTCCTCGGCTAGATTTCTTCCTAATAGTGCTCATGAAGTATTTAAAAATAAAATTTTACAAAGCTCCTTTTCTGAATTCTGGAGATTGTTTAACCCAGGTCTTTCTTTACTCAACCACTCAGAATTCTCAAAGGAGAATTGACTATTTATTTTTCAATTGCAAGTATGGTTCAACATTTGGTTAATTTGGAAACAGTATCAATTCCGATTTCTCACTATGCCCCTTTTTAGACTGACCTAGATATTACATAGAGCAGTAATAGGAAATCACAATGGAGATTTAACATTTCTTTGTTTTCAGATTAGACTCAATACCACTTATAAAATCTTGTCAAAGTATATTTTGATAATAGTAATAATACAGGGGTCCACTTTGTGTGGGATGCGTTTAAACAGTCTCCAGAGGTTTTATTATTATTTATGGTTAACTTAAAAAGATAATTGCAGAAAAACAAAATGCATTTATTCTTGACAACTTTAAGCAGTCATAACTGAAATATTATACTTAAAAACATAAGAAATCTGAACTGGATGTGCTGATGGCAGCAAAACTACAATTCAGCAAATGCACTACTGCAAAAGCTTGTGGAGCTCTTCCTAAAATGAATGCTAGTTACAATGGTGGGAGCAATAGAGCTGGTTCTTTATTGGCTAATTATCTGAAGTGCAAAAGGGAAATGTCAGTAGTGAAATATTTTGTAAATTACTTGGGCGAGCAAATGTACAGATATTATGATATTGCTGCTTGCTTTGCGAACTACTACCAAAACGAATGCTCTCCTGAGACTAGTCCTTCTGAGGTGCTCATTAGTACCTACTTTTTTTGGCTTAGGAAAAAGAATCCAGATAATAGAAATTTATCTTTGCTAGAAAACCCGTTAAAAATTGAAGAGCTAAACTTTGCTGTTAAAGTTCTCCCAATAGGGAAATTAAAAGCTCCAGATAATTTCACAATAGAATTTGGATAACACCTAAAAAAAGACCGGATTTCACTTTGTGTAGGAACTACAGACCTAATTATCTCATCAATATTGATTATAAAATATTTGCCAAAAAGGCCTCAGGTACCAATCCACAAATTATGATAGGGGTTCCAGGATTGAGCAATTCCAGAGACTATTGATGTACCTGGAGGTGGTGTTCGTTCCTTGTGTATTTTCGGGATTGTATAGATTTGTGGGGTACTTGGTTCTTTTGTGGTCAGGAAATCTGTCTCCTTGTTGTTCATCCAGCACATTTCACTAGCTTCATCTAGAAATAGTGTGTTGAATGTTCCTTGTTGGGTCAGTGCGGAGGACGGAGTAGTTTCTCTCCTCTTGTAATAGCAGCAGGCATGCTGTCCTGTAGTCTTCCTTATTCTGCATCACAGTAGCTCCATCCTTGTCTGCTGGTTTTATCAGAATGTTGTCTTTTGTACTTAATAAGTTGAGGGCGGCTGTCTCTCGTTTGGAGAGGTTGTGGAAAGTATTTGATGTCCATTATGAGTAACTCTTCAAATGTCACGAACTCTGGAGGGATGGTGGAAGGGGTGATTTTGAAGGTAGATCTTCTCTTGAGGTCCTTGAAACCCTCTTCTCTTACTGCTGTGGGGCTGTTCATGAAGAAGGCCTTGATCTGGATTTTTTCTGAAGACTTCTGGTAGTGAATTTATCCATTCCCGTTGAGGGGACAAATTCTAGTCCCTTGTTAAGAACCCTAAGTTCATCATCTGGGAGAGGTTTGTTAGACAGGTTGACTCTCATATTTACTGGTTGCTTGGACCTGCTTGTGCCTGTTCCCTGGTTCAGCTCCATGTGTTGGCCCCTTCCGTTGCATCATCATGCCACTGAACCCAGAGTCTTTCCTTAAGAAAAGGGTGCCTTTCCCTTCCCACCCATACTCATGAGTTGGTTATAGATTGGATATAGGAACTCTCTGTGTGAGTGTCACTGAAGAGAGAATCATCATATAACAACAAACATCACCCTTCGTGTTTGCTTTCTTCCTTTGTCTTAAAAAAACGCTCACTGCTTTTTCTGAGGGGACACCCATTACGTTTGGACATATACAAAAGGGAGGATGTGTGCCTTCCTACCTCTTTTTCGAGGGCCTCTCTACCTTTCTAGGGTCCCCTTGGGTCTCTAATTGTGTAACATATGCCTCGTAATAAACATTGAGTGAAAGAGCCATTTCTTGCAGCAGGTTGATCCTCAGATATGACTAAGATGGAATTCTTGGGAGTATGGTTTTGTAATTCTATTATTGATGTTCTTAAAACCAATAAAGATGAAATAGTAAAGTATGTCGCCTAATCAATCAATCAATCAATCAATGAGGGCATGTGTTAAGCGCACTACATACCTGTGATGGTCTCCAGGCGCTGGTGGGGGGGGCGGGTGGTGCTGCTACTGATCGAAGAGCCAAGTTTTGAGAAGACGTCTGAAGGCCAGGAGATCTTGGGTCTGCCGTAAGTTGGTGGGGAGGGTGTTCCTGGTCTTGGCGGTGAGGTGGTAGAAGGATCTGCCGCCGGCGGTTGTTCTTCGGATGCGCGACACTCTGGCAAGGGCAAGGTCGGCGGAACGGAGCTTGTGGGTAGGGGCGTGGAAGCTGCGTCGTTTGTGGTGGTGGTGGAGCTGAAGAGGGGAGGCGGACGCTCTGTGTTCTGCCAGAGAGGAAGGATGTGGTCCAGTCCAGGGCCTTCTCTTGGATCCCGGCGTTGTGTAGACGTGTTCGTAGTATGCGGTGGCAGACCGTGTCGAAGGCGGCTGACAGGGCCAGGAGTATGAGGGCTGCTGTTTTCCCTTTGTTGAGCAGGGTCCTGATGTCATCGGTGGCGGCGATGAGGGCGGTTTCGGTGCTGTAATTGCTGCGGAAGCCTGATTGGGATGGGTCAAGGATGTTGTTGTCCTCGAGGTAGCGGGTCAGTTGTTTGTTGATGATTTTCCCAGTGACATTTGCCGGGAACGGGAGCGGGGAGATGGGATGGAAGTTCTTGAGGTCCTTGGGGCTTTGTTGAAGACGTGGTGTGGGCATGGGTCAGACGAGGATCCAGAGTGGACGGAGTTCATGGTCCTGATAGTTTCATCGTCGTTGATGTTGGACCATGCAATCAGGCGGCCTGTGGTTGTATCGGTAGTGGTCTCGATGGTTGGCGGGGTGGTCGTGGCGTTGAAGCTGTCGTGGATGTCTGCGATCTTGCGGTGGAAGTAGGTGGCCAGTGAGTCGGACAGGTCCTGCGAAGGGGGGATGTTGTTGGTGTTGTAGCTGGGGTTGGAGAGTTCCTTCGCTATGCTGAGGAGATCTTTGCTATTGTGTGTGTTGTTATCCAGGTGGTCCTTCAATGCGGTCCTCTTGGTGGTTCTTATGAGTTGATGGTGTCTGTGGGTGGCGTTCTTGAGGGTCTTGTAGTTGTCTGCTGATCGTTTGCGGAGCCAGTTCTTCTCCAGTTTCCGGCAGGTAAGCTTGGAGGCTAGGAGGTCTTCAGTGAACCAGGTGGCTTTCTTTCTGGTGTGGTTGTTGGAGGGTGTCTTGAGCGGGGCAAGGGTGTTGGAGCAGTCGTTGATCCACTGTCGGAGGTTTAGAGCGGCGGTGTCGGGTTCGGTGGGGTCGGCTGGTGGGTTCTGGGCAAGGGAGATGGCTAGCTGCTCTTCAGAGACTTTTACCCAGCAGCGACGGGCATCTGTTGGGTGCGGCGATGAGCTGTGGGTTTCCTGAAGGGGAAGTGGACGCAGCGGTGGTCGGTCCAGTGGGGTTCGGTGTTGTGGCTGAAGGAGACGTAGGGGCTTGCAGAGAAGATGGGGCCTAGCATGTGACCGGCGGCGTGGGTTGGTGTTGTCACAAGCTGTCTGAGTCCGAGGTTTGCAAGGTTGTCGATCAGGGTGGTGGAGTTGACGTCGTTGTTGTTCCCGAGGTGGAAGTTCAGGTCCCCAAGGAGGATGTAGTCAGTGGAGGCGAGGGCGTGGTTGCTGATGAGGTCAGTGATGGAGTCGCTGAACTGTGGTCTGGGTCCGGGGGGTCTGTAGATGAGGGTTCCTCTGAGGGTGGTGTTGGGGTCAGTGTGAATCTGGAAGTGCAGGTGTTTGGTGGTGCTGAGGGGGTTGTCGGTGTTGGTTGAGACGCTGAGGGTGTTCTTGTGGACAATGGCAATTCCACCTCCTGTTCCGTTGATGCGGTCTCTGCGGGCGATCTTGTATCCTTCCAGGATGGCTATGGTGATGTCTGGTGCTGAGGCAGGGGTCAGTCAGGTCTCCGTCAGGAAGGCGACGTCTGGGGTGGTTGAGTCGAGGAGGTCCCAGATTTCGACAGCGTGTGTGCGGGCGGAGCAGGTGTTGAGGAGCATGTACCTCAGGTGGTTGGGTTCATTGGTTGATGGTTTCGCGGGTCGGATACTGGTGAATCTGCAGTTCCGGCAGGTGAAGGGCCCTTGGGTGCGCTTCGGGGTGGCCCGGTAGCATGTGTATTTTCGCTCGGGGTTACGTGCGTGGAGGGTGCTGGCGTCATAGTGTAGTCGGGTGTCATGGTGTCTTGGCCCTGGGCGCAGTCCAGGCGTGGATGTGTGCAGACGGGCTTGCCTTAGGCGTGCCTTTGGCCGCCATATATGGGGATGTGGGAGGGAGGGGCAGGTGGGAGCGGGGCGGCGAATGGGAGCGCGGGGGGGCAGGGCTGCAGGGGGGCAGCGGCGGGAAGGATGGGACAGAGAGAAGCCGAAGGCTAAAAGGGGCGGGGCAGGGGCGCTATACAGCGACTCAGGGCAACAGAACCAGAAGCAGTGAGAAAGTAAAATACAAATGGCACAGTACAGAAAATAAAATAAAATACAAATGGCACAGTACAGACTAGAGCGCAGAACAGGAGCAAAAAGGCACAAACAGTGTTACCAGCGGAGGGGGGGGAGCGGCGAACTCCCGAGGCAGCAGCAGCTGGCTCAGGGGCAGGAGCACACAGGCGGAGCTGTGTGGTGTGGGGGGCGGCCTGACCTGCAAGCCTAACACATAAATGGTCTCTTTATTTGTATCTTGTAGGGTCGCACTAACATAATAAAGATGGTGGTTCTCACAATTGCAAACTTTTTTCCTATGATGATGGTGATTATATTTTAAAAAATATTTTTTGCTACCTTAGATCCTGAGATGTCTGGAAGTGTTAATTGTCCGGATTTCTCCACTTATTAAAGAGCTTTTAAAATTAAACAAATTCAAGTTAAGTTAGTGGATCATGTCAGCAACATTGGCAAGTTATGGTTCTATCTAGAGTGGGCTTTGGTTCTCCATTTTTCTTACAAAAATGTGATTCTTATGTCTAATCCACAGAGGTTTTGCTTGCTGTCTCCTGTATCACACTCTTGTTACCTATTGAAACCATTTATGGTTTCGAATGTATCAACATTTGATCAGTTTGCCAGCAGTCTCATCTGATATGATAGGTTTAATAAGAAAAATGGTAAAACCAGATTGTGGAAAAAATGGGCGTATAAGCACATTTTTACCATTTCACCAATTAGTAAAGGATAAATCTATTGGTTTTTTTCAGAACTATCCAGCACATACATTCTCTCAAATAATATGTTTTCCCAATGTGATGAACTTAAAGGTCTCCTTCACATTGCAGTAGGGTCACTCACCTCTTCTAGCTTTGCAGCTCCTCATGTGCAGAATAGCCCTATTTCTAGGAATATTTTGTCAAAAGTTGCTGTCATATACAAATTGCTCTGAGCACCCAATATGGACAAATCTGTTTCCTAACAAAGCCTTGTGGGAATTGGAGTTGCATTGTACTTGTCCAGTATGCACCTGAAATCAAATCTGTGGGATAGTGGATCACCCGAGTTTGAGGTGCCACGCTGCTGCGCTGCTTATCTACTCTTGTTTTTAATGTGTTTGCATAATTACTGGCACTTTTAAAAAAGAACATTGAATTTGGCTTGCTTGGGGCATTCTTTAAGCTCTTTTAAAAACAGTATTGTGTTTATTTTTTAGCCTCACCTAATTTTTCGGGGGTACTTAATCTCAGGCTCTTTGGTTGGGGGGCCTTTTAAGGGTCTATCGCTCCTTCCCCGGTCCACCACGGCTTGCCGATTGTTGTGGAGGAAAGTGAGTATTCTACTTGGCCCCTCCCCCACATTTCCTGGCTCAGAGCCACGGGTGGCGCTCTAGTCTTTTCCCGGTTCCAGCTACTTAACCACATGCTGGCCCGGACTCACAGCGGGCGCGCCGCTGGCGAGGCGCACCTTAGGCAAGCCCGTCTGATTCAAGTTTGCGCCTTGCACCAGGAACCCTGGCCAATTCCCCCTAAATGCTGATAAACGCTGTGTCTGCCCCAGGGAACAGCTCCTGGAACTGCAATCTCAGGAGCAGGGGGAATGCAGTCTTGTTAACTTTCAGGCTCTGGATGGTAGTCACAGGTTTAAATGTGCCAATTGTGAGACGTCTTTCTTACTGGGTGCAGCTCACTATCCCCTTAAAGCCCAGCCCGTGCCATTGAAACATTCCTTTACTGGATATCTTCTTAATGCTAGGTCCCTTATTGAACATGTCACTGAATTCAATGGCTTTGTGTCTCTTCAAAAACCCGATTGGGTCTTCATTTCAGAAACCTGGGTCAGAGACTGCTCAGGTCCAGATTTAGTGGAAGTAATTCTGCGAGACTCGATAGGGAGGGTAAGGTGGTTGAGGGGTAATGTATAAAGGCATTTACTCCTGTCTTACAGAGGCCCTCACCTCTCATTCAGACCCCTACCAGGCCCTTTATTTCTCCCTGAAGGTTCTTCCAACTGAAATGTTCATTGAGTGGTTACCTACCGGCCTCCTGGACTCAGAGCTCTGTTTCCTCAGAATTTTAGTAACTGAATAGAGCCCTATTTAGCTAGCTCAAAGGTGACATTTCTGGGGGATTTCAACTTTCACTTGGAGAAAACGTTCTGCCCTGAAACGCAGGCTGATTTGGAAGTTATGGATTCCTGTGGTTTCCCTCAACTAGTGAAAAATCCTACGCATACAGCAGGACATATCCTGGATGGGATTTTCTCGCATGATCCCAGATTAAAGGTCATGGACCCTATTCCACTCTCGTGGTCTGACCATTTTGTCATTCCCTTTACCTTGGAAATGTTAGTATCTTACCATGACCCCAACATTAGGAATAGGGTGGAGTTGAAGAGAAATCTCAGACGGATTAGTAAGGAGGCTCTTCTCGACAAACTTAGCAATTATTGCTGCTCCCCCTACACTGATATCAATGCCATCTATGACGAGTTTACTAACTGGTTAACAACAGCTTTGGATTCCCTTGCCCCTTTTAAGAAGCACTATGAGGCAAGAAAACGCCCCTCCGCCCCATGGTTTTCTGAGAGACTGAGAGAGCTCAGGCAGGTCTGCCAGAATCAGGAAAGAAAGGATGGACCCCACTATAGCAGAAAGGGATCTGCATAAACTCAGGGTAAGGGAATATAAGTAAGCTATTAGCAAGGAGAAGGTCTCCTACTATCCGACAATGACAGGATCTATTAGATCCTCCAAGGAACTATTTACTATGCTCAATTCCCTCTTAGCCCCCTCCACCAATGCTAATACTGAGGTCTCACAGGACCTTTGTGACAAAATGGCAGGTTTCTCTTATGCCAAAATCAAGGATATTTACTCCTCCTTGGAGAAGTCAAATTTGGCGGGAGTTAAAACAAATCTCCCTTCTAATCCTTTGGTAACACCCCTGGTGGACTGCCATTTGCTCTTCCTTCCCCCTATCCTTGAAGAGGATACTGAGTTGTTGTTAAGTGGGATTAGATCTGGCTCTCCCCTCGAACCCTGTCCTCTTAAGATTTTGAAACTAGGAAGCAAAGGCTATTGCACCTCCTCTGACCCCCATTCTTAATACCGCCATCTGCTCTGGCCAATTTCCCACTGCATGGAAAACTGCGGTGGTAAAACCTCTGTTAAAGAAGGCTTCTCTTGACCCGACAGAGTTAAAAAACTATCGTCCCATTTTCCTGTTGCCCATTCCAGCTAAGATCCTGGAAAAACATCTTAACCGCCATCTCAGCTCCTACTTGGAGGAATTCAAACTGCTCGATGGCTTGCAGCATGGTTTCAGGAGTGAACACTGTACGAAGGCTGCATTAACCGTTGTCTTTAACAGCATTCGACAACAGGTTGATGCTGGTCACACCCCTCTACTGATCCTCCTGGACCTGACGGCAGCCTTCAATACGATTTCTCCGTGTAGACTGGTTGGCAGGCTTCGTTAAATTGGGATAGAGGACTCTGTACTCAATTTGCTTTCATCTTTCCTTACGATCGTTCACAAATAGTCAAGTTGGGCCAATTTCTTTCTGCCCCTAAACAATTGTTCATTGAGTCCTACCCTCTGTAATATCTATGTAGCCCCGCTCACCGCCGTGGTAAGGTCTTTTGGCCTAGAAGTCCTTTCCTATGCTGATGACACTCAGATTTTGATTTCCATCACTGAGAGTGTCTCAGCCTCAGCAGTACATTTCAAAAACTGTTGAGAATGACCTTAGACTCAATGGGGATAAAACAGAGGTTTTACATTTTGGAGACAAGACGGACATCTGGTCAGAGGCCTGGTGGCCTGTCTCTCTCAGATCTTGCCCCACCCCCTGTCTTAGCGCCAAGAACTTAGGCATCATCGTGGACTCCTCTCTTTCGTTGAGTTCACAAATTAATAGAACTGTCTATACCTGTTTTGGGATGATACAGACTCTCAGGAAGACCTTCTGTTTTCTTTCCCTTCCAGCTCGGAAACAGTCAGTGGTGCCCCTTGTGGTATCTAGGTTAGATTACTGCAATGCCCTTTATTTAGGGATAAACAAGGGACTCCTACATCGACTTCAATTGGTGCAGAATGCCACCGCTAGGCTGGTGATGAGTCTCCCTAAATTTCACTCAGTTTCAGCCACCATCAGCAGCCTTCATTGGCTCCCGCTGGGGAGGAGAATTGTGTTCAAAGCCTTGTGCCTGATCCACAAGGCTGTCCACAATAGGGGTTCAGAAGGCATCAATAAAATGTTTCTAAGATACCTTCCCTGCAAGAACTTGAGATCTGCTAGCAAGAAGAGTTCCCAGTGTTAGGAAAGTCAGGTGGGGGGAGGGCATTCTCGTTGATAGGGGCCAATCAGTGGAATTTGCTTCCTTCCCCAATTTCCACTCTGGAAACCCATTCTTCATTTCGTAAGTCCTCGAAGACCTGGCTTTTCACCTGCCCCAATCTTTCACCTGCCCAAATCTCTTAGCTCTGAAATATATTAATATCTGATACTCTGATCTCTGTCCTCAGCGCCTTGATGCCCCTGGGCTAACTCTATAAGACTTCTATTCATTCATGCACTCATTCATTCATCTTGCCAAAGTGTATTCTATGTCTCACTCCACTGCTTTAACACAAAATCTGCTACTTTCTGTAATCAATTATTTACACTCCACTTTTACTATTTAAAACAAAACTCATTCAACAAGGCGTTGTGATGCACATGGTAGTTCATAATTGCATATGTGTTTTTCTATGCCCTGTTTTTCAGAATTTGTAACTCATGACTCATAACTACAGCGTTAACACTCCTGAGGCTTGAGCCGGGAAATAGCTGCTGTACTCTGTTGTATGCCATTTGCTGCTTGAAATTTGCACACATTTTTATTTGGGGGGAGAGTTTTTAAGATTGTGTTTTTTACTTGCGATTTTGCACATTAAATCTTCTGGTTCCATATGAGGACTCGATTTCTTTTCACTGCCTTGTAACTCCCTTGTATCTGTCTTGACGCTCTGGACCTCTGGATAATCGTGGAGCGCTCACGTAGGCTCCTTTGTGTCTCGGGGGCTCCAGTGTGGTGATTACAGGGGGTCGGCCATCTTGGGGATAGCGGTTGTGAGCAGTCTAGTCTTTCTTACTCACCACGCTATATTTTGGGCTTATGATGCATGGCCGCCAAAATTGGGGACCCTTCCCATACCAGTGGAAAAAGTAAAGAATCTTGGCGTCTTACTAGATGACAAACTAAATATGAATGCTCAAGTTAATGCGGTATCATCCTCTAGGGCATTTGTTTTAAAAACATTAAAAAAATATTTCCTCATTTACCATCTGGAAGTAGGAAAACAGTGGTTACTGCACTTGCAATGTCAAAGATTGACTACTGTAATGGCTTGTACCAAAATGCTGCAGCTCGACTTCTTACGGGGGTGCCCAAATTTACGTCGGTTATAAATGGATTAAGAAAATTACACTGGCTCCCTGTAAAGAAGTGAGTACTGTTTAAAGCCTTATGTATAGTGTATACGGCACTGCAATGTAGGACCTGATTTCTTTCAAAAACACTTCTCGAGGTACTTAGTAGAAAACTTCGCTCATCAGGTGCCAAATTGGTTGTTATTCTATCTACAAAGAAAGTCTCTTGGGGTGGACGGAGGTTCATTTATGGAGCAACCAAGGCTTGAAATAATCTCCCTCTATATCTTAGGGGGACCTCTGATCTTTTGGCCTTTGGAAAGGCCTTGAAAACGTGGTTGTTTTCAAACTAAGACGGCATTTTAGCTGACTCAGGCTTTGCCTGTAAGAAGTATTAACGAGCGCCAGGACACCTCAGGGTAACCGTTTGCGGTTTATAAATGATTTAACATAACATAACATGTTTGGCAAAAGGTTCCTACCAATGTTTCCTCAGCTTTTTAATAAGAGACATTGTTTTTGGGAGGGGTACTCTCTATTTGGTTGTATAGCATATTGCTATGGAAACTTGTGAACATCTTAATAGCAATTGCTTACAGGTCATTACTTCTACCTGGAAACCCAAAGAAAATATGTATGTTAACTGTTGTTGGAATTTAGCATGTCACAACCAAAGACTGCACAGATTTATTCTGACTCTACAGTTTTTATTAATTTATTTTATTTTAAAAGTTTTTATAAAGCGCAAACATGACCCTTACTGGTATCAAAGTGCTGTACAAAGTGGCGAAAGCAAAAATAAAACACAATGGAACCAATGAGGTAGTTAGCATTTAAATGAGACAAACTGTGGTAACCAGCTACCAATTCATTTCCTCATAGTGCCATTGTTAATGCTACTATGCCTTCCTAAGGTTTACTAGTTTGATAAATTTCATCTATATTATGAGTTAATATTCATGTTACATTTGCTCAGATTTAAACAGGACATTTTGTTATCTCTTACTATGTTTTAATATTGTCTTAACATGTACCTGATTACCTTTTTACTTCTTTTTCGTTCACTCTCCTTCTAGCTTTCTTTTTTCTATGATTAAATTACTACGTATATTGACTTTTTGGTGACTTTCTGTTTCATTTTTTTTAAATGTATCTTTATTTTGCATTTTTATATGTTGTTCACATTCTACTATGTTATTGACTATATGACCTACAGGCTTATCTCATGAGTTATTGTTTTGATTCCTCAATAAATAAAAATAAACTACATTTTAAAAAACATTTTGGGAGCTTGTTTTAGAAAAATATAACTTTGGAAAAGTTTGACGGTTGGCCCTCATATTGTTGTGAACGTATCTAGGACCCTATTTAAATATTCCCGATTTATGCGCTTATGCGGTTATAACAAATAATACCCTTATAAAGGCATAAGAATCATATCCATATTTAGTCATGGCCAATGCAGTCCAAATACTGCAAGGCTACTCCCATAGACTCCTAGAAAGTACAACGCGTTCTTTAAACAAACCAAGCCTCCAGCAGCCCGTGAATTCCCCCTGCTTTTGTTTTGATTTGTCCAAGAACTCCTGGAGTCCTGAAAGAACTGTAAGTTCTTAGTGACGTCTTATGTCCAACCTTACGTCAAACTCGGCACCTTCCAGGAATAAATATACCAGCAGCTGCCCTAACAAACACACGGTGGTTTGGAGCAGATCGGCTATCTACTTACCCGAAGCCCAGCTGTAACGAGAGCCGAAGGAAGCTGACCCTCCCATTGAGGCACTGAGAGAGAGACGCTGTCTTTTCTCCTGCCGAGAAATCCAGCTCCAGTGTTTCCAGTCACCCTTGCGGGTTACTGGGAGATGGAGTCCTGGGAAAGAGATACAAGACCTCCTTCATTCTATAACCAAGCTGATTAGATCCTTAGAGAATTCTTGATTCAGATCCTTGGCAAAAACTAACTTAACTTAAACTGCAGCTCACTTACTCCTTCCCACGTACTAGGCTTAGGTTAGGTACACTGTGGTAGGCGTATCTTAGAAGCACCAGTTGAGTACGTTTAGTCAATGATTTTATGTATGTACGTATTTTATCCATTTTAAGTATCTTATGCCTTAGAAACCATATAAATGCTTTTACAGCATTATTTCATAATACTCCTTTTACTGTACGCACTTTACTTTATGATAAGTATTGCAATTGTGGCAATTCACTTTTCTTGCATGAGAAAGAAGACTGCTCAATAAATAACCACTTTTATTGAAAACGCATGTCTCTCTATTTCTCTGCACTCCTGGTAAAACTAAGCATGCACGATTGACTGAGTGAAATAGGTATCTATTGTTTCCGCGAATCTGGAGATAATCTCCTTATTCTGGAGGGAAGTTGTCATGTTTATGCGGTTATCAGAAACGAATCCCTTCTTGTCTATTCAGGAAAGTTAACACCTTCCTGTTTACTCGAGAAAGTTTCTAATGACCTCTGAGCTAGCTGGCATTCATAATTAAGTCTAACATATTCAGTAGGGACCTAGTCGACCTCAGTCCTACGTCTAACATATCATTTATGTTATTCCAATGCGCAGAGCCTATTGGGAATATAGGAACTACACTACAATATCTGGCTGAGCTGTCCGTAAAAGTTTCCCTTCATCTTCAGGATCTGTCTGTATTACACCAAACTTTCTGTACTTCCAGCTTCATTACATTTCTCCCACATTGAGACCATTTGGACGATTCTCGTCTCCACACCTGTATGGAGGGACTGTTGGGGGATTATCAGAACATGGATATGCGTCAGCGAGTCAGAACGTGAGCTAAGTTCAATACATTTGAAGGTAATGATATTGGATTGGGGTGTGGGGCGCAATCTCAGTAAAGAGACAGTCTTGGTCCTATTGCGATTCTGGCTTCTGGCCACATTGATAAGGCATAGCACTGCTTCCCAATAAGATGTGAGGGTCGAGCAGTGCTGCACTCAAAATAAAAGTCTTCCCCGCTTAGCTGGCATCTAGGGAAAACCCCTTGGGTCCCTGGGAACATCCTGTTGATGCACTTTGGGGTTACGCACACCCTATAGAGATAGCAATATTGAATCCGGTTAAAGTGGGCATTGTAGGAGGTGCGATGAGTGTTACCCAGAACATTAAACCAGTCCTTATCTGCCCATGTCCATGGCCCATTGGTCTTGAAGGTGAGCATGGTCACCCTTGGCTTGGGAGAGTCGGGACCAATAAAGGAGCGTAATAGCTACCCAGCTATATGTGGTGAACATAGTTTTGAGGCAATTGTGCTAGGGGGGTGCAAGTCACTCCCCAACCCCATGCCTAACAAATAGGGGCCACCAATGCACATAGCGAAAAAAAGTAATGTGGGGGAAAGGAAAACTTGTCCATTAGTAAAGGAAAGCTCTGTAATTGCTTGTTTCCAAACCAGTCCCCCAAAATAATCATGCCCCTCTGCAACCAATCATGTAGTCTAGTCCAGCCTCCTGTATGAGGGAGGTGAAGTAGGACAGTTAGGGGAAAGTAGAGGATCTTTATCCCAGTGCGTTGTAGAGCCTGGACACATGCAAACCGGAGGGTATATAATAAGGTACCCTCAGTCCCCTCGTGGTGCTGAGTTTGCAGTGTGAGTATTAGGGCCGCAATGGTGGCTCGAGTGGGTACAAATGGCAATCCCTGTCCTGTTTCATCCCAGAATCTATCTGGCTGGTGAGCCACCCATTTGAGTTGCCCTGGAAAGTTATAATGCTCCTTATCCCGTACTGTGAGTCCCCCTCCATCTGTGGGGGAAATCAGTTTGTTCAGGACTGTATGCTGGGAAGGGGAATTGGAAGGGCAGCAAAGTAATAAAGAAAACATTTAACCTATGAGCGAAAAAAGCATGACAAGAAAAAGTGACACAATCGCTGCAGACCCCCTCAGAGCCCACTAGGCCCAACTACCACGCCAATAATTAATTTATTTGAGGGGTTGTCATACACCAATAATCCAACCTTCCCCCAGAGCTATGCACCTGCAAATTAGTTATCTGTACCCGGAGTATACATGGTTCTGCACTGTGCTACATAAATGGAGATTTGTGCACTGACTATGCAAGGTGCTGTACTGTGCTGCAGAAACTGAAATCTGTGCCCCAAGTGTGCACAATAAAGTACAGTGGCAGGAAAATGGGGAATATATACCGGTAAATGGGAGGAGTTTAGAAAAGGGCAAGGAGGGATTTAGGAACAGGTAAGAAAGTGTTCATGAAAACACTCTAATACATAACACACCCACAGAAGAATAAGACCATTGTTATTTACAAATGACATTTATGAATTTGCTATGGCACTAAGGGGGACTAAGCAGCTGCATATATACACCAGAGAAGCCTTGGAGTAAGTTCAGCAACACACAAGGCCATTCACAGGTACTGAATGGGTTAATTTAAAAGCCCATAGGATTTTTTTTTTATAATTACATTATATTGACTTTTAAATTATTATAATTGTAATCCCATTTATATAGCACTTATTACCCCTGCCTAGACATTAAAGCACTTAACCGACTTTACGCCAGGCAGCAGGCTGCTACAAAACCCAAGGTTAGTAGTTAGTCCAGTGATATCACTTACTCTTAGTTCATTCTGTGCAAATGTGTATGTGTTTGTGTGTCTTAAAAAGTGCACACAATTAATATCTAAATATATTATTAGTTTAGCTAATAGTTTACCATAGTAAAAAATATATATTTAAAATTAAAATGTAATATACAATAATTAAATTCAAGTTTTAATTCAATGTGTTTAATACTAATTGAAAATAAAATTGCTAGGTTATGGTTTTTTTTAAATTTAAAAATGTATAATTATTACACTTGAGCATTGTGAATACCCAAATGTATGAAATTCACAAAAGAGTATGAGTGAATTTATGCTCACGATTTACAAGGCAAATATATATATAAATCTAAATTTTTAAAGATAGACCTGCAGTGTGAAGTAAATTCACTGGCCTTGGCTATTCGCCATTTCTGAGTGTAAATATACTACATTGGGGCTGATTACGATGTAGGTCATAAAGCCTCCGACCCTAGGTCATCGTCGGTTTCAATTACGACTGGCTGATTATCATACAGCCAGTCAGAATTGAAATGGGCCGGTCATTCCTGCTGGCGTCTGACAGGCTCAAGGAGCCCGATGTATATGCAAAGTAACAATCCTAGGCAATCAGCATGATAAATAGTACATAGATAGCACAATAAGTACAGAAAAATATGCAATATATAGAGAAAGTAGGCAAAAGAATATATAACCCCAAAGTGCAAATGTATCCAATTTTTTAATAAACAATTTGCTTAAATTCAAATCACATAATTCATTACAATACAAAAAATGATTTTATAGTGTACAATCATAAAATGTTTAAAAGGAACAAGTGGCAGATAAATCACAATTTTGTATCCGACGCGTGTTTCGGCATACAACAAACGCCTTCTTCAGGAATAGCCACAGTATTCTTAGAAAGTAGAGCCCATAACGATATTCTTTATATTGAAAGAGCAATCTTCAATGATCAGAAGAGGCCTTCAATCTATTCACATTATTCTGGATAGAATGCAAACCACAGCTCGAAATATTCGTGTGGAAAGGCACTGAGTCGTGGAAATCTCGATAAAGACGGTCAAAGCTCAAAGTATCTGTAATTATCAGAGCGTGCTTATAGTTTCGATAAGTGGTATCTGGTCAGATCAACCCCAAGGGACAACTAGCGTCTTCTTCTACTTGATAGAATTGTGTATCGGGAACATTGTTGCCCTCTTAGCCTGATACAGCTGCGAGGGTGTTAGCTTTGCTGGGGGTCGCGTATCTTGTCATTCAATGAAATTCTTATACATAAGAGGCGTCCTCAGTAAATGCTGTTCACCAAGGCCTGATATAGCTTTGTGAACGTTAACGCGGTTAAAATCTTAAGTGATAAGAAAACTGATAGTTTTGTAAATACGTACTCCCAGCACATGTTATAAGGGAGAGACGCGTTGCCTGAATTGCGAGGTACTGATGAAACCTGCAAGAACAAACCGCCGGCGTCACAAAGCTGGCCAGCTGTAAGTGACGTCCATGCTTTTCAGTCCAAGAGGAGTCAAAGCAACACCCTGCTCCTTCCAAGAACATTACAGTGAGGTTGACAGTTCACCTTACTCAAGAGGCCAGTCCGGAGCACTCAGCCAGTCCCTCTTCTCTGCTCATTCAGCCAAGGTCAACTGTTTCTGGGGCTACTCTGAAGACAGGACCTTACCTACAGTGGTAGATCACATAGTAGGTGCTTATGCAGAGGAATGCACCCTGTGTTTTTTAGTGGCTACACTAGTGATGTGCTAAGGTGCATGGAGTCATTCTCCAGTAGACTTGACATTCTCCTCTGGAGCTCTCAGCCCTGCCCCGGCCCAGGGCGGTATGACATTGTGTGCTCATTTGCATATTCCTCCGTTGTTTAGTGAAGCTGCTTCTGGATGAAGATATTTCCTGTGGTGTCAAGTGTAGGGTTCTTCTGTGAACTGTTCCTGACCCCCCTCTGTGGGCCTCACAAAGATTGTCTAGTGACGTCTTGTCCTTCATTGGTGATCTGGCATAAATTGATGAGTTGATCATTTCTTGTCTCACGGCATCGGTACAGCTGGATGTTTTTAGCAGTAATTCGACTGATGATTGACACACAGTGCTCCCCTTTATTACTAGGCTGTAAAATATGTTATTTGAGGAATGGTTTAGGTTGAGGAACGTGAGTCCGAAAGGAAGATCTGGAATTACATCTTTTACTGCTACTTAGAAGGATGTAGTTATTGCTTCAGGTGATTCAGTTCGCAGAGCGTAGTCAGTCTTTAACCACTTCCATGCTCATGACAAGGTCAGCTCGTCATGCAGTACACTGGTCGTGTGCTTATGACGAGCTGACCTTGTCATGAACAATGGGAATCCAAGATTATCAGCACCCAGCGGGAATTGCCTTAGCACCAATGTGGTTAATTAATCTGCACAGTGGGTCGTCTTCAGTAGATGATGCAGGCTGTTGTGGTCCTATGCGTTGTGCTCTATGAGGACTTGTGTAAAACACGTTGGCGCTGTAAGATGACCCTTGAAACACTGGTGAGAAATGTATGCTGACTATCCTCTCCCTTTGAGTAAACTTTGAGACTTTGCAACTGACAGATCTTAGATTTTGGTATTGACAACAAATTGATTGAGTAAGAAGGGAGAATTCAAGATTTTTTGACTACACCCGTTCTCCAGAGTGGTGAAATGGGAATCATCTTTGTTGAGAGAGTGAAAGACGTGGCTGCCATCTTACTTGAGAAGGAAAAGGCTCTGCTTTGGCCATCAGGGGAGCAACTGTTAGAGCCAATCAGAGCTGAGACTGTGGTGAAATGTGAAGATTCGCAGTGTTGCAGTAAAAATGCGTTCCCAATATATTCCCAGTATTCTGACAGAGGGGCCTGCAAAAACTAACATTCCCCCTGTGACTGTCTCCTGGCAAAGAAAACTCATTTCACATTTTGATTCAGCCCATAAAGTTTTTATTGAAAAATGAATGATCCATATAAGTCAGAGATTACTGACAGGGGATGCAACATACATCAACAACAGCTGCACATGGCAATCTGAAACCTTGGCAGCTATGCCCCCAGCAGCCCCCGTTTTCCAGTCTCCAGGGGCCCATCAGCACTGTAGCGCACACACAGGCAGCACCACACTCTCGCCAGCGTTGGCTGCAGCAATGAGTTGACTCATAACAGTCCTACCTCATAAATTAAATGGTGCCTGCCGTGTGCGGTGGGTGCAGGTGACCCGAGCTTACAGGCCCAGAAGCAAGCGGGTTGAAGGCAACTCCCTCGAGGCCAGAGACCATTTGCATATTTACATACCTTTGTAAACTGGTTACAGAGGCTTAGTTTTTTTCTGGTTCCAGTACCCCCTGGTCCTCCACTGTGCCTATTCCTTACATTTGAAATTGCGATTCTCCTATTACCATGACCAGAGAATCTGGATTTCATTAAAGATACGGAGGCTAACATTATGCATTAATCCTTTTAATGCAGCTCTCACACAGCCGCTTACGTCACAAAGAAAGAACAAGAACTAGGTGACATCACAGTATCCATAAAGGCCAGGTGCCAAGGGAGATCAGCCTCTTTTAAATGCTTCGAGTGACTGGAGAAGTTGAAACGGAGGAACGAAGCTTGAACTTGAAAGAGGAACTGGAGGCCATCTTGAATTCCAAGTAGATTCATCAGTTAGAATTGTCTGAAATGGAAAGACGAGGTAAATCAAGGAGAAGGAAGGAAAGTGACTTCATGAGAAGCATGAGCAAAACATCACAATAAGAAAGCATTGCAAGACTTAAATGATTGTAAACCAGATTAAATAACATTCCCAATTGCCCTCGGGGAGGGACGGGAGGGATAATGTTAGCCTCCGTGTCTTTAATGAAATCCAGATTCTCTGGTCATGGTAATAGGAGAATCGCAATTTCATTACAAGACAGGAGGCTACATTATGCATGTTGGTAGCCTTGAATAACTGCATCAGAAACATGTTCAATTGGTTTACAGTAGTGATGTGCAAAGGTATAGGCGTTAGACCAATCAGCGGATTTAAGGATAGCATCCAACTTACCACCGGACCAGAAAGATTTGCTGGCCATAGCGCTCCTAAGAGAGTGAGCCTGGAACTTAGACAGGTCAATACCAGCAAGGTTCATAGCAATCTTAACCCACCTAGCGATAGAGCAGGATGAGATGGGTTTAAAGGGACTAACGTAAGAAACTAAAAGTTGATTTGCACCAGGAGGACGAAGGTCGGACATTCTGGAATCATATTCCTTCATGCAATCAACGACACATAGTTTTGGGTGAGAATCAAAACGAGGGTAGAAGATAGAGTCAGACATGGTTTTAGTTCTTCTAGATATTTCGAATTTAACACCAAACATGTCGTAGCATCTATTAGAGATGTCGAGAGCCTTTACATCAGAAACTCTGCGACAGGAGACTAGGCATAAGAGGGAGGCAAGCTTAATAGAGAGACATTTCCTGTTAAGGAGAGAATTATCAGGCCATGAACAAAAAAGATCAAGCAGTAATTTAACATCCCAAACTGATTGATATCTAGGACGAGGGGGTCTCTTGAGATGAATGCTTTTAAGAACTCTGCAGATAATAACGTTTTTACCTACCGTTTTACCATTGACAAGGGCATGGCCGGCTGAAATTGCAGATCTAAAGCAATTAATTGATCTATAGGAGAGGCCATTATCATAGATTTCAACGAGGAAATTAACAACAGAGACTATAGGAGCCTCCACGGGATCCAGGTTCCTTTCCAGGCACCAACTAGACCATTTCTTCCAGATGTTATTGTATCTGTAATGGGTTCCTGGTGCCCATGACTCTCTGAGGAGAGTGAGAGCAGACGACGAAAGTCCAGACAGTTGGTGAGATTGCCTGACACTTTCCAGGCAAGAAGGTTCAAACTCCCCGAAGCGACCAGGTGATGGTCCTCTCCGTCTGCGTTTAGGAGGAGGCCCCGAGTCGCGGGAATCAAGAAGGGAACGTCGCAAGAAAGTTCCAGAGCAGTGGGGAACCAGGCTTGAGACGGCCAGAAGGGGGTTATCAGGACAAGGGAGCATTGATCTTGTCTCACCTTCTGAAGAACCCTCTGAATCATCGCAAAAGGGGGAAAGGCGTAAGGGCAAAGGGGAGCCCAAGGCTGGAGGAAGGCGTTCACAGCTAGAGCACCCGGGTCTGGCATCCAGCTGAAGTACTGGGGAAGTTGGAAGGTCAACCTGCTCGTGAAGAGATCCACGTCGAAGGGACCCCAGAGAGTGTTCAGGGAATTGAAGATTGCCACATCGAGTTTCCAGTCGCTGAAATCTAGGAGGAACCTCGAGTTCCAATCCGCTGAGACATTGGATTTCCCCGGGAGGTATTCTGCTCTCAGAGAAATTTTGTGTTCTAGGCAGAACATCCATAGTTTCTTGGCCAGGTCCGATAGGTCTGCGGACCTCGTGCCACCGAGACGGTTGATGTAAGAGACCGCAGACACGTTGTCCATTTTCAGAAGGACAGACCTGCCCTGAAGTGAGTGTCTGAAACTCATCAAGGCATAAAGTCCAGCGGTCAGTTCTAAAAAATTTATGTGGTGGGAGGACTCGGAAGGGGTCCAAACTCCGCCGGTGTCCTGGTCGAGGAGGCGAGCGCCCCAGCCATGGAGACTGGCATCTGATTCCAAGACGAAGTCTGGGGTGGTGTGGTAAATAAATAAATAATACCTCTATTTTTGACTAGACATAAAATAACAGATAGCTCAATAAATAAGAGTCAAGATTCGAGGTAGCTGGAGTTTGCAGGTTTTAATACAGCATAAAGGACAGGAACAGGACAACCTGCACGGGCAAGATCTGGGATGGCTAGCAACTTTTAATAACAGTGCACAAGCATATATACTAAAACAATTGCATTGCAGTACATACAGTAGGGGTAACAGTGGGTAGGGCTTGTAGCAGTCGCGAAAGATAAGGCACAGAGTGGGTGTAACAGGAGGCGTGTACATAGACATGTGATGTAAACATAACAGAATATGTCATAAATGGGGCGGAAACATGGAGGGGGCTACCTAAGGAGCCGGGACCTCTAACCTAGTGGTGCTCGCAAACTGGCAATGACGTGTTACTAGGGAGAAGCTGGGGGCTATGACTTCTGCGCTAGAAGGAGAGACTGAAGTCTGGAAAGTCTGGAAAGTCAGAGCGACATGTACCTAAACACTATCTAGTATCTGATGTTTAGAGAACATGTTGATAGAATCCAAAAGTTATCAGGGTAAAGGCTAACAGATTCTAAGACGGGTGCATGCATTATTCTACATGTAGTGCGTGTTGAGGAATATTAAATGACCATTAATACAGTATTTCTCTTACATGGAGACGAAAAGGCTAGACGATGACTGAAATTATTGATGCGATTCAGTAGCTTAGGAATGCAGAGAAGGAGAGCTGGACTGATAACTAGAATCATAACATACTCTTGGCAGACTGGAGGCAGAGCCAGGACGAGCCGGGCACTGTGAGGCAGGAAGTAAGTGAAGGGTCAGGGATACAGGTGGGGGCTGTATCGCTCCTTGGAGAGGGTTCAGGAGACAGGAGCTGAATCTGGTGTCCGGGCCCTTTTGAGGCCTAGAAACGGGGACTTTTACTGAATTAACGTGCACACTGTGAAACGTGGCAACGTAGCTTTACATAGGCCTAATACTCGTAGCTTTCACGAGAACTGGAAACTGGCATACTAGAGTTGGACACAACTAGAATTGCGTCTTTAATCGATCATAAGGGAATACATATGCATATTAATCATGCACATATAACATAAGGTGGGGAACACGTAGGGACACAGAACATGGCAAAATTTACTTTTCCACATTCCCTCCTTGTCACTACGTTTCCATCAGGAAACATCTATATTCATGATACCATCTATCATTTCATACAGTATCATTTGTTCGTCTCGAATTTTCTCGGAACGGGATTTAGGACGGGACTTAGGACTAGGAATACAAGAGGTAGCACAAATGCCGCAAATCGCAGGGCCACATTGTATACAGAGGCAGCAACTGAATATGATCGCTACTGCAATACCTAGAAATGACAATACTTTCCATCCCCAGGCAGAAATTATACTCCAGAACCAGCCGGACCATGTCCAGGTGCCTGGATTCTGGTGTAACTGGTGGGCAATTTTATGAAGTCTGGTTATAGCTGAATAAACAGACGGCGCGTTATTAGGAATGAAAATGCAGCAACTAGATCCGATGACTCTACATGCTCCTCCTCTATCGGCCAGTATGACGTCAAGAACGAGACGATTTTGGAGCACGACAAATCTCATAGCAGATTGCTCTTCGGTTAAGTTACCTAGAGCAGAAGCAGTCTCATTCACTACTGCTTCAAGGGTTCTGGTCAATCTACGTATTAACTTACTATTCTGGATAGGTCCTATAAAGAAAAAGAATCCTTTATTGAAATCTGTATACTGTTCCAGAGCAGTTTCAGTTTGATCAACAATCGGGGACTCGATATCCCTTCTATGTCTAATGTGTACTAGATGTGTGTTTCTATGATAATCAGATGGTGCTAGGAAAACTGGTGGCAGTAGGAAGGCAATGTAACAGGTTCCCTCCCAATCGAGGGGCAGACGAACATATGCGGTCTGACCACAAACAAAATAAGAATGACGTGAAGCTTTGAAAATAGATTTCCCACTGTCACTATACTTAACAATAGTAGTACAATCACTGTGTCCTACATGTACGGAACCATTATTTCTGACACATAATTCGCCTTTGACTGGTAGTACTGAAATAGCAGGTAGATCTGGAGTAGTATCAGACTGAACATTCAGGACCATGAAATTCGAAGAATAATTACCTAAATTATAAACTTCATTTTCTAGATCTAACCCTGTTCTGTGGGAAAGACCTTGCTTGTCTGGAAAACATGTACTGTTTAGAAGGGACATATCAGTTGAGGATGACGTTAACATGGACCATGCTCCACACGAACCATTATGTGAAAACGGGTAGGGAAAGAGTGGCAGAACTCCCTTCGGTGTCTGAAAAGGGGGGAGTCGACCACACACCCAACAATTAGTGGCATTGCTGGTCTGGTGTGAATAATGTAACATACGGATAAATGAATTGTTGCGCATAGCAAGACGATAAGATAGTTCATGAGGAGGCAGATCACTAAACGTGTGCTCTACTGTAGCATTAGAAAACTTATTTACATGAGAAATTGGAAAACATAAATGAAATGCATAACTCGTGCAGGTAACCATCAAGCTTAAAAATAATATGAAACTTAGAAAAACGATACATCGGATTGAGTTTTGACTAACTCTCTCACTATGGGGGTCTATTTCATACATGTCAGATACCTGTCTAACCGTTTCACCTAGGGGAGGACTTAGACAATTAAACTGGCTGACTTATTTTACTAGACCGGAGCTTCTTTTTATACTCCTGCTGCGGAGTTTCCTCTAACAGGGAGGGCTTTGAATCAAAGTCATTAGCGGGACAGTCCTTGATAAAAGTGTCTGTAGAAGTGTTATTTAAAGTTTTAGGTCTTAGTCCGTGAAATTTCTTGACGTGAGACAGATGCACCCACCCCTTCCTGCCTTCCAACTTGACGGCAGTACGGGTGGTCAAAAGGACTTGCTTCGGTTCCTTCCAACGAGGCTCCAGCGGACTTGAACGATCAAAATTGCGGACGAGGACCAAGCTTCCTGGAATGATTTCATGCGGTTTCACCTCGGTATTGTCTGGAAATGCGGCGGCAACCTGTGAACGACAAGAGTGTAGGGCAGACATCAAGGAAGCTAGGTAATCTGTCAGCATATTACTGGAAACATCTGTAATACTTCGGGGTCTAGGTATACCCCACACGTTCGGGGGGCGGCCGAATACGACCTCATAAGGAGACAGACCTGATCTGGAATGTGCGACCATGCGCATATAAAATAAGGCGACTGGCAGAGCTACTAGCCAGTCTACACCTTTCTCTTTACAGACTTTGGCGATGCGTATTTTCAGGGTCTGATTATGTCTCTCTACGAGACCGGCTGCTTCAGGATGGCGTACACAATGGAACTTCCACTGGTACCCTAATAAAAGGGAAACGTGCTTCATTAGTTCAGATGAGAATGGCTGGCCGTTGTCTGAATACACGACCCTAGGGAGTCCATAGCGGGGGAAGAATTCACGAACCAACTGCTTGGCAGTGGTCGCGGCTGTATAATCTGGAACTGGATATGCCTCTGTCCACCTGGACAAAGCGCATACAACTACAAGGACATACTTGAAACCTCGACATCGCTCCATCTGGATATAATCCATTTGGAGGACTTCAAAAGGGTGGTCAGGAGGCTGGAATCCACCTTGTTCCACCGGGACACTTTTACCTGGATTGAACTGGCAACATATCATACAGGTACGGACTTTCTGCTTGGCTGCAGCTCGTAAATGCCTGTTGAACCAAATGTTCTGGATACTGTCTAACATAGCTTTTTCTCCTAAGTGTGCAGGACTATGTGCGGTATTGATAATGACTTGAACCATTGAGTCGGGGAGAAACCATGTGGCTTTTCCCTTCGTCAACCATCCTTGATCTGTCTGGACCCCTCCTTGATCGGACCATTTCTTGATTTCTTCAGGAGTAGCATGTGACTGGATGTCTATGACATCTTGAGTGGGGTCCTTAACTGTCATACAAGTAGTCTGTTCTAGAGTGGATGTCGGTATCTTGTTAACTGGTATGTCTGGTGTCTGTGCTGTAAGCTTGGCTGTTCGATCTGCTAGATCATTACCTTGGGAAATAATGTCAGTGACTTTCGTATGTGCTTTGCACTTCATGATAGCGATAGCTGTCGGTAAATGTATTGCATCTAACAGAGCTTGAATAAGGAGACCATGCTGAATCTTGGTTCCATGAGAAGTCATGAAACCTCTCTCCTGCCAGAGCACTCCGAAGTCGTGTACGACTCCGAATGCGTAACGTGAATCTGTGTAAATATTAACTTTCAGGTTCTTGGCGTGTATGCAGGCTTGAGTCAGAGCAACTAGCTCTGCTGCTTGGGCGGACAGAGTGTCAATACGGTGTGTTTCAATAACTTCAGTGTCAGTAGTCACTGCATACGCGGCTACTAGATCTCCTGTACTTGTTCTCATACATGAACCATCCACATAAAGTGTCAGGTCGGGATCTGATAATGGAATATCTGTCAAGTCTTGTCTTGGCTTGGTCATGGTGTTAACTACTTCCACACAATCATGTGTGGCAGGATTTGAAGTAACTGACGGTAACAGTGTAGCAGGATTCAGAACATTGCAGCATCTGATTTCTATGTGTGGATGGAACAGTGTCAGTTCATAACCTGTCAAGCGTGCAATTGTCAAGTGCTGAGTCTGTGTTCGGTTTAGAAGAACTTCCACGGAGTGTGGAACTTGTACTGTCAAGGAGTGTCCTAATACTATGGAATCACTTTGTCTGATAGCTAGTGCTGTGGCTGCAACTGACTTGAGGCACGCAGGCAGAGCCTGGGCTACAGGATCTAATGTGCTAGAAAAATAAGCACAGGGCTTGTATTGTCCTGCTTGATCTTGTGTAAGAACAGATAATGCTGTACCATCACGTTCTGTGACGAAAAGTGTAAAAGGCTTACTGTAGTTCGGTGTAGCTAGAACAGGTGCTTGGCATAAGGCTTTCTTTAGCTCATTAAAACTAAGTGTATGTTCAGATGTCCAAGGGAGGACAGTCGATACGGCTGCCTCCTGTGTCGTTAACTGTATCAGTGGCTTGGCTAGAAATGCATACTGAGGAATCCATTGTCTGCAATAAGAAGTAAGGCCGATAAAGGCACGCACCTCCTTCTGTGTCTTGGGCTGTGGAAGACTCGCTATTAACTGGATACGATCGGGTGTCAACTGCCTACCCCACTTGGACAGTAAGTGGCCTAAGTAGATCACTTGCTGGACACAGAATTGAAGCTTCGAAGGGGACACCTTGTGCCCCATCTCGGCTAGGAAATATAGAACTGTAAGTGATGCTCGCTCGCAGTCACGTTCAGAACGGGCTGTGATCAGTAAATCATCGACATACTGGAGCAGGGCAGTGTCAGTTGGCATGTGAATATTGTCTAGTTGTCTCTTAAGTGCTTGACTGTAAATGCTAGGACTTTCTGTGAAACCTTGAGGAGCTCGTGTAAATTTATAGCTCCTTCCATTTAAACAAAATCCGAAAAGGAACTGGCTGTCTGGATGAATAGGGACACTGAAAAATGCATTTTTAAGGTCTATGACTGTGAAAAACGTAGCTTCAGAATCAATGGCTGTCAATAGAGATGAGATATCTGGTACAACTGGGTACTGGGGAATGATACATTTATTGAGTTCTCGAAGATCGATCACTAATCGATATACTGGAAGTGCATTTGGATCAGTACGCTTCATGACTGGAATGATAGGAGAATTACATACATTGGAGTCAGTTTCTACAACCACTCCTTGAGCAATGAGCTCGTCAATAATTTTGGATAAGGCTGCTACAGCCTCAGGTGGCAATCTGTACTGCCTGATTCGTGGTAACACTACACCTGGTTTGAGAGTCACACGATGGGGTGTGATTTGCATAAAACCAACATCAGTTGGACCTTGCGCCCATAGATGCTGCGGAACATTAGACAATCTCGGATCAAAATCTCGTAAAACATAGTGACCCTTGAAGTCACGTAAAAACAAACGTATTCCTTCTGGGGAGCAACAAATAACTGCACCTAATTCTTTCAGTGTCTTAAGGCCTAACAAATTTTCTGGACATGATTTTGTAAGTAACAGGTCAGTAGTTCGGGACAATGGACCTACTTCTAGAGCAACTGGTTTAGAAATCTCGTTAACAATAGGCTTTCCTGAAAATCCAAGGGAAACATTTCTTGAGCCTGAGAGCGGAGCCCCTGGAACCTCGTCGTGACTAATAGTAGTCCTACTTGCCCCTGTATCAATCAGAAACTTTCTGTCTTTCCCTAATACTTGACTGTGAACATAGGGACCCTCTTGATCTACAGGTATCTCGATGAGAGGCAAGCCTACCTCCCTCTCTAGGCTGTTTCATGAATACTGCTGGTACTCTGGATACTCTGTCTGTGCATACTGGTACATCTGCTGTGTAACATGCTGTGTTGCAGCGATAGGCTGCGGTGCCGTAACTGTCTGTTGTGCATTCTGTGGCTGAGAAGTCTGTGAAACTTGTTCTTGTCTAGGCGGACGTGGTCTTTCTTTAGTTTTACCAGTCGCTATATTGTGTTTCAAAACTGCACTTTCGTTTATAAAATGACCTGGCTGTTTACAATAATTGCATGTCCCTTTAACGGGAACTGCAGGATGACTGGCTTGATTCGGACCCCTCTTCTGACTGTCTTGTGGAACAGATTGTGCAACTAGTACTTTCATTTTCGTGTCTTTCATACGTCTTCTCTCGTGATCTTGCTCTTCTCTGATTCTATTCTGGTGATACTGGAGCATCTGTAACATCTGGGACGGAGTACTAGCTTTCCATGTACTTTCGACTTTCAAAACTCGATTCTTAACTTGTGGACTTGAATTCTCGACTAATTTAGTAACAAAAAGATGAGGGTATGACTCACTACTCGTCTTGAGGCCACTGTTTATTATAAAACATTTCTCAAATCTAGAATAAAAATCACTAGTATCTTCGTCTGGTTTCTGTTTACAGGCTGAGATTGCATCCCAGTCTTCCTTTTTAGTGGCTAATAATCTAGGCAAAACTTGTATTAATAGTTCAGGTAATTCTTTACATTTGTCTCCAAGACCGGTACCTGGTACTCGTATCTTATCTTCAGCTTCTAGAGCTGTCCAATCGATCTTTTTCTCTCCCACCTCCCAATCTTTTTCCTTGAGTTTCTCGTATACCCCTGCGGGCAACAGAACTTTTAGCATTTTAATAATATCTGGATACGTGTATTCTCCCATACGGAGCATGTCTTTTAATTCTCGGTGGAACCCTGCTGGATCTTTGTCGTGACAGGGAATTAACTTCTTCATTTCTAAGAGTTCCATCTTGGTAACTGGGGTGTAAACAAATACTCGTTGCATTTCACCACCCGCTGTCCTAACTGGGTGTACTTCTCGTAACGGATGCTGTCTGTCTATATAAAATGGTTTACTTTCTGGAGGTGAGACATGAACAAAATGCGGGTTCAGAAACGTTCTATATTTATTGCGCTGTTCTATAATGATACTAATTAAATCGGTACCTAAACCTTTCCATCTATACTGGAGTAACTCGTTCAGGATATCATGTAACGGACCTGGATCAGAATGTTGACCCTCATACAGAGTAATGAGGTGCTGGATCATATACATACCCACCAGTCGCTGCTCGGCTGGGGGCAGTTTCAGAAACATTTGTGCCACTATTTCGTCTGGAAAAGTGGTAGAATCAGTAATCCATCGGACTGCTGATCGGGCTAGTTCTTGTTCATGCATGGTACTTAACTCACTATAACCGATTCGTGATTTCAGAATTTGATCGGTAGCTTGAAATACTTGTTCTAGAGAACCTTGTTCTGGTGCTGGAAAATGAAAGACTTTCTTGTGTTCTAGGCGTAAATGTCGGTCTGGAAATCTAGATTTACCTACATACGCTATTCTGGCGGGATTCTCGTCGTCTACCTCTTCAGTAGGAGAGTCACTTTCTTTCTCGCTTCCTAGAGCTTCTTTGCGTTGTTCGTGTAACCTTATTATTTCTTTACGTATTTTCTTGTACATACTCTCTATACTATTGAGTGTCTTGTGCTTACCCTCGGCTATATTATCACTCCACTTTGTCAGAACTTTCATTTCGGTCGGATCTTTAGTCGGGGAATCTTGTTCCCGTATTAAACAATTGATCAGAAACTTTAATAGCATGAACTGGATCTCAGATTTTCTGTGAGACATGACTTCACCGATACTTTCTGGATCTTGTCCTGTACGAATGAAACGATACATTCTGTCTAGATCTTCTTTCATATTCGGTAAGGTGACCAAATACTCGGACACCTGCCTTATACGTACGGAATATATAACCATACTATCCTCGCCTGGGACTGGATCATAACAGCATTCAGTAAGAACTCGCCTGATTTCTGCAATGGACTGATATTTGGGCGTACGCTGTAACGCACGTTCATGTAACTCGACTGCTCCCAGACGTCTATTTGGCGGCGGGGTACCAGGAGGACCTCCTCCCGCGGCCCCTATACTGGAATCATCGACTGATACTCTTCGTGCTGGCAAGGTGACTGATGTGGCGGGGATTTGTACTACGGGCTGGACCGGGGGTACCGTAACAGGTACTGCAACAGGTGCCCCGGTGACTGGAGGACCATGAATTACATTATTTACAGGAGCTGGTGGAACAGGATTTGCATATTCTGGGACTGTGTCGTCCAAATAGGACGAGAGAAAAATATCAGCTGCGGTCGGTTTGTGACGTAGCTTGGTCGGAACTAATGGTGGCGGAAAATTACTGGATGCCTCCGGGGTTGCTTTTGGCAAGCCCTCGGCAAGAAGAGGGTACATACCCTTAATAAGGGCATTCCTCTGTCTGTCTGACTGTTCGGCTTTAACTCGTTCACCTATTTCGATTAGTTCCCTTTCTTGGGCTCTTTCTGTGGATTCTCTACTTAATTCTGACTTTCTGATTTCTTTTTCGGTTCTTTTATGAGATTCTTTGCGCCATAACTCGATGGCATCTTTCTGTGACTGTCTGGCTTTCTTTTTCCATAATGCTTCTTCTACTCGCATGATGCACTCGGCATCCCACGTACCTGATACGGGCCATCTATACTTTTCTTCTAATTCCTTGGTGTACTCCACCCATAAATCTAGATATAATATGGCACTTATGCCATGCTTTTGATACATAAAATGACCTGGACTGTCCCTAGGTGGGACAGGAACTGCTTCTTCGAGCAGACCTTTTCTAGTTTTTAACTGACGTAATTTCGAGAACAGAGGCATGGCTGAACTAGAGTCTAGACACAAAACAATACACAATGAACACGATAATTACTGAAGATACACCACTTTCATACCACGACATTGAAATACATGAATGACATTTAAAATAACAGTTTTGACAGAATACTACCTGGAATACTGAAAACAGAATACATGAATTTCTCGAGAACAGAACGGACTAGAACAGAAACTAGATGCACTGCTAAAACAGTACGAAACTTACCGGTCTCATAAAGAGACACGTCAGGACCCGCATCCACCTAAGTGGACACTTCGTGTTGGATCTGTGTACCCAAACCCACGGACCAGAGACAATGCAATTGACCCTGTCTAGATACTACCCCAGCAACGGTACTCACCGGGCAGGAAGAACGGAAGGCCTCGGACTGGACTGGACTGCTACGACGCCGGACGGACGAACTTCGGACTTCAGTTACGGGTGGGCCTCCGGATACCTCGGACCTTGGACTCTCGGCTTGGGCTCTGGTCGGGACTCGCCGCGTTCCTCCACCGCCTCGTCTGGATGCTGGACCGCAACCTCCGTCTCCTCCGTGGGCCTGAGGGATACTTGAAGCAGAAATATCTGCACGTGCACGGTATGGTTCCGTCACAGCTGCAGAGGATCAGGGGGCTTGCGTGGCTTCTCCGGCGCGTGGGGAAAGGGCAGGTCCCTGTTCGGGCGCCATTATGTGGTAAATAAATAAATAATACCTCTATTTTTGACTAGACATAAAATAACAGATATCTCAATAAATAAGAGTCAAGATTCGAGGTAGCTGGAGTTTGCAGGTTTTAATACAGCATAAAGGACAGGAACAGGACAACCTGCACGGGCAAGATCTGGGATGGCTAGCAACTTTTAATAACAGTGCACAAGCATATATACTAAAACAATTGCATTGCAGTACATACAGTAGGCGTAACAGTGGGTAGGGCTTGTAGCAGTCGCGAAAGATAAGGCACAGAGTGGGTGTAACAGGAGGCGTGTACATAGACATGTGATGTAAACGTAACAGAATATGTCATAAATGGGGCGGAAACATGGAGGGGGCTACCTAAGGAGCCGGGACCTCTAACCTAGTGGTGCGCGCAAACTGGCAATGACGTGTTACTAGGGAGAAGCTGGGGGCTATGACTTCTGCGCTAGAAGGAGAGACTGAAGTCTGGAAAGTCTGGAAAGTCAGAGCGACATGTACCTAAACACTATCTAGTATCTGATGTTTAGAGAACATGTTGATAGAATCCAAAAGTTATCAGGGTAAAGGCTAACAGATTCTAAGACGGGTGCATGCATTATTCTACATGTAGTGCGTGTTGAGGAATATTAAATGACCATTAATACAGTATTTCTCTTACATGGAGACGAAAAGGCTAGACGATGACTGAAACTATTGATGCGATTCAGTAGCTTAGGAATGCAGAGAAGGAGAGCTGGACTGATAACTAGAATCATAACATACTCTTGGCAGACTGGAGGCAGAGCCAGGACGAGCCGGGCACTGTGAGGCAGGAAGTAAGTGAAGGGTCAGGGATACAGGTGGGGGCTGTATCGCTCCTTGGAGAGGGTTCAGGAGACAGGAGCTGAATCTGGTGTCCGGGCCCTTTTGAGGCCTAGAAACGGGGACTTTTACTGAATTAACGTGCACACTGTGAAACGTGGCAACGTAGCTTTACATAGGCCTAATACTCGTAGCTTTCACGAGAACTGGAAACTGGCATACTAGAGTTGGACACAACTAGAATTGCGTCTTTAATCGATCATAAGGGAATACATATGCATATTAATCATGCACATATAACATAAGGTGGGGAACACGTAGGGACACAGAACATGGCAAAATTTACTTTTCCACAGTGGAGCCAAAGATAGCCCTTCCATTCCACGCATCCAAATTGTCCAGCCACCAGGCGAGTTCCAGTCTCGCTGGCTGATCCAGAGAGACCTTGTCTCCATACCAGAGACCGGACCGGAGGGCTTGGGCTTTCACCCTCTGGAGGGCACGGTAGTTTAGAGGGCCCGGGAAGATGGCTTGGATCGAAGAGGAAAGAAGACCCAAGAGTCTGGCTAACTCTCGTAGGGAGAGGGATTGGTGTTTTAGGACAAACCTGATTTCCTTTCTGATTTTCGCGATCTTCTTCTTCGGGAGTGAGAGAAGACAGCTTGAGGTGTTCACGGTGAAGCCTAGGAACTCCAGGCATTTTGAGGGAGTCAGGATCGACTTCTCTCTGTTTATAATGAAGCCGAGATCCTCTATCAACTCCATGGAGACCCTGAGGTCTTCTAGGATTTGTTCCAGGGTTTGAGACATGATAAGGATGTCGTCCAGGTAGATAATTAGGCGAACCCCTCTTGCTCTGAGGATCGAGACGATGGCCCTCATGACCTTGGTGAAGCACCAAGGGGCGGAGGAGAGGCCGAAGGGGAGGGCTCGAAATTGGTAGAGGTGTCCGTCCCAAATAAATTGGAGGAAGGATTGGTGTTCCTTGGCCATAGGGATGGTAAAGTAGGCGTCCTTCAGATCTAGCTTGACTAGCCAATCTCCTTGGAGAAGAAGGTCCCTGAGGAGATGGATGCCCTCCATCTTGAAGTGGCGATAGACCAGGTATTTGTTCACTTCTCGTAGGTTTATGACAGGCCTCCAGCCTTTGTCCTTTTTCTCTACCAAGAAGAGGGTACTTACAAAGTTCTTTTGTGACCAAGGAACCTCGATAATGGCTCCCTTTTTGAGCATAGAGGAGACCTCCTCCCTGGCGATAGCTAGGTGATCCGGGGGGAGGTCCAAGGGTCTCGGAGTCGTGGATTGGTAAGGAATGTCCACGAAATCTATCATGAACCCGCGGACAGTTTGTAGGACCCACGGGTCCTGGGTATAGCTTTCCCAGACATGGTAAAACAATTTGAGCCTTCCCCCGACCTTTGGAGGGGAGGGGGAAGGGAGGGCACTTACTTGAGGTGTTGGTATTAGGTGCTCCACGGGAGGGGAAGCCTCTGCCTCGGGAACCACGAGCTCCTCGTTGGGGGTAGAACTGCTTGTTCGAGGGGTAGTATCCTCTTCCTGCACCACCTCTTCCTCTGCCGGGGTTATAGGGCCGGAAGTTGGCACGGCCGGAAGAACGGCCCCTTCTTCCGGCCTGGTCAAAAACATTAGATGGGAATACTTTCTTCAGGTTGCTCTGGGCCCTGTCGAGCGCCGTAAAGGTCGCGACGTATCTGCCAATTGACTTGATCATATCTTGCCCAAAGAGTAGGCCATGGGGTTCGGAAGAGGGTTCTTTATCGGCCATGTCCCCGAGTTTGGGGTTAATTCTGTTTAAGACAGTTTTCCTCCTTTCCATGTTGAGGCTTGAATTGGCGTTCCCTAGGAGAACGATGGCCCTCTGGCTCCATCCCCTGATGAGCGCAGTATCGAGGGGAGTATCTGAGATGTAGGACTCCTCAGCGAGATCAAGGATTTTGGTGAGGGGGCCTAGGATGTCTAGTAGACGGTCCTGGCAGGATTTGAATGCTCTTTTGAGCCCTTTTCTAGGGTCCTTACCCAGTTTAAAGAGAAATTTGATGAGGTCGGGGTCAAGGTTGGGGGTCTGGCAGACCTTATCCCCAATCCATGGTCTCGGGCATTCAGCACGCATAATGTTCCTAGTATCAAACTCCAAGGAGTTTCTCAGCCATTTGGTTATAAATTTGCCAACATGTTCCTGGGGGGACCACTTAGAGCTATTGGGGCGTGAGATGTTGACTGGAGAAAACATTTCTCCCCCTAGGGGGTCGAGGATGGCATCCTTGGAGGAGGAAGGAGGGTCTAGATCTGGGAAGGAGTTGGGGTCCGAGTCAGAGAGTTGATCATTAGGGTCGAAAATGAACTCGTCGTAGGGTTCCTCAAAGGCCTCCTCCAGGTTAGAATAGGTATCGGAAGGAGCACTAGCACCGTGACCAGACGTGCCGCTTAGGGCACCTTCCAGAGTTGTACCGCCAGGGGTACCCAACCTAGGTGTGCCGCGAGGGGCACCAATGCCTCTTGGAGCGCTAAGGCTTCCCAAATCCAGAGAGGTGCTTGGACCTCCAAAGTTCCCCGCACGACTATCTATAGTGTGCTTTGTTTTCCTAGGTGCTTTGAGGCTTGGAGGGTCATTGGGGTGTTGTCCGAGGTCGCTGAGGGTCCTTTTACGCGACAATACCTCACTGAAGGTATCGAGCATGCATGCTCTCATTTCCTTCTTCAGAAAGTTTTTAAAGGAGTCGCTATTGTGAGAGGGAGAGGAGGCAGTGGCATCCTCGCTCTCCATATCGGACATTTGATTGGTAGGGGGCAACAGAGGGCTTAACCTGCCTGTTATCTTGCTCCTTTTATCTTTTTTTTTTTTTTTTTATGATGGGTAAATGCCACGTTTTTTTTTTTTTTTTGAGAAAATGGCACGTTTATCTGCCTGCGCGAGTTTGTATTTGGGCAGGGTCGTTGTGGGATATTGCCGGAGCAGCAGCGGCAGCAGTTGGTCAGACGCGGGAGCCCCAGAGCAACTGACGTGCTCGAGGCAGAGGAGAGGAGAGGAATGGCCCTTGAGAGGCAGGGGGCGTCACGCCGCCGCTGCCGAGGGTCATTCCTCTAACGCGGAAGGCGCGAGGCAGCGGGAGACACCGGGATGGTGTCGGGAGGCAGCGCGAGGAAAAAACGGGCAGCTAGGGCGGTTTCGAAAGGCAACCCATGTTAGGGTTGAGGCATGCTTGAGGGCCGACTCCGTCGTGGGTAGAGGACGGGGGCCGAGTTTGAGCGAGGCGGGTGTGAGCGTGTGTAGAGGGGGAGGTACAGGGAGGACACACAGCGCGGGGGAGACGACCGAAAATTGGAAGTCTCGTTTAGGGTACACAATGAAAGGGGGGTAACAACGAGAGATGGGAACAGACAGGTCCCTATGGGGTCAGCGCGAGCATGTAGGCAAAAGCGCAAGCAGTATACAGTATACAGTAAGCATACATATGTATGGGCAATAAACAGCGATAAAGGTTAATAAACAGCATCAAGAATTATCAATAAAAATATAAAGTGCTAGCATTAAGAAAGCAAGGAGTGGTAAAGGCAACTTATGTGTCTGAGAGCCGCATTTAAAAGAGGCTGATCTCCCTTGGCACCTGGCCTTTATGGACACTGTGATGTCACCTAGTTCTTGTTCTTTCTTTGTGACGTAAGCGGCTGTGTGAGAGCTGCATTAAAAGGATTAATGCATAATGTAGCCTCCTGTCTTGTAATGAAATTTACATTTACTGCTGTAGTGTTACAGTGAGAATGCATTTCATGAAAAAGAAAATAAAGTAGGGTTGGCAAAAGAAAAATGCCAGTCTATTTCTCTTGACTTTTTCACAGTACTGAGTTTTATTTTGTGTACTTCTCATGTATATTGTCAGTCGAGTTTTTATGGAACTGCAGGTCTGGGTTTGTCTTTCAAAGTTTCAAGTTATTGTCCATTAATGTCAATTCTGTTTCAGACCCTTTATAGTGCTGAAGATTGCAGGGATTTGTTAGCATGAGCTGAAAGTCATTTTTGTACTTGGCACCCATTTTAGTTAGCCGTGTGCTCGCCATATGCTGTTTCCCTCTTCGGAGCCTTGAACATGCTCAGAGAGGCCTAGCTAGTAGAATGCACTTGCTCCTAATATAGAACTGTCAGGCTATTCTTGCTGATGTAAGGAGAAATGACTCTCCTCCCACTTTGTTGAGCAAGCAGATCTTGTAAAATCGAGGCATTTAATTTAAATGTTGGAGGTTTTATATCAAAATATACACGATTTCTAGGTGGTAGGGCAAAGTGGTAGGTGGTGGGCCGGGCCGCTGGGGGTTCAAAGCCCATGGAGGGGGGGGCCCCTCAAGTTTCGTTATGCCAATGAGTGATTGGTGTGCACTACTACCATATTGCAGACCATTACGTACCACATACTTTTTCTTTTTTCTTTTTTGCCTATTTTTGATCTTGCCAGTTTGAGCTTGCTACTTCAACATGCTTGAATCTAGAGCAAAATCAATTGTATCAATGGAAATTGCCTTTGAGGAGGATAGGTTGGAAACCTACAACGTCAGAATTGAAAGCGATTTGCAAGAACCTGAAAGTCCAGTTCAGATGCCTCTCCAGGATGGATGAGCTACAAAAGGTGCTGAGGGCCTGGGTAGCAGCCAGACATGCCAGTGGGCAATCTGGCGATCTCAGTGGAGAGGCGGAGGAGCCTACTTCTAGGGTGGATGTGCTTTTGAGAGGGGGGAACCCTCCAGGCTAGGCAGCAGTCGCTTTGTTCCCAGAGGAGCTGGAGGACATGCGGGAAGCAAGGAAGTTTGAGTTGGAAAAGCTCCGGATGGAGAGGTAACTAGAAGACAAAAGAATGGCCATCGAGGAAAGGAAGATGATTTTGGATCATGAGCTTAAAATGAGAGAACTGGAGCTTGATTGGGAATCCAGTAGGGCTTTGTCCTGCCCATATGATGGCAGGAACAATGTAGTGTCCAGCACTGAGTGAGGTACACGCACACACAGATTTAGGGCCCAGCTTCAAGGAGGGGGTTGACATACACCAGGGGGTTCAGGATTGTGAGGTTACTCCAGTGGTACGCAGTGTCCCTGAGGTGGATTGGGGAACTGGTACAGGGGATCATATCCCTGGAAGTGGGAGGGACACTCTACTGACTCTAGATGAGAGGTGCAGGGAGAGGGGGTTCCCCCATGATAGAAGCCCTGATAAGTGAGTATGGCAACCAGCCAGAAGAATATGGGTTAAGAGACAGCAATAGTCAGACACTGTCTCACCAATCTTGTGAGAATGATGTGGGGTACTTGTCTGAGGCACTGGATGGTTGGGTGAAGGGTAGTTTGATTAACACATGTGTGGGGCTGTGTGATTCAATTGTTGGAGAGCATATTTTAAGTCCCTGTTTTCTAGAGCTATGCCAACACCCGGTGGAGTGTGAGCTCTCTGACCCCAGGGAGCTTGCACTGGAGGCAGACCTTTTGGTGGATTCCAGAGGGTCTGGAGAAGCATCTGGGGGTGACTCGGAAGGAAGTGGCTTAGGTATTTCCCAACCAAGAGTGGTGGGAAAGGCTAGTGATAGCCCAGATACGTCCCAGTGTCGTGGGAAGGGTGTAGGGGCTCACGTCCTGTCTTTACAGAGAAGGGGTGGGGATACCAGGTGAGGAGCATAAGCTGTACTGGCAGGCCACCCATTAAGGGGATCCCCTAGCGTCTGGGGAACTGGGGGGGGGCTGCTGGAATGAGCATCCCACTGGTTCTGGTGTCTGGTAACACTGCTCCAGTTGGGACGGTGCAGAAGTCTAGATAGAGGGGTGAGACGGGGATGCATTCCCCAGTGGGAGGACCAGTGGGTCAGGGGCCAGCCAGAAGGGTTGAGCCTCCTAGCAGTGACCATGGTGACTGTCATGGGGGATCTTCGTGCACTGTCAGATGGAGAGAGGTCAGGAGATCTGCGCCAGGCTGACTATCACACAACACATGAGTCATGTGTTACCCTCGGCGTGGAAATGAGTGCTCCCAAGGAAGTCCTGCTGCGCCGGGCAGGTGCTCAGCTGCAGGGGGTTTAGTCCCTGGGTTGGGAAGCCAGGTTCTGGTCCTGCCTCACTTGGAGGGTAGGACGACTGTAAGCAGTATCCTAACCGGGTTGTCTTCTAGAGGGTACTACTCCAGGTGGGAGGGTGCAGAACTCTGGAATGGGGTGCAGAGGGAGGGGGTCCTCACCTCTGACCCCGGTTCAACCTGAGGGTTTAGACCCTATGTTGGTAGACCAGTTGCTGGAGAGAGGTCCTGAACTGGTGGGAGAATTGGGCAGGACACATGTCCCAGGTGCCCTGACAATTCCAGAAGGACCAGTGGGTCAGGGGTTGCCAGCTCTGAGGTCAGAGCACCCCAGGACTGATCCTGGTGAGGTCACTTCTGGCCTGGGAGGCTTTCATGCTCTGTCAGGTGGACAGGAGGGTGGAGACCTGCTCCAGGTAGACTCTGGCACAACTCATGAGGAGTGTGTTTCCCCATGGGGGGGTGTACTCCCACAGAAGTCCTGGGTTGCCAGGCCCAGGTCCAGCAGAAAGGTACAGACTCTGGGTTGGAGGACCAGGTTCAGGGTGTCCCCCCTGACCTGGAGGGAGGGGTAACTGCTAACAGTCCCCCTATCCGTTTGTCTTCTGGGGGTGCCGCTCCAGGCGTGAGGGTAGAGAGCCTCAGAGTAGAGGACTGGGTGTGGGAGAGTCCACCCTAGTCCCTTGATCAACCCTAGGGTAGATACCCTGGGATGGTGTACCAGTTGCAGGATAGCACCCCTGAACTGGTGGGCAGTTGTGCAGAACACCTGCCACAGGTGACCTGACAATTCTGGAAGGGGGTACTGCTCCAGGTGGGAGGGTACAGAGCCCCAGGAAGGAGGACAGGGTGTGGGAGAGCCCACCCCAGCCTCCTGTCCAGCCACAGGCTACAGTCCCTGGGCTTGTGGGTCAGTGCCATGATGTCATCCCTGACCTGACAAGAGGGAGAGTGCACAAAGTGTGCCAGGCACCGGGGGCTGCCGCCCCCAAATCTCTCACACCACAGAGGTTAGTACGCCCTGAGAGGCATACGGCCTGGGTGGCCTCCCTGACTACTGTCTGAAGCCACTGTGGCTTGGTGTTCTGGTGGACAGGGTTGCCCCTGGGAGGGGGACAGAAGTCACACCCCGGGGGTGGACCAGGCCACACCACTGTGTTGACCATGTGGGTACTCTTGGCCTGTTGGGACACATCTGTGAGCAAAGTAAGTTAAGGCTCTGCACAGATGGTGTTCACAGGTGGGGAGAAGGTTTCCCCATGGGTCAGCTTAGTGGGCCCTAAGAGTATGGATAGAGGGATCAAAATAGGTTCAGGAAGGCATAGAAAGGGAATGAAACCCTTCTGTGCCGGGCCAGGTTCCATGTTCTATTGCCCCAAGCAGGGAAGTCCATCGAGGTATTGATTGGTCTACCGTGGCTTTAGACTGGAAGGGGGTTGTGTTAGAAATGGCCCTTTTTGCAGGGTTATGCCTAAACTTTTAGCTTTTTCCTCCTATTTTTTCCTGACCTGTGTGTGTTGGTTTTAGGACTCTGGGCACTTTACCACTGCTAATCAGTGCTATAGTGCATATGCTCTCTTTAAGAACTGTGTTATGGATTGGTATTTCCATGATTAGATTATTTGATTTATGTGTCAGTCCCTAGGAAAGTGCACTGCAAGTACCAGGGCCTATAAATCAAATGCTGTTGGTGGGCTGCACCACTGGCTTGTGCCACCCATGCAAACAGCCTGTAAAGTATAAATCTGGCCTGCTATTGCAGAGCCTGTGTGCAGCCTGGGGCTGCCATGACGACTTGGCAAGTACACACACTTGCCAGCCCATAAACCTTCCTTTTTCTACATGTGAGTCACCCCTAAGGTAGGCCCAAGGTACCCCCATGGGTGCATTGTATGTAAAAGGTAGGACATGCCCTAGTGTGTGTGGCATGTCCTGATAGTGGATTCCAGTGTACTTAGATTTTCACTATTGTAGGGCTGCCTGTTCCCCATAGGCCAGAGTGGGCAGTTTGATTATAACAACCTATAATCCTAACAGACTCAGGGAACATGGTAGACATTCTAGTTTAGTGTGCCTGAACTCAGAATGATAAAATGCATCTTTTAGTGAATTTGGTTTTAAGATTCTGTGTTTGAAAATACCACTTTTAGAAAGTGGGTATTTTCTGACCTAACCATCCAGCCTGCTACTGTTAGCTTGTGTATTGTCTGTCTGGTTTGTGAGTGACAGGGGCTGGGGGAGACTCCAGGAGACAAGGTGAGTCAACACATGGCTGAATAGACACATCTACAAATAGATGGGTGGGAAGAGTAGCACCTGGGTCTGAATAGTTCTGGGCTTGCCTTCCACAATGCTGGCTCCACCTCCTGTGGGGTGTCTGAAGAACCTGGCCCACACTGACAAAGGAAGAAGGTGCACACTGACAGAATACACCCCAATCTGGTTTGAACTAAGTCCAGGCCCCTCTGCCTTCAAGGGACAAATAAATTGCTGGTATAAATATTGGGGCCCAGAGCCCAAGACTTTAAAACTCGCTGGAATCAAGGAACCTGCCAAGAAGAAGAGCTGGAAGAGCTGCCAGGATCAGTACTTCCCCTTTGCTGTGTTGTTGCTTTGTGGGGTTGGCCTACAGCTGCTGCTTCTGCCTTGGGCAGTGAAAGGACTGGACTGAACTTTCTCTACTTGTGCTGAGTATCTCCAAGGGGAGTGGTCCCAGGATGAATGCAAATAGTATAGTAAGGAATGCAAAAATGTGAAGCAGTAAACAAGAGTGGAAATTACATTTGTTATTTAATCACAAAGTACTGCATGCAGTACTTTGTGATTAAATAACCAATGTTCTTTTCACTCTTGTTTACTGCTTCTAATCTTTCCATTCCTTACTATACTATTTGCATTCATCCTGGGACCACTCGCCTTTTTGTACTTATAGCTACCCATGTCCCCCAGTGACTAGTTTGGGTATACCCATTCACTATAACGAGTATCTCCAAGGGCCTGAAACTGAGCTGGCCTCCTGTTAAGAAGTCTCAGGGACTGCAAAAACTTCACCAACCTCTGGGTACCGCTCCTGGTACTGCTGTTTCAGTTGCCACAGACAAGAGGGAAAAGCGACTGACTCTGTCACTGACTCCGTCGCTGGCCTTGTGTCCTGAAGGCACCGCAAGCCACACTGCCTCGCCCTGCACCGCAAGCCTTGGTCTCTCCAATGCCGTCTGCACGATCAACACCAAGCCGCTGCCTGCACCGCATCGAGAGGACACCGCGACCCGCACCGCCTCGCTTCACTTCGCTGGCTTGGTCTCACCGTCATGATCGCCGCTGGCTCGACACTCGTGACCGCTTCGTCCCGCACAGCTGTCCAGCTCCGCCAGTGCCAATTCCCGCCAACCAACTCTGTCACTTGCATTGGAACCTGCCAGCACCACATCGAGCACCGTCTTGCCAATGCCATCTGCACGAACATCACCGAGCTGATGCCTGCACAGCAGCGAGACAACACCGTGCCCTGCACCGCTTCCACTTTGCACCATAACCGCAACAGATGCCACAACCGGCTCTGTCACCTGCACCAAAACCTGCCAGCACCGCATCGAGCACCGTCTTGCCCTGCACGTCTCACCGACGCCGTCTGGACGATTGCCACTGAGCTGCTGCTCGCACCGCATCGAGCGGACACTGCACCGTGCACAGCTTCCACTTTGCAACGCAACGGCGAAGGATGCCAAGCCCCACTTGCACCTCTGTGTGAGCCGCACTAAGAAAGGTACTGTTAACGAGTCTGTTCACGCTGTTGCTGGCCCGTACCGACGCGGTCAGCTGAAACTGTGAAACTCTGATGTTTTCAGCATCGCGGTAGGATCGAACCAAGCTACCGACTCGTACGAACTGTGTTTTCAAAGTATCTTTGCAATTTAAAGACATCTTGTGAATTAACTATTTTTAAAGTACTGTATCGTGGATTTTTATTGTATTTAGTCGTGTCTTGAGTATATATAAATATTGGATAGTTTTCTAAACTTGTGTGGTGTCCTTTCGTAGTTCTTACACTGTATTACTGTTGGTTATGTGCAAATGCTGTACACACTGCCACTGAGATAAGCCTGACTGCTCGTGCCAAGCTACCAAGGGGGTGAGCAGGGGTTATTTTAGGAGTGTAACTCCCTTATCTTGACTTGGAAGAAGGGTCCCTACTTGGACAAAGGTGCAAGCCCTTGCCAACTAGGGACTCCCATTTCTAACAGTCTGTATAAGGACCTGCCTCTGCTAAAGTGGATAGGGGGTTGTTGAAGTATCAGTGGTTGGCCATTTGTGATACTGGGCTTACTCCAGGTTGAGCTGGAATGCATTTACAACTGCTTCATGGCCTTTATGGCTATGGTAATTACAGAAGTGCAGTTTGTGAATACCAACGGGCTTACTCTTTTGGGGGTTGAATGTTTGAACCTTCCTAAACCTCTCCTTAACTAATTTGCAAAAAACTTTATTTTACCATGAGCAGTGACTAAAGATATCCATTAACATATGGTGATGTTGCTCTGTCCTCTATCGCTGGCGTACCTTATGCTGCCTTGTGCCAATTACACCCTTACACCATAGGGTGAGGGTGATTGAGTTATGTCAAGTAACACATTTATATTAAAAGTGTATACTTCCAGCACAAAATTTAATGTTTGATAAAGTTACCACTTTGTATGCGTAATATATGTTGCAGCATACATGCAAATTAGAAATATTTTCTCCAACTTTACTCCTGCCTTGAGGATGCCTAATTGTTTGATGGCTATCCCTTTCTATTAAAGTTAGTAGATAGGGATTGGTGTCAACATCCATGGGTGAGTGCATGGAAACATCCATGTACTACCCATGGTACGCCTCCATGGAGTAAACTACCTCACATGCAACTTTGTGCTACATAGGGTTACTGTCCAACTCAATTCGGGATCTGCACTGGAAAGTAAGCCTCAAAATAATACTTTGCACCAGGTTTGCACCATTTTTCTGATGCAAACCAGGAACAAACTCTTATTACATCCGCCTGTAATCATAACACAATGATTGTTATTAAAATGGTATTGCTGGCTAAAGCAGTCCTCTTTCCCAACCTTACAATGACAAAAGATTGAGGGGAATAAACCATAAGGTTCTGAGTCGATGCCTTTCTATTTGCATGCAGCATTTTGATGCCACTTCAAAAAGAAAAGGGTTTCTGAAACAAAAGAAATCCCCACTAAGATATCTCCAGAAAATACGAATCTGTGTGCTGCATGTCACAAATGATTTGCAGCAGGAACATTACACGTGGTGATTTGCAGCCGGAATATTAACACTCCAAGCCACTATTTCATGAGTCAAAACTGTGACTAGCTAAATAGCAGATCTCTCCCTGTAGTGCTTTAACCACCATAGGTATCATGCCATTGCAATTATCCCCTGGAAAATTCTGTGCATGCAAAAGATCTCTGCAGGCTGCTCCTATATTGGTTCAGCCTGCCAGGCAGGGGATGCATTCTTGATTTTGGAGCTGGCACGAGGACGTCAGTCACACTACCCGAAAGCCAGCATTGGTTGGAAGTAGGTAGGGAGAGAGAGCAAAGAGAGAGAGAGAAAGGGATTGAGATGCAGTTTAGTTGATGACAATGGACTAGTTCTGGCTTTGGCAGATCCTAAAATAATGGTATAATTCTGTTCAAATAATTTTTTTTCCATGTTTCGGCCACTGAGAAAATATGTAAACTAAATAAATACAAACTACGAAGGCGATTCACAAAGGTAACTTACACTTGTGAGTAATTTACATATGCAAGTCTTCTCCTTTGGGTCTTTGGAAAGGATCATTGGTAGGCATGCAGTGTTTTTTCACCTACCACTCTTGTTGGTAATCTCTCCTTCTGAGCAGAGGGCACAGTCGTAGCAGCAGATGGGCTGGCCCTCCAGAGGGACCTTCCTGTACCCAGGAGGACAGCTCTCACTGCACACAGAGCGAGGGACCTGGAGAGGAGGCGAAGAAGGGCATGTGTGAGAAATTAACTGGGGAAGAGGCAAATGTCAGATCTGACATTATCACACAAGCAGCAGATTGAAAGCCAAATTGTATCTATATATTCATATGAGAGATAAGAGGAGGATGAGATAAAGGGCAGCTGTCCTAGCATCAGTGTGAGCGATATTTGAAGGAAGAGATGTGGGGCACATGTGATTGCATCAGTGCGAGGATCCAGGAAGAACAGATTTGGGGCACATGTCATAGCATCAGTGTGATGGACCCAGAGAGTGAGAGATGCAGGGCACATGTGAAAGCATCAGTGTGAGGGATCCAGGGAGTGAGAGATGCAGGGCACATGTGATTACATCAGTGCGAGGGATCCAGGAAGAACAGATTTGGGGCACATGTCATAGCATCAGTGTGATGGACCCAGAGAGTGAGAGATGCAGGGCACATGTGAAAGCATCAGTGTGAGGGATCCAGGGAGTGAGAGATGCAGGGCACATGTGATTACATCAGTGCGAGGGATCCATGGATGAAGACATGGTGGAGTTGTTATACCATCAGTGTGAGGGATCCATGGAGGAACAGACGCGGGCCAGCTTGTGACCACATCAGTTCACTGGATCCACGGTTGAAGAAATGTGGGGCAGAAGTGATCACATTAGAATGAGAAATCCAGGTAGGAAATGCCACAGGGCACATGATATTACAGAGCAAGGGGCTTGTGGAGAACGAGACACAAGGTACATGCCCTATTAATACAGAACCAGGAGTTCTGCGGACAAGAGGTAAAGAGACTGGGTGCACTTAGCAGGCTACACAGGGTGTCCAATCCTCAGACCTAATTGATTGTGTAAAATTACTTTAAAAATAAGATTTTATTCTGATTAAACAAACTTGTTTGTGGGCATTGACAAGATTTTTCTGACTCATTCCCACATTTTAAATGGTGGAGATTTACAAAAGTCCTGAGCAGGGTTAAATCCATTTCCAGAGTGAAAGTGTGCAGGAATCAACTCCACTATTGCTGAAAATGCAGAGGAAGTGGTTCTCAGCAGTAGTGCAACATTTGCTTTCTAGGAGTACTTCTGAAAATGTTTAGGAATTCTCCCTCCCAAAAAAGGGGAACCTTGTTGGATTATATTTATATTTTAATTTGTGGATGTGACAGTCATAGAACAAGAGCTTGGAGGGAGAAGAGACAAAGATAATCTGTCAACATATAAATAATAGGTATCTGCAATTCAATTAAATGTGTATTTATTGTGTTATGGAATTCAGCAGAGTTCCACGTAAAGAATACAGTAATTCATCCTCATCTTCAATACAACAATAGTAAAGTAAAAAAAACAAAAAACATACCACTACGGTTGAAAGATAAATCGGTTCAACCATACAAAGGTATCACACGGGGATCTATAGGGCATCCCGCAGATGGCCTTAAACAGTGTAATTGACAAATTGAATACAAAACCTCATTCGCTGAGAATATTTACAACCTTATTAGGCACAAATACACAATAACAGTATTGAATACAATGCTCTACCATAAATATACTACAGGTACGCAAATAAATCAATTTAGGCAATACAATACAGTGATCTCTGCTGTAAAGAATGCTGTACACTCTGTTAAAAGGCATCGAGTAAAAGTGCAAATGAGCAAATAAAGTGCTAGAGGGGCAAAGGATTGGCAGAAAATGCAGTGCCTAAGCCTCATTACATCTGTCAAGCATCCAGCTTAACAAAGCATGTAAAGTACTATTTGAGCTTATGATGAGCATAATAACATTTACTGTCCTCAGCAATTCAAATAAAAGGCAGAGGGTAATTACTGATATGATTACAAGATTTAAAATACATTTAAAACATTTTTATATTTTTGTGCAAGCCATTTCAGTTGGGGGGTATGAATAGACATTGGCGAGCCTAAACTGTCATAGTTATGTTATTCTTCAAAGGGAACAGTTTTAGAAATAATGACTTTCCTTGTTCCAGTGATGGCTTGTAGCAGAAGCAGATGGAACCTTGATAACAGAATTATTCTGTTTACTTCGTGTCAGATTCCGTGATATATAGATTTGTTTTATTTTTTTGCAGATGCTCCCCACTTTTATAATTTCATTCCTTACATGCTGTGAACAAAACAGAAAGTCCCTTTTTCATCTCATTGCAATGAAGGATTTTTAACCCCTCCCATGCTGGTGACGGAACTGCTCCGTCACCAGCCTCGGTCGCGCTGTGCTGGTGACGGAGAGGTTCCATCATGGCCCGCTCGGCGCGCCTGCGCGGGACTGCTTTCGCGTCTGCGCTGAACGTTCCATTGAGCGGGTGTGGTCGTGACGGAACCGCTCCGTCACAAGCACAGCACGCCCGAGGCTCGTGACTGAGAGGTTCCGTCACGAGCATGGGAGCGCCGCGCGGCTCCTCATCCCCCCTAGCGTTGACATTTCCCAGGGACCAATTGATGTTTTTACTGATTCTGCACCCCTTTGTTCTAAAAATCATGACTTTACTCTTAGATATGTTTGTTTTTAGACAGTGTTCTTTCGCATATTTCTCCAACACACAGAGGCACCTATGGAGGCCTATCCGGGTTAAGTCCAGCAAAATAACATTGTCAGCATAAAGAAGACATTCAACAATTATCAAACCTAATTTAAATTGGTCCCCCTTTGACAAACTCTACATGGCAAATCATGAGTGTAGAGTGAGGAAAGAAGAGGCGCAAGCAGGCACCTCTGCTTTAGACCATTATGCATCCCCACTTCACGGGACAAACCCTGGTTCCCTCCCATCAGGACCTGGGTCCAAGTAGAAGAGTTCAAGGCAATTATTAAGCATCCGAAGATGATCTGGAATCCCAAGCGCAGACAATGTTGTCCACAGCATCCCTCAGTCATCCCTGTTGAATGCTGTGGAGAAATCCATAAAGGCAGAATACATGGGCCTTCCCCCAGCCAAGGGATACTTTTTGATCAGGGTTTGGAGGGCTGTGATATTATCAAGGGTATCACCATTCTTACCAAAGCCAGTCTGCTCAGCAGGTATGAGCTTACTTTACTTTTGGGACAACATTTGCCTCTCGCATCCAGACGGGCGATTTGTCTATAGCTGGCAGGAGAGGCGTTTGAATCCCTTTTATGTAGGGTACCAAAATACTTCCCTTGCAAGAAGATGGAATATCACCGGACAGATAGCATTGCTGGAAGAGAGAACATAAAAAGGTAGCCCGCAAGGAGGTTTCCTGTTTAATGAGTGCTATCAGGAGTTCATCAGGGCCCATAGCACCTGAGGTTTTTGCACCCTTAATGCATCCCTCAATCTCCTCGCAGGAAGGGGGGCTGTATAGTTCCAGTGAACCTTCTTCAACACTAAGCACAAACTGGCCACTGCGGCTTAAATATTTACGAGAATTAAATGAAGTAGCAGCTTCCCTCAGATTGATCCATTTCCAATCCTCCTCCTTCCTTTGTTAAGACACCTTCAGTCTAGGTCTCATACACTTAAGGAGCTTGATTTCCCCTCTACTTCAGAATCAAGGATAATTTACATTGTTTCCTTACTAGGGAGTTTATTTCACAATTCATCTTTTTTAAAGCTCAAGGGATCTTAATCAGTGACTTGACACTTTTATCTCTATCTTTACTCCCAAATGTTTGAAAAAAGGTCAACTGCTTTTCAAACCAGGAGACAGGGTCATCTAATGAAAAGCCAGAGGGGCCCAGGCTTTCTGTGTAAATACTATGGCCCGGGTTTCTTATGGTGTCCCATGACCAGACAGAAAGTGCACCCATTAGATTTGTTGTAGGGTGCACTGTCTTTCTCCAGGGTTCCAGGAATCTAAATCAATAAACATTGAAAGAATACTATGGCCAATTAAATCAGTCCTCAAAACCTCCAATTGTGTACACACTACAAACATTTGTTAGGATATCACCATATAATTGATTAGGGATTGCACTTGAGTGGAGTGAAAAATGTATGAAAAGTCTTTGAAAAAACTGCCATTTAAAAACATTTATTTGTGTTATTCAGGCTTTCCAGTAAAAGTAAACTCTGCCTGTCTGATCTAACCTTTTCAGATGAAACACCATCAGAATGCACCACACCTCTTCAATTTGGTGAAACTAAAGGTCATGCAGGCGAAATTTGAAACCTTACAGTTGATGTTTCCCACAATAATTAACCAAACGGCATTGATCCAGAATACTAATGCTAGGAACAAATGAAAGCATGGAATCAATTAAAATATCATATGAGACTTCCCAAGGGGGATATGTATGTTTACAAGCAAAAAAGATGATGACAGCCCTTCATTCTCATTAGACAGTGCTAACTTTAAGCACTGGCAACGATTAGAGTGATGAGCAAATACATTTGTATTCCAGTTAATGTCATTACTAATAGGTATATGCCGCACTCAATGTCCTATTCATTGTCTGCTGCATATTCAGCATTAAATGCTTATAAATCAAATAGGCAATCCTGTGGATCAATGTGGCTTCTGACAGTCTGTAAATGCCAGCCTGCTCAGCATCCTGGATGTTATTGTAGTCTGCTGTTCAAGAAGTTGGAGTCCTCTCTGCAGATGCTCCCATGAACCTCATGATGCTGCTGTGGTGGAAGTGACTGCGCTATGGCTCAGATTTACAATAACTTTGTATTGTCGTTGCACCACTTTTTTGATGGAGCTGCGACACAAAATGTTAGTTGATATTTGCTAAGCCACTCATTGTCCGGTCACCTTACGTGGTTTGGTAAACTAAATATAGAACAATAACGCCCTTGTGCTGCGTTGCGTTACACTGCACCTGGGTGGCATTCCATGGGTGGAGTATAGGTGCTCCCAAGCACCCACCTATGGATTTTGGCACATTCCAGATTTACTCCTGTTAAAAATGCTACACCTTCCTCAGTGAGGTGTAATAAGTGGAATTATGATCATCTCTCCTCTTTACTTTCTCTTCCTATGCGTGATGCATTCTCCATCACAAATAGGAAGTTGAAATTTCATTGCAAGATTGTTTTGTGCAGGAAGGTATACCTTTTCTGCACATAAAACAACTGTGCCCCTAATGCAGGCTTTCTTGCAGCATGGTACAAGGAGGCCAGTGTTGGGGCTTTGAAGCACTTTGAGGGAGCTGAAGAGCACCATATATTAGTAGATCTGGCGATATATGGAGCAACATAGAATTCTCTGCACTGACACAAGTAGACTGACGATTGCTTCACTCCCGATCCCACCCCCCTCCTCGGAATCCTGCACTGCCCTAAATTTCTTCTTTATCGATAAAATCACCTCCATCAAGAACTCTATCCCTCACTCGCCCCTCCTTGTCACATCTGATCCCTCCCCTGTCAACACATCCACTTTCTCCCAGTTCCCTGTGCTCGACCCAGAATCTCTCGCTAGACTGGCTGTCCGTGTGAAATCTGGATCCCCCAGGGACTGTTGCCCCCCCTTCGTGCTTCGTGATATCTGCCATACCCTTCCCCACTGCATCCTTCCTTTACTCAACTCTTCTCTCAACTCGGGCACCGTCCCCAGGTCATTTAAAGAGGCCACATTGGTGCCTCTCCTAAAAAAGCCTGGCGCCGATCCAGCAGTCCTAGCTAATTACCGTCCCATTTCCCTTCTACCCTTCCTATCCAAAATCCTTGAGGCTCATGTCACGACTTGCCTCTCAAACTTCATCGAGGAGTCCAGGTACCTGGCACCCAACCAGGCCGGATTTAGACCAGATCACTCCACTGAGGCCGTGATTCTCGCTGAACTGGACAATCTCAGATGCAGCGAGGACAGAGGACAACCCCAGGCATTAGTACTACTCGATCTTTCGGCGGCTTTCGACACGGTGGACCATAACATCTTAATCCACCGTGTCGAATCCGCCGGAATCTGTGGGGCCGCTCTATCCTGGGTCAAATCCTTCCTCGAGGAAAGGTCCCAGGCAGTTAGCTTGGGTCCTTTCTGCGCCACCAGCGTTCCCTCTTCTTGCGGAGTCCCCCAAGGATCCTCTTTGTCTCCCCTTCTTTTTAATTTGTATCTCCAACCCCTCCTTCACTCCCTGGGCAAATGGGATATCACCGTGTTTAATTACGCGGATGATTTACAGATTATTTTTCCCCTCACTTCCCCTGATGCTGCCATTAATTTCCAGGCTGTTATGACACATATCCAGCTCTGGATGAACCAAAACCAACTTAAGCTCAACCCGAGCAAGACTGAGCTCCTCCTTCCGGGGAGAAGCGCCCTTTCTGGGGCCCTCAGTACTGGCCGACCGAGCTTGGAACACCACCTTCCCCTGCTGGATGTGTTAAGAGTCTCGGAGTCTTGATTGACTCCGGGCTCACTCTCAAGGCACAGGTGAGCGCAGTAACATCTTCCTGTATGTTCCAACTCTACAGGATTCGGAAAGTCGCTCACCTCCTTTCACCTGAAGCCTTGCTGCAAGTCCTAATAGCCCTGGTGATGTCCAGGTTGGACTTCTCAAATTCCATCTACTACGGTCTCCCCAAAACATTATTGTCGAGATTGCAGATCGTCCAAAATCAGGCCGCTCGGCTGATCTTTAAAATCCCCAAATGGCAGTCCGCTCAACCTCTTTTACGTCACCTTCATTGGTTACCCGTGAGCGAAAGAATCACTTTTAAGGTCCACTGTTTGGTGTTTAAGGCTCTCACTGGCTCTGCCCCCGCGTTCCTCAAGTCTCTCATCACTCCTTACTGTCCCCCTCGCACCTTGAGATCCACTCATCTTCTGCTCCTTGCCGTTCCCCGTTTCAAACTCTCTAGATCGGGCGGCCGCATCTTCTCCTGCCTAGCCCCCAAGCTATGGAACTCTCTCCCTCTCGCACTTAAGTCATCTTGTTCCCTTCTTTCTTTCAGGAAATCCCTAAAAACTATACTTTTCCCCCACTAACTCCCCTCCCTCCCTGATCCTCCCCTCTTCTCCAGTCCAATCAGCGCCAGGAAACCTTTGGTGACAGCGCGCTCAAGAAATTTGTTTAAAGAAAGAAAGAAAGAAAGAATTTCCAGATTTCTAATGTCACCGTGGATCTGGCGTAGTAAAAGCAATAGCAGTTTAGGAAATGGCAAAGTGCCGGCCCCTCAAAAAAGAAAGCGTCATGTTGATGGGAGTAAACCCACTCATGGTTTTAATGTTCTTTTGTCTTTTAACCATTTTATGAATAATGAATTGTGAGATTGTATGTCCTATCTGATATAGCACTTTATCACAAATTTTCACATCTCACAACTTGGAGGAAAGTAGCCCATTGACACAAGCCAGCCAATGTTCTAGAAAGCCATTATGGCAGAATCAGGATTGTCAATTTTGGCACTTGTGATCCTAAATTTTAACTCCATGTTGTGTAACACTATGTAGAACTATGCTTACCAATACCCTCAACCAATTATTTTGATTATTCCTTTATGTTATAATGCATTTAATGAGCACTTGCACACTCTGTGGTCCAAAATGTCTTGTTAAACATGTATCAAGCCACGCAGTTACCATGTTTTTAATCTTATAGTGTTATTCATATTTGGATTTTAGCTTCTATGATAATGAGCTTTTTATCAATGTATAAATGTTTCAGATCTCTGATGACGTTCATTATGATTTTGAATTTATGTTTTTTAATGTATGTTGTACTTTTATGATCCTGGAGATCGAAATAAAGTTATTATGAAGATGATGATGATGATGATGATGGTGATTTTTTCTTGAGAAACAAAAAGTCAATGGCCCTGGAATTTAAGGATTTTTTTCTGTTGGACATGGCCCTTCTTAGGGGATATTAACCCAAAACTTTTTGCTTTTTCCTGCTAGCTTTTGCTCTATCTTTCTGTCTGAGCTTAGGACTCTGGGCACCTTCCCCCTGTACTGCAGATGGAAGAATTGCGAATCCTTCCTACAGGTACCAGGAAGTGGTGTGTATGTGGTTGGTTTTGGTGCCGCACCTATGCATAACCCATAAAGATGTACCCCACATACCCATAGCAGGTACAACACTAGCTGCTAGTGGGACTTAGCACTGAGTGTGCCACTCACTGGATAGCCTGTCAACCATGTATTGGGCCTGCCATCGCCCCTGCTTAGGTTGACATCACTCACACCTCAACCAGTTCTGAGTGGGCCTTCTAATACAACGAGGACCCCCCCCAAGGGAAGCCCTGAGGAGCGTGAGAGTGGGCTGGCTGAATGCAGGGTGGGACAGATGGCTGTCCTCCGTACAGGTAGTGAGGAGCACTCATACAGGTTTTCCCCTGTCTTGGAGTTTGAATCCCCACGGTGTACTCCTGAGGTGTTGCCAATGCTCTTTTGTGGCCTTAGGCCCCGGGCACGTTCTCACCCTAGAGTCAATTTGAAAGTGCGAGTGCCTTCCTACACGTGTAAGGAAGTGGCACCGGCACGATGTTCTGAGACTTGGGCCAGTCAGCCATAGCAGACCCATGTGTGTACGCTTGTCATTGAGGGCCTGGGCGTGTGCACGGGGCCTGGTGCTGGTTTGAATACGTGTCCAGTCTGCCACTTACATAGGTATCTAGCCTTCCATCACCAATGTGTGCATACCTGTGACAACGAAGTTCCAAGACCCGGGTCAGGCCTGCAGTTGCCAACCTGTGTGTGCTCACTTGCACCCATAGTGTTAGTGACTACTTCTACGGCCTGCCATCGCAGGCCTGTGTGAGTACACTAGCCCTGTAGTGGGTAAACCGTTGTCTGGCCTGCCATTGCATACTTGTGCATGCGCCCAGGCACCTATGGTGCTAGGGGCTATGTGTCCTGAATGCCCTTGCATTCTTGGATGTCAGACTCGCATCTGGTATGTGCGCGCTTGCACTGATGGTGCTAGGGACTACATAACCGGTCTGTCTTGCAGACTTATGTGTGTGCGCTTGCACCTATGCTGCTCATGACTATGTGTCCAAACTGCTCTTGCAGTCTTGTGCATGGGCACCTGCACCCATGGTGGCCTTGACTACATGTCCAGCCTAGCATTGCAGGCCTGTGGGTGAGCACTTGCACCCAGAATGGCTAAACCCATATCCAGTCTGCCATCAGTGGCTCCTGCGAGTGCACTGGCACTGATGGTACAAGGGTCTATGTGTCAAACCTGCTATCGCATGTCTGTTTTCTATCAATGGATTCGCCATGCCAAACCCTTTCCAATGGTAAAGCTTGTTTAGGCATAGCTTGCTTACAAATGTCACTAATAAAATGTGGGCATTTCTATGTTCTAAAACTCTTTGTGTGCCCTTGGGCCAGGCTCCAATCAATTACTAGAGGCCAGGCGACCAGATCTGCACATTCCCCAAAGACAGGTATCAACCAGTGGCATGCCCTGGAATAACATACTTCTGCCATTTCAGGGCAGAGTGGAATAGATTGGTAGGGAACGTTGTGACTCTTAGCCTCTAGTGGCTAGATCATGGCCCCACTAAGGATTAAAACATCTGCATTCCACTGCCCTATTGAAGACAGGCCAGAAATCTAGGGGAGACCTCTGTGGTTCACAGGGAAACCCCATGAAACACCCCCAACTTCAAAGGCACCGTTCAGTATAACTACTGGTGCCGTGCTTCAGCAAAGCAGAGATACACTTGTAGGGCTGTAGGACTGGAGAACCCACACTGTGTGGTTCACACTGTCAGAGGAATCTGTTGTGCGCATGGAGGATAACTGTCTGAATAGTGGCTGGCCTGGGCTAAAGACCTGTTGAAGTGTGGCACCCTGAACTGTGCGCTCCAAGAATGCACTGGGTGGCCTCCTGTTCTTCCTGAGATATCAGGGATGTCAAAGATTTCCTGCAAGGGGCCTTCACCAGTGCTTACTTCGTCTGCTGAATCCGAACCGTCAGCAACGCTGTACTAAGAACTATGTTTAAAGAGAAAATAGTCTAGTGCGGTGCCCCAGAACTTTGTCACCATCTAAGGTGTGTGGTTCCTGTACAGCAGTTGCAGAACCCAATGTGGCCCATTTCTTCTGTGTGGCCGCATCTCTCTCGTGCGTCATTGCGACTGCATGCTCATTGCACCCAGTGTTCGATTCATAGGTGCAACCCTCAAATGTAGGGGTGTACCTGTAGTAGAGCCTCATTCTACCTCTTGCTGCTCTTCTGAACTTGCGCCTCTGTGTTTAACCGGGCTGGTCTGGCATAACCCAAATCAATGTGCACTGGACGTTATGCCTAATTTTCAGGAAGGTACGTCATTTACGAGTCTCATTTTGTGTGATTAGAATTGCCTGGTACAACCCATATTAATGTGAACCGGTCATTGTGCCTCATTTCAAGGGAGGTAAAGAATAGGCAAATCTTTGTGTTTGTGACCTGCAGTGTCTGGTGTGACTCGTACCAACAGAGCACCAGACCTTGTGCCCAGATGCCTGGGTATGACACAGATCAACATGTACCTGAGGGGGTGACTCCTGCATCCAAGAAGCTCTTCTCAGTTATTCTCTATTTATTGTTGCTTCCTACCTGACCCTCATCTCAGCAGACCAACTTGCCTCTTCTCACCTGGCCTCTTCCAAAGACATCATGACACCAGGTAGTAGCGAGACGGATTACCTGGGCTGGAGCAACGCTTCTGAGACAGTTCAGAAGCAGGTCAAGAGACTGCGTGACTCCTTTCTGATTTGAGACCTGTGGGTGATTTCCTGAGTGGCAGCCAAACCCCTGTTGTTTGTGTCCAACTCTTAATTAAACTTGTAACTTTCTTCACCTGTTCCCGAGAACCCATTCTAAGTGGGATCTGGGGATCTTCCATCCAGGGTATTGGGATAGTCAGGGTCAACTGTAGGGTGGAGGGAGGTTTGTGCCGCGGGTCTGCAGAGTGTTATCAGTTGACCTGCTGAGTATCAGTCCACTGCATTAGAGTGCTGAGCGTGTTTGAGTGTAAGAATGTTCCGTACAGACTGGCTGTTATGAGTGGCACTGCATTAGCGGTACAGATTGAATGTCTGTGGAAGTGACAGTGTTTGTACTGCTAATGTTTCACACAATTGGCCAGCAGTGCAGTTTTCTGCATTGATTTCATACCAAAAGTAATTTACATTTAGCACTGGTTGTACTTGCATGGCCCCGGCCCGAGGTGATGCTAAAAAGTGGTCTAATATTCTCCTAAATATCAGTAGAGGCCGGTGGAGGGAGTGCCGCAGGGCAGTGGGGCGGGGCAGGGTGGGGGGTAGTAAACTCTGGCTCACGACAGACCGGAGAAATGTAAAGAAATAACAAATGTCATTGCGCGTGCTGAAACGCATTTAGTGTTTTATTTATTTCTTTACATTACTTTGGTCGGCGGTTAGCTGGAGTTTACTACACCCCACCATGCCCCTCTCCCGCCCCACCTCCCGCGGCACTCCTTCCACGGGCTGCTACTTCTACTTCTAAATATACATGTTTCTGATTTTATTTTGACCTAGGGTCCCCCCTATAACTGTGTGGGATTAAATTATAAGGATTATAGGAGTGGGTCTCAGGTGTACAGCGTGATGCACCTCTTTAGGGAGCTGTGTACTGTGTGGGGGAGTCAGATTAGGAATTGTCCCCAGTTTGCATATTCTTGATACCATCACATCACAAGTGGGCCTAGGACTACACGTAATAATTCCAAGTGTGATTTAAGCCCAAAAGTACATGACGTTGATTTTGCATTGGTTATATACATGTGCTGAATACAAACGATGTTTACATACGTCCTATTTGAAATCTCTTTTGTACCGCGTGGGGTATTTATCATTAGTGAGTGCTGTGCCAATGCTTAAACATTGACTCTGTGATAAGCCTGACTGCTCACTGCCAAGTGTGGTGTCTAGCTGACATCACCTGGAATCTGGAACACAGCTTGGGTTCCGGATTCCAGGGCAGACGGTTTGGCCCAAGCTTATGAGATGGTACTGACTTCTTATTTTCTGCTAAAGAAAAGCTGTTTCCCAGCAGGTGGACAATCTTAATAGGCATTATGTGCACAAACACCGTCATCGTCCAGTTTGGTGTAAAGACAAAGGGGCCGATTCACAGAACTAACTTAAGACAAAATCCTAAACTTAGTACTTTTGGTATTCACAGAAGTTAGGATTTTGTCTTAAGTTTGTCTTAAGACAAACTTAAGACAGACTTAAGACAAACTTAAGACAAAATCCTAACTTCTGTGAATACCAAAAGTAGTAAGTTTAGGATTTTGTCTTAAATTAGTTCTGTGAATCGGGCCCTATCTGTTGGACAAGTGAAGTTTCTTTGCATTTTACTATTACTGTCATGTAATCCATTTACAAGTGATGTTTCTTTGCATTTCACTATTTCTGACATGTAACCCATTTATGCATTGCATTTTTTTCTTTTATTGCTTCTTTTATGTATTCGCTTTTTATTTCTATTTATGCTGTTATTGTTTATCTATTAAGGAAGGGGGATGTGCGGAAGACAAGACGTTAGGTTAAAGGTTGCTGTTATCTGAGCCAATTTAGGCTCTGTGGTTTAAACTCCACAAATATTCCACCTCTAAATGAGCCAGGAACACTTTTTTTGATGCCCCAGCAGCACAGATTGCTGTCCTATATCTACGAGGCAGCGCATAGCATCTTTATGTGTGTTTTCATGTCCTTGTAGATATGAGTAAGGCAAAGCAGTGCATTCCATGGGCCAAGGAGGCATTCCATTGGCAGCGCGGTGGGTGTTCCCACTCCAGACCCATGGATTTCGACTCTTTCCCAGATTTGCAAGGATTTATAATCCTGGAAATGCGCAAGGAGAAATAACTTTATTTCTCCTCATTTTTTCCTCTTTCTTCATTTGCTACATTCGTCAGCACACGCATGAGGAAAATGCCTCCAATGATTGTTTTTGTGCAGGAAAATGTACCTTTCTACACAAAAACAATAATTCCTACAACGCAGGCACCCTTGCACCATGAGCGACTCCACCGGTGCTAGGCAGTCCATTGTGCACCAGCGAAGTGAGAAAGCGCAGGAATGAGCTGTATGTCAGGAATATGATGCATTCCTGCCCTTTTCTTTTGATGCACAGTAGTGCTGCAAAGTGACTTGCTGCATTGCCCTGCGTCAAAAACTAGTACATGAGCCTTTTACAGTTTAGTGGGGCAGCCGAACTTCGATTTATTGTGGTTCACCCGCTGATACAGACTGTCAATGAGGCAACAGTTACTTTTCCATTAGATCATGATTGTTCTTTCAAATCCATACAATTCTCACCTTTTTTCCAAGATTGTTTCCAAATCAGACAGGAGCCATTACCTCTTTAAAGTCGTGGTGCCAATGAATGTCTCGGTCATCAATGACGAACTGTTCTTCCCCGGAAGGGCTTATTTGGAAGCTTCCCACTTTGATCCTTGTGACATTATCGGGGTCATAGTAAATCCAACTGGAAATGTCAAAGTGCGCGGGAGGGTCCCCTCGATCATCAAAGTAGATTTCATCACCAGAGGAAGTTTTAAAATGAAGATTCTGTATGTAATGATGTAACTGGAAGAAGACAGAGAATTGAAAGAGGACACAGTGAATAAATAACCAGAAGCTGCAAAAATACCTATAGGATTGGGCAGTGCAGGACTTAGCTGCTACTTCAGACAAAACATTTTTGCAGAACTGGTTGTGAATAATGAACGTTTGATGGGTCAGAGGTCATAAGAGACTAACCCAATGCAGCTCATGACAATTGCAGTTGTCCAGGTGTAGTTCTGCAGACAGAACGTGCAGTGAAGAGCTGCAGCCGTGTTATATTGAGGCAGTGAATGTGCTGTAGAAATAACAAGATGGCTTCAGTGGTTGGGACCACACTGTGCCTGTTGAAGGGGCGATGGATAATTGTATTCAGCAGAAGGGTACGATTGAAGTAATAGGTGTCGCATCAGTTGTAATAACAAAAGAAGAGATGTCCGGTCAAATAAATATGTGTGCTGTATTAGAAGCTAAAGACAAAGTGAGATCATGTAGCAACCAAGTGAAATGGCACAAGGCTGAGAAACTCCCATCAGCCCACCCTTATGGCGGAATATCATCATGTGGGATACAGATAGTAAATCCAAACCTCGCCCAACCCACCATTCGATGGTGCAGAGATGGATTTCTGAGGTGGAACTCTAGCCACAGTGTTATTCAATTGATGCTGATGATGTGCAGTGCTGTGAAAATGTGTGTGAAATGTTAAAATTGGCTACTAGGGCAAAAAATCAAGTTTAATAAGGGTTGTCCTAGTGTCAAAAAATAAAATAACGCCTAATAGTCTGAAAGTATAACTATGTTCTGGTGCTGTGCAGTGAGGTCAGCATGTTTCAGCCGAGCGGAACAACTGTCCGGCTTTCTTCAGGACCCAGAATGGATAGCTACTGCAAAAAAGTGCAAGTGAAGTATGAAAAATATTACTGTGCACCAAATATTCATTTACTCCTACCAGGAACTTTGGTCCCCAATATAATCTGGTGGGATTGAATTAGTTGTCCATTCCTAAAGGAGAAGAAGGAGAACAGTGCACAAAGTGTATAATAATGTTGTATACATATATCCCCAAATGACATATAGAGACAGTACAGACAACACACAGAAATCGAAGAGAAACGTCTCTTCGTTAAACAGAAGGCTGTAGTCCTTCTGTATGACAAATTCTATTCGAAAAATAGTTTAGTTTGATGTCTTACACACCCAGCATTATGTGGGAAATAACCTCACCTCGCCCGGCACCCGCTCGGGAAAATGAGGCCCCGCTCTGTTATGTAAAAATGAAAATGAGGGCACAATCAATGTCTTATTTATTGTGTCCAGCTAGATTGCTATATCATTTTTACTTTAAAAAGAACCCAGTTGTTACTTAACGACCTTCCCTCTATGAGCAAATAGGCTGAAACTTCGCAGTAAGATTACTAGTGGCATGGGATGATCTACCCCTTAAATGATCAAAAATTCACTTATGGCAAAGGCATATGAAAAACAAAGTAGGGATAAGTTAAAGATGGTGAAAAACCCCAGGTCTCTGTATTCATAAAATAAGAGGAAGATGGTTCAAAGAGTGGCTGGCTAAGAAATTCGGAGCTCTCTTAGTGTGGATCAATATCCTCGAAGAAAAACCGAGACCTACCTAACCGTCGATATCCCTCTCTGGAGTCCGAGAGGAAATGGAGGTAACGTAAAGTGCGTCATCGCGCTCTTTATAGCGCGCTTAATTGGAAAATTAGCTCCAATTAGGTAGTCAATTGATGACAAATGACTGCTGCAAACCTCCCGCTACAGTTGCGTGGAAAGCGAGCCACTGTTCTCATCCAGCAAAGACATCACCTTTCAGCCACACCACCGGACTCCACTGGACGGACCACAGCGGCGTCCACTTCACCTTCAGAAGAACGACGATCCACCACCACCAGCAACAGGTTGCTCGAAGAAGCTGGAACAAGATCACAGCCGACCAGCTCGCCGCTTCCCTGAGCCAGCACCCTCCCGCCAGCTCAGCGAACCCCAGCCAGGCCGCCGACAACCTCACGAAGTGGATCAGCAACTGCGCGGACGAACTCGCCCCACTGAGGACCCCGCCCAACAGACCCGGAAGCAAGAAGGCCCCATGGTTCACCGACGAACTCATGAGCTCCAAGAAGAACTGCCGAGCCCTCGAGAAAGACTGGAGAAGGGAACCAACTCCGGACAACATGACCACCCTCAAGCTTGCCACCCGGAAGCACCACCAACTGATCCGCGACACCAAGAAAACTGCATTCAAGGACCGGCTGGACAACAACGCACACAACTGCAAGGAACTCTTCAACATCGTGAAAGAGCTATCCAACCCCAACGCCGGAAACAACGACATCACCCCTTCGCAAGACCTCTGCAATTCCCTCGCCTCCTACTTCCACAACAAGATCGCGGACATACACAACAGCTTCAGCACTCAACCGACGCACGCCACGACCGAACCACCGCCCCCCACCACCACCCTCCGCGCCTGGACTCCGATCAGCACCGAAGACACCGTCCGCATGATGAACTCCATCCACTCTGGATCTCCAACCGACCCCTGCCCTCACCACGTCTTCAACAAGGCCGACGCTGTCATCGCACCCCACCTGCGGGACATCATCAACACCTCCTTCGACACCGCCACCTTCCCGGAGAGCTGGAAGCACGCCGAACTCAGCGCCCTACTCAAGAAACCTACAGCGGACCCCACCGAACTCAAGAATTACCGCCCCATCTCGCTCCTCCCGTTTCCAGCCAAAGTCATCGAGAAGATCGTCAACAAACAGCTGGCCACCTTCCTCGAGACGAATGGATCCCTCGACCCCTCACAGTCTGGCTTCCGAGCCAACCACAGCACCGAGACCGCCCTCATCGCTGCCACTGATGACATCCGAGCCCTGATGGACAACGGAGAAACAGCGGCCCTCATCTTCCTAGACCTCTCCGCGGCTTTCGACACTGTCTGCCACCGCACCCTAGTGCAGCGCCTCAGCAAAGTCGGAATCCATGAGAAGGCACTGGAATGGATCATCTCCTTCCTACCACCGTACAAGTCAGAGGCCACCGGAGTCATCTGCGGCGTCCCTCAAGGATCCTCGCTGAGCCCCACCCTCTTCAACGTCTACATGAGCCCCCTCGCGGCCATCGCACGCCAACACAACCTCAACATCATCTCCTACGCCGACGACACCCAGCTGATTCTCTCCCTCACCAACGACCCCGCCACCGCCAGAGCCAACCTTCACGAAGGGATGAAAGACGTAGCCGATTGGATGACAACCAGCCGCCTGAAACTGAACTCAGACAAGACGGAAGTCCTCATCCTGGGCTCCTCGCCCTCCGCCTGGGACGACTCCTGGTGGCCCCCGCCCTGGGCACCGCACCCAAACCGACAGACCACGCACGCAACCTGGGCTTCATCCTGGACTCCTCCCTCTCCATGACCAGACAAGTCAACGCCTTCTCCTCGTCCTGTTTCAACATCCTGCGCATGCTACGTAAGATCTTCCGGTGGATCCCCACCGAGACCAGGAAGACGGTCACCCAGGCCCTCGTCACCAGCCGTCTGGACTACGGCAACGCCCTCTACGCCGGAACCACCGCCAAGCTCCAGAATAGACTCCAGCGTATCCAGAACGCCTCGGCGAGACTCATCCTCGACGTCCCCAGACGAAGCCACATCTCCAGACACCTGAGAGACCTGCACTGGCTCCCGATCAACAAAAGAATCACCTTCCGGCTCCTCACCCACGCACACAAAGCCCTACACAACCAAGGCCCAGGATACCTCAACAGCCGCCTCAACTTCTACGCTCCCAAACGCCACCTCCGATCGACCAACCACGCCCTCGCCGCCGTCCCCCGCATCCGAAGAGCGACAACAGGAGGAAGGTCCTTCTCCTACCTGGCCGCCAAGATCTGGAACTCCCTTCCGACCCACCTCCGCCTGACCCAGGACCACCTCTCCTTCAGGAAGAAGCTCAAGACCTGGCTGTTCGAGCAGTAGCAGCACCCCCCCCCCCCCAGCGCTTTGAGACCCTCCGGGTGAGTAGTGCGCTCTATAAATGTCTTTGATTGATTGATTGATTGATTCTGCTCGCGCATGCGCTGTGACCAAGTCTAATAGCGCATGCGCGAAAGTATGGTCGATGTGCACTCGTCTCACGCTGGTGCGTTGTAGCGAAGTACAATGGCGCATGCGCAAAGCTAATGTGCTCCCGACTTGCGCAGCTGCGCGTGACCTTTGAATTATTAAACACATAGTTGTTGATAAAAGCGCTAAATACAACATCTACCAAATACCCGTGCTTTATATTTGTTGATCACTCGAGAGTATGTGTGAAAAAGAGACAATATAGTAGTGTTTCAATTACCGGGAGACCGCAGGAACACAGCAAATCTTAATTTTATTGTATTGTTGTTATGTTTATTACGACGTGACCAAAATGTCCAAAGATATGGCACTTGGTGCTGGCATGTGTCGTAAGTTAAGCTTAACGAAGTAAAAGCAGTTGATAGTTCTGAAATGGATTCTTGTTAAATAGCAAGAAAACTTAGCACCTACTCAGTATTTTAGAAACAATACTGACAGATCTCAAAGCTAGTGAACACTACACTTTTCATTCTTCTGAAAGTAATAGTGGTATAGACAGTAAATTCAGGGGGCCAATGGGAAAATCAATACAAAACCCTTTGATGTAAGATCATAAAAAGATCTGTTGTTTAGGCATCACTTGTGCATTGATATAAAGGTGTATGATGTAATAGATGAGGATCTAAAAGGAATGCCATCATACCAAAGGGATGATCTAATTACATGACCCTACAGTGTTAACGATGTGGTGTCGAGGCAAATCTATTGGTGGAATGTGATTACAATGATATCCACGGGATGTTTAGAGATGTCAGGGTCGGTAAACTGACCCCTTGGACCCTCCTCATCTCTCTTTTTTCAGTCGCATCAGTTGGTCATGTCATGATGGCAATAACAAGTCATTCAGTGGACAGTGTCAGGATCCATGTGGCATGACTTGGTTACTTACGACAGCCCAAATCACAGCCTTGCAGTCCACTGTGTTGAGAAAATATTTCACAGGTGGAGTATGGGTGTTCCCAAGCTTCCCCCATGGATACTAATGTAAACCCAGATTTAATAAAAAATAGTCAGTCAGTCAGTCAGAAAGCTTTATTATCGGTTGATAACCATAAAAGCAGGAATACAAAATTACATAGGACAACATTTTGACCAGCTGTAGGCAGCTATACAAGATATACATAATGTACACAATTTGCACTGTACTAAAACAATAAATAAATAGCATTTAAAACAATTAAAAACTAGCAGATAGAAGTAAAAGCAGCCAGACATGATTAAAGTTAAAAAATTGGTGAACCTGGAGTTGCGCCAAAATGACACCCCTTTCCAAGTGAGACACAATGAGGAGAAATAACTTTATTTCACATTGTTATTTCCTCGTCCAACGTGTACTGCATTCTGTGGCACACATAGAAAGAGGAAAATTCATCAAGGATTGTTTTCGTTCAGCAAGGTGTCCATACCTGCATAAACACAATCCTTTTCTTAAAACAGGCCCCCTTAGAGCTTGGGACAATGGAGCCTGGGTTGGTGGCTGCACAGGAAGTGAGCAGAAATGCAGATATTTTAGTAGATATGGCCCATTTTGACCCTCTCCATGTCATGCAACAAACAGTAAGTTGTCCTGCTGTGTTGCTTTGCATGACTACTTAGTAATTCGTCTCCAAAGTGTCTATGTCTGTGGTCAGGTACTACTCATTGAAGAGGGATGTGAAGCATAAATGGATAGAATCTGTTGTGTTCATGCAGAGGTCATCACAGAGATACTCATGGCTGCGCTAGATCACAGAGTGATGTCTGAAAACATACCTGGGTAGATCTTGCTCTAATCGCCCGGGTATTTGGATATTGGCTTCCCATTAATATATTTATTTGAAGGTTTTGTGAGGAAATACTCAGTTCTGTTTGGATACATCAAAGCTCTGACATAAAGGAGAAAAAATACAACTTAAGTAGGAAATTGGAAGTTAGAGTCTACTCAGCAGGATGAGCCTAGAAACAGTCTTCATAAAACATAGGGCTGGGTTAGCATGTTCAGTCTTTTAGAGGACCCATACATGTATAATGCTTTGTATGGCATAATGACTGAATCTGACAATCAGGGCAGGTTTACTTACAATTCACGCAGTGAGGCAACTTCCTTTGTAGTGCTGCGTGAATGGGGAGAGTTAGAAACCAACATAGCTACTAAAATAGGAAGCTCTTGAGCTTTCTCCCAGCAGTGGCGCACTTGTGGCTGTCTATCACTAATGCATCCATCCTGAAATCTAGCATTCATTGACACCAGCAGTTGTAATGCTGCAGCCAGGTGTGGGAAGCTGTAGAAAAAGAAACAATGGGATCGTAATTAAGTAGGTGGAGCAGAGAGCGGAATACATCCGTATCTGAATCTCTGAACTCAAGTGGTGTTGGAGGTGCAGTAGCGCCGCAGCTCGAGGGAGCAGCGTGTGCCAAGCTGGGCATGCAGGGATGGCCCATAGTGGGTAGACCAGAACTATCCAATGATGGAGGAAACGAGTGGCGGCCAGCATGGCAAACGCGTGGCCAGGCTGGAGGGATTGTTGCACAATATATAAAAAATACATTTTAAAAACGTACCTTGCTGCCGGGTCTTGCGTCTCTGATCCTGATTAGGCCTGGGCAATAAACTCTGCTCCGTCCGTCCGTTCACAGAGTTTGCAGACTTTTCTGCAATCCGCATTCCGTGGAGCTCGCGCAGTGCAGAAAACTCCGCTCTGCATTGTGCTGTGCAGTTATTTCCCTGCTTGCGCTCACAAACAGTAAGTTGGCGGGAGAGAGCTGTTTCTCAAGTAGAATGTCTACCTGTGCGGCAGGAAGATCAGTGCGAACAGCAGTTTGTACTGCACTCCGCCACTTGCAGAACTCCACAGAGTTTTTCGCCACTTCGTGCATTCCGTGTAGTGAAACTCCGTTAACTATGCCCAGGCCTGCTCCTGATCGCCTCGTCAAACTTGAGGAACAGGAAGCACAGCCAGGCCCCACTGACCAATCACATTTGGTCTGAATGTCCTGGTTCAACACTCAGCCAGGGAATGGGGGCCTGGGCATGTTCTCTACACAGGTTGTAATGCAGCCTGCATGGAGGACAGGGAAAGTGCGCATGACTGTTTTGGGCGGCCTGAGAGGCATCATGTGCACTTAGGAGTGGGCAAACCACTCCTCCCCTGCCCTTCTCCGAGATCAGAGCAGCCCGTACTAGAGCAGCACAAAGCATAAAATGATAATAATTCAAATTTATTATCATTTTATGTTTCTACTCTGCACTTCTTAAAAGCAATGTGGCGACGCTCCTCTGCCATAGTGGTGGAGCCGCCACTGGAGGAAACACATTGTAGAGCGTGGGGCTGATGGGTATATCAACATGTTCTACTAACAACTGACTCCGGATGTCAGATGGCTGTGGCTGCAAGGGTAATTATCCGGCCCGCCAAAATGTCCCTGACAAATTTGGTGAGTGGACCATGTCAAGACTGACACAGCGCACTACAAAATAAATGCTAGACATGGAAGCTACACTCCCAGCCACACCAGAACTGGGAGATGAGAGCTAGGGGCCACAGGGAGGGCAAAATGCGATGCAAGGCGTGCTGCGAAATTTGTTTTATTCATAAAATTGTTTACTTACCTCCGTTTATCCATATTCCGGTGTTTAGCACCCCCACCCTGCCCTGCCTTTCTGCCCCACGGAACTACCTCCACGGGCCGCGGCTGCTTAAAAGATATGTTGGTGCCTATCCAAGGCGTGTGCAGGGTTCACTGAATTCACACATGGATTCCGTGACATGGAGAAATGGACTCTCTACTCCAGACTGACATCAAGAAAATGGGTGAAAGGGTCACAGAGACTGAGAACTTGCTGGCCACAATAAAGGCTGATGAAAAGGCCCTTGGGGGTCAAGGGGACCACTTCATGAAAGAAAATGTGATGATAATAGCCCTACACCTAACCATCATTGCAAACATTTTATTTATCGAGATAGGGATGCAATCCTTCAAGTTACCCCAAAAAAACCAATAATAAAATGCCACCATGCATTTTTTCACAGATTTTCATCTGAAAGTACAACACATATGATGGAGCTTCAATGGTATGTAAAAGGTGCTGAGAGTGAAATATCCTTAATATATGATGTTCCCCTGAAAGTATGAGTTTGTGGCAGAAGGGAAGACCTGATACATTGTGACTCCAGAGAAGAGAAAGCCCATGGGAAGCATTTGATGAAGGGATAGCAACACCAGGTTTGGAGACTAGGGACTTCTCTAGTGCTGTTGATTCCAGTAAGACCTTCGAGACTCCTGAACTGAGAGATGCCTTCATTTATCATAGGAGCCTTTGCATAGTAAGGCACATCACCTGGACTCCTCTGGACCTCACTCCTGCTGTGTGAAACCCCAGAAAAGACTAGGAAATACAATGGGATTCCTGGAGTTGAGAAAGACGACAAATGATCAGATACTTGGCACAACAATCTGTTCGTTCTGCGCTTTCTTTGGAGTAACAGGTGCTCTGCATTGTTGATGATGCGGGTAGTTTCAAGTTCACCATACAGGGTTGCAGGGGGGGTAATTTACCAGTGGGAAAGTTTGATTATGTTTGAATCTTATTTTTCACATCCACTGGGAAGAAACCCTAAAGTAGCAATAACTCGTGCTCATGCCATGCACAGTATTATCAACAATGAAGTCATTTCAGATGTGATTAAGGATATTATAAATGTAGTCAATGAATAAGCCATGAGTGATTTCATATGCAAGGGTAAAAGCAGTGCCTGGTGAGGGCGCAAATTATAGTTACTTTTGGGTAAGAGTTATAGTTACTTGAGATAACCATAGATATTGAATTCCAGTGGTTTTGTTAGTTTCAAATGGTATGTTTTGCATGTAATTTTCACCTAACTATAACATTCCTTTAACCGTAGGTTTCTTCAGTGAATTCCTGTTTTTTTTTTTACATAAAGTTAGATATTCTTACAATTAATTTTCAGTTTGTTTTTTTAATGTAAAGTAAGATGTCCATCGTAATGCACAGCAGGGGGGGATGGATGCAGGGTCTGGGCTGGCATTGTCCGTTTTGCTGCCCCGTCAATTAGGGGTAGGCGGAATTTGCATTTACGCGCCACGCAAAGCTCCGTGAAACGGTAAAAATCTTTGCGAGCACGCAAAAGTTATGCGAACACGCGGAATTGCTTGTTCCGCCCGTTCGCAATGCTTTTTTCCTGTTTGCGAACGCTGTTTGCATGCTCGGGGAGAAACATCTCACAAACACGCATTTTGAAAGCGCGAACAAGCAAAAAATTCCGCTAAGCCGCAGATCGTGTAATTTTTGGCAATTCCGCGTTCTCCACGAAACGCGAAATTACCCAAATTCCGCGAGCGGAACAGAATTTACTGCCCAGTCCTACCGTCAATGCTTGTTGCCCAGGCCCCCCTCTTCCTTGTCCTCCATTCCCCAAGTCCATACCTCTTCGGCCTCGTTCAACTCTGTGTGGCCATTGTACTGCCACTGCCCTTCCTACCTGTCCTGTACAGTTAGCTTGCTGTTAGTACCCACTTCCTCCCTTCCTTCTGCTGTCTGAGTCCATATATCTGCCCCCTCCCTCCTGTCCTGCATGGTCCCATGTACTGCCACTGCCTGCTAGTTAGCTTGATGTCCCTGTCAACTAATCCTCCCACCATTGCCTAAGGCTATGCTTTTATCATTGCCCTCCTACTTACCCTCCTTCTCCTGCCCTCTGGTATCTGTGTGCATGCCCCTGCTCCCTCCCTTTTTCCCCACCAAGTTCCATGAACCTGCCACTGCCCCACCTTTCTACTCTGAGTACCTTATTGAGCTGCCAATGTCCCTCCCACTTGCCCAGAATGGACAGATAGCTGTCACGTATCCCTGACCCCTCCAAGCTTCCTTCCATTGACGGATTTTCATGACCCTATCCGCTCCCTCCTGTCTTCCATGGTCCGTTTTGCTGCAACTGCTCCTCCTGCCCACTGGGCGTGGTGTGTTGGGAAATGCCTGCTTCATTCCCCTATCCTCACTTGTCTGTATCCAGCCCCTACCTCTCTCTCCCTTCTGCCATCCAAGGTCAGCTTTACTGCTACTATCCCTCCCACTTTCCATGGATGATCTTTTGTGGTGTCATTTCCCCTCCCATCTTCCTTGTGAGATATGCTTGCTGCCTCTGACTTCTGCCACCTTCCCTATGTTGTCTGTGTGCATGCCATTAAAGTCTCTCTTGTGTGTTCCATGGTGTGGTGTGTTTGAGGTGCCCATACAGCCTACCCTGTATTGTCAGGTTGGTTCATCTGCCCTTCCACCTTGCCCCCTGCTCTCCTTCTGCTATGTGGATACCTCTTCTCATCCCGATTGCTTCCGATGGTCCGTTGGGCTGCACTGCCCTCTCGATTGCCCTGTGTGCTATATGGTGCTTCTGCAACTCCTGGTAACTAACCTGTGAGGTTAGTTTGGTGCCCTCGCCCACTTCCCTCCTGCCCTTTATTTTCTGAATCCATGAACTTGGTAAGATGAAGAGTTTGAAAAAAAGAAATCTGGGGAATCGATTTTGTCCATTGACTTACATTGAAAATTGGGAGTTTTTTAGGTGGGAAACAATGAAAAGTCCTTTTGGGCTTAAAAACATTGTGACCCGAATCGTGTCTATTGGCATGTATGGTTGTACTGCCACTGCTTCTCCCTTCTGCCCTCAATGGTATATTGCATTGCCGTATCCTCTCTTACCTGCCCTACGTGGTTGGTTTGTTGTCCCTGCCTCTTCCCCCTAATTCCATGGTCCATTGTGCTACCACTACCCTTCCTGTCTGCCCAGCTTGGTCAATTTTCTGCCTTTGCCCCCTGCTTCCTGTCCTCAATTGTCCAAGCATATGCCCCTCACCTCTGCCATCCCAGAGTGTTCTAATGAACAACTAGATTGCTAACATCCTATGTTTATTAGAAAAGTGTGGCACGCCTGACTTCATCTTGCTGGAATCAAAACTGTAATACCTAAAGCATTTCCTTTACAAATATTAAACATGAGGCGGTCTTTTCACATAGAAATTATGGTTAGTCCTCTAAAGAAGTAATATGAGCACACATTTCTGAGTTCTCAAATAGCGACAAAGCGTTTTTAAATTATTTGCTATATCAATGTTTTTGCTTGCAGTTGTTCACTTGAAAACTTGTACCTAGGATAGAGGATATAGCATTACAGCCGGAGCTTTAGACTTTGCAACTGAAGAACCAGGTTTGAGTTTTGACTTCGGCTCAACATCCTATATTTCTGGGAAAATCACTTAATCTCCCCATGTCTAAAACCAAAATGAATTACTCCTCATGTAATGTACAATGCTCATTTAAAGCCAGTCAATATCTTTGGGTCAAGTCTGTGTTATATAAAACCCCAACAACCAAAAATGAAGCCTTTTTCACACTTCTGTCTTGGATATGCTTGGGCTACATTCGGATGATATTTGTGCTACATTTGAGTTCTTTTTTCTCTGGGGCCCATCTTGGAAGTTCTTCTGTTATGAAGCTCCCTCAGTTCCTCATTTACTGCAGAATCATCAGTAGAAAATTCTTTCAGTTTTCCACTTCGATTCCCTCAAGATAGCGGTCAGATTTGCTACACTCAGCATAAATTCAGAATGTTAGTAATCCAGTTCTGCATTAGAACACTATGATAAATCTGCTGATCACCAGGGAGTTAACTGGCAGTCTACTACTGGTGTTTAAAGTGCATGATTAATTCTGTATATTTTAATTAAATAGAAGAGTAAGATATTTGAGAACTCATTTAAAATGTGTCCGAATTCTACTTTTCACAGCACGAACCATAGTTTCTATAACAAAATGAACTACCTTGTCGTTTTTCTTTCCAAATGAAATGTTTTAAGTTTTACCAATTTGATTAACCCAAGATGGCTTCAGGTGTGCCACACTTTTGTCATAAGTAAGACGGCTCTAGTTGTTCTTTAGAACACTCTGGGAGGCTGATGTAGAACACTGGGTATCAACTGACAGGAGCTGCTGATGGAACATCATATTTACTGAGAATGTCTGACTTTATTTTCACATGCCCAAGAAAGATAGTGTTAATTTATGGAAAATATGTTCTCATTTTAGCTTCTCGAGCACTTTCCATAACCTCTAATAGAGCAGAGGATTTTTATGAGTAATTTATGACAATTAACACAAAAATGATTATGACTCTACTTCATATGGAAATAATAAACATGTGTTAAGCTCCACATTTAAAGAAAATGACATAACTTAGTTTTGATTTAGATACTGCATTGTAAAAGCATGCAGAATGTTAGAATAATTACATGTATATTTAATAAATAGATGTGAATTTTAAGACTTTAATGACGTGTTTTGTGATTTGATATTGAAACAAAATTAGTAACTGAGTAAAAAGTGTGAGAATTTAACGTTTCAAGTATTAGAGATAAATAACGCATTAAAATGAAATACAGCTCATGCACGATGAAATTGTGCTAAAATATAATTCTCGCATTGCATAGCATAATGTATGAACCTTTCAATTAAAAGTATTAATATCACTTCAATAATATCGCGATTAATTCATGTATGTATAGGGTACTCATAAAAACTTGAAAATGTCACTCAAATTTATTTTTTGTAAGTTTCTTTTGCACATCATACGTTACTAAACACACATGCTTAATGGCACATTAGAGGAACTATTTTACAAGATGCTAAACCCGTGTGGCACCTACTTTTCTTTTGTCATTTTCAGTGCACATGTTACACATTTTAATGCACTATTTATCTCTAATCTGTGAAACGTTACATTCTCACACATGATTTTTCCAGTTACTATTAGCTCATTGTCAAATTACACAATCACATCAATAAAGTGTTGAAATTCACAAATATTTATTAAATATAAATGTATTTATAACCTCATTCTAACAAGACTGTTAGTGCTTTAGTTGTTCTTTAGAACACTCTGGGAGGCTGAAGTAGAACACTGTGTATCAGCTGACAGGAGCTGCTGATGGAAATGAGAACTTCCTAGCTATAGTGAAGGAAACATTTAATTCTATTTAGGACGTGGATGTGAGGATTATGTATACATTTCTTCACTTTTTATTAATAGCAGAATTAAAGTTAAACGAATGAAAAACACAGTCCACACTACAACTCCCATGAGTCCTTTGGAGGAGTCCATGAAAGCGACAATACAATAGCAGTACAGTCCGTCCCAACATAAAATGTGGTCAGCAGTTGTTCATCTTTCTTTATGCAGGAAGTTAAGTCACACAGTGTTACTCAGTTTTGGAATCAGAGCCTACAAATAAAATAACCCATTAAGTTCATTCATTCAGAGGATCATTATTCACATTTTCGTGAATACCATTTACGCAGGATAAGCAGATTAGAAGAACATTTACTCAAAAGCTTGGTAAATATAAACATTACCTGTCAGGAACGTATATAACATATGAAATATAGTGAAACCAGTACAAAACATAACAAGGAAACATTATCATCAGATTGATACTTCCTGTTAGCCACCAGATGTGAGGTTCCATCAGTAATACCCAGGAAACAAAGGGATACTTACTGTAATACAGACCATCGGGCGGGCAGCATATACTCAATATGTACCTCGTGGGATAATTCTCGCCTCTATCTCCTTAATAGAAGTAAACGTTTTCTTCACTTTAGCTAGGACATTTCTTATTCTACAGGTGGACCCGAAGTGAGCATTATGCATGCTTAAAGCTTGCTTACCACCAAAGATGCGGCCTCATGAATTGGTTTGCAATAAAACCTCTTAAGGGTGGATTCTGAAGACCAATATCACACATTCAAAAATTTTTCCAACCTTCCGCCCAATTGAACAGCTTTGGAGGCCATCGCCCTCTTAGCTGAGTGAGCTCCAAAGTGGTGAATGTCGATCCCGGCTTATGCAACTATCCATCATACCCACCTGTCAATGGAAGGAGAAGATATTGCCCTGAATGTCTTCCTAAGAAATATCAGAAATTGTTTCTCACCTGGAGGTATAATCTCTGCTGTCATCTCATTTTAGGCCTTAAGACACCTTACTACACAAACCTTAGACCCACTTCAAAAGCAGGATAATGTACCGACCTGGTATTAGTTTTGGTCCTCCTAGAGATGATGAATGTTACCCCCTCTGGGGTAAATACTTGTGCTGTGATGTCTAGAGCTCTGATATCAGATAGTCTCTTGCAAGACATAAGACTGAGAAGCATGTCCAACTTTGTGGAAATCTCTTTCTTAGATAGGTATTGGTTATCTTGCCAGCCCATCAAAAGGTGCAACACCTGGTTCACACTCCACAAGTCTGATTATCGAGGCTCTGGGGAACAAGATATTTGAATACCTTTCAGCAATTTGCACACCCATTGGTAATCTCCGACTGGGGTGTTGTTAATGGGCAGGTGCCCTGTAGAGATCGCAGAGCGGAAGAAATTGACCATGCAAAAAGTTAGACCGGAGTCAGCCAGTTCCATGAGAAAATTCAGGACATCAGTAATTTGTCTCGCTACACACCAACATATCCATCATCTCCAAGCCAATCTGTATTGCTTGGTAGTCCCTGGGGCCCATGCCTGCTGGATGAGTCTTTCAGCATCATCTGAAAGCCTGCCATCGTGCCAGAAAATCCTCCATGTCATAAGCTGAAGGTGGCTCTGTAGTACCATAGGATGAGGACGGCCCAAGGGATGCTGCAGGATCTCGGGGAATGATGGAAGTCGAAGCGGTTCCATCCATAAGAGCTCCCGAAGGCAGGGGAACCATGCCTGAGATCTCCAGATCTGTGTCACCAGAATTAAAAATGCCTTCTGGTGTCGAACTTGAGCCTCCACTCTGGCTATTAGCAGAAAAGGTGGGAATGCGATAGCCAGCCCCCTCCTACTTTCCTGCAGAAAAGCATCTACTGCCTCAGCTCCCAGGTCCGGTCTCCAACTGACATACTGAGGAATCTGTGTGTTTAGTCTTGATGCAAACAGGTCCACAGGACATGGGCCCTACTGTCCCATCGGCCCATGAGATTACTGGGCTCAGTTTCCCATCGCTGATATCTTTGAACTGTCTAGGGGTTCCAGTCCGCCACCATATTCAGGCAACCCAGAAGAAATTCCCCCGTTACAGAGATCTGTTGTTCTAGGCAGTAGTGCCAGAAGTTCTTGGCCATCTCTGCCAGTACCCCCCAGTCGGTTGATATGCTGGTCCATGTGTTGTCTAACCTCAATAGCACACAGCAGCAAACTTTGTCCCCCGTCAAAGCGTGGATTACAAAGGAACCTGCTAGGAGTTCCAGACAGTTTATGTGTGTGTTCAATTTGTCCTCTGTCCATCATCCCCCCATGGAGACATCTCCACATCTGGCCCCCCAGCGCAGACGGCTGGCAACCAATTCTATCACCCAGCTGGGAGGGAATCAAAGATCACCCTCCAATTCCATGCTTCCATGTGGTCTGTCCACAATTGCAATTCTGTCCTGTCCTCGTCGGTCAACGAGATCAGCTCTGAGTAATTGAGTCCCATCCGGAGATGAGCTACTTTCAGCCGCTGTAGTGCTCGGTAGTGGAGCGGGCCTGGGAAGGTGGCTTAGATTGAAGACGATAATAAGCCAACAATCCTGGCTAACATGGATAGGCGTCCTTTGGCTTACACACCATCCAGTTGTTCGGAAAAACAGATCTACTAGGAGGTGGATGCCCCCATTTTGAAAGGGTGATATACCAGCAATTTGTTAAAGCTTCTGAGGTGTATCACCGGTCGAAACCCTTTGCCTTTCTTTACTATCAAAAAGAGATTGCTCATGAAAACCAGAGGCTACAGGATCGACCTCCGAATTGCTCCCTTCGAAGGAAGATCCTGTACCTCAAAGTTGATCAGCGCGATATCTAAAACACTAAGGGGCGCAGTTTGGATGAGTAGATTGAAGTTCAGTAGAATTCTATGTGATAGCCCCTTACCATTTCCAGGACCCTGCGGTCCAACTTGATCTCTTCCTACTTGTGCGTAAATAACTATAGTCTCCCTCCTAACTCCTAACTCTTGAGGGAAAGAAAGGGTATTTTTTAGCATTAAAACCTCCTGGGGCAATAGCTCCACCTCCGGCTCGGTTGGCTCTGCCTCTTCCAGTTCATTAGTTAGGGTAGAAGGTGCCCTGTCTGCCTCATTCCAACCGTTGTTTCAGTGGGTTTGGCCTCTGTAGGAGTCTGTCTGGGACCCCTGCTTGGAGGAACGACCCATGCCTCTTCTGGCCCCGGTGAAAACCTTCCCTCAGAAAATATTTTTTGATGGAGACCTGTACCTTATCAAGGGCTGAAAAGGTAGCTACAAATTTACCCAGCTCCTTCAGGAAAGGGTCCTCAAGCAAGTTACCCTTTGCTAAGGCCCCGGCTTCACATGAGGAGAGCTCTCCTAGCTTTGGGTCTATTTTTAAAAGAAGGGAACGTCTCCTTCCAGCTGACAAGGCAAAATTGGCATTGTCAAAAAGGCACATTGCCTGTTGTGCCCAACCAGCTACGATATCTACAGTTAAGGGTTATCCTGATTGCTTACATTGTTCAGCTAGTTCTATATTTTGGTATATGGGCCCACCACACCATGTAGCTTGTCTTGACACACCCTCCAGAAGCGGACAATACCGTTCTTTGGGTCCTTCGTGTAATTGGAAAAAAACATACACATCTTGGGTCAATGTCAGGGGTGGCGCCATCTTTCCTTCTATGGATGGTCCAGGGCACTCACCCTAAAGGTGGGACCGGGCTTCTTTGTCCGTAGGTTGGTGTATTTTTTGGGCCACATATTCTGCCATCTTTGGGTCTTGGAGGCCTTCGGAGGATCACGATGATATATCACCTCTGACTCAAACATGTTGGACGAAAGAGTATCCTCTACAAAGGGACTGGAGGTGCGCAGCACAAGAGAAGCCGATGTTCGAGGCTAGAGGGTGTCCGGCTAAACTCTGTAAGGGTTTGGGGCAAATGGCTGTGGCAGATAGAATAAATATGTCTTATTCTAATAACTGTGTGCACTGCATGGGACTCTGTGGGGTCATAATTTGTACACTCATCCTCCTGTATATGTAGGGTGGAGATGTCTTATAACTGCTGTAATATACTGTGCTTGATTATTGCTGGTGCCTTTTTGTTCAAACACTAATAAAATTGATTATCAAAAAAAGATCGCCTATCATGCTTTTCATCATCAAGGCCCAAAATGTCTTGCATCGCTATTCCAACATTATGTCCTCTTGAAAGACTAACGGTCCACTTCAGACATGTTTCTCACTGTCCCTCCATTAAGTCAGTCAAGAAGTGGAGGCTGGTCCTTCTCTGTTCTAGCCGGTGCTATTTGGAATTAGCTTACGCTTGGGCTGCTCAAGATGCCACATGAATCAGCCTTTCATAAAGCTTTAAAAACTCTCCTATTCACATCTTCGCTCAGTAGCTATTTCCGTTTTCCTTACATTTCTGAACTCTAGTACCGGGACACTCCTCGGAGAAGGCCAGCACTTTATAAATCTCAATATTCATTCATTCATTCTTATTCTAGGCCATATTTAGATGATTTAAGTCTGTCTACACAGATTGCACACTCTCAAAACCCCAGTGAATGTTTTTACCTTGCTAGTATTCCACCATGGGACTTGTTAGATGCATTTACATCTCTGCTGAATGTGCTTAAGCCATAAACTACCTAAACATTCTGTCCTAACAACTTAAGTGAGCAAGCTTTACTAAGTGTTTGCTGGTTGTTAATTCCTGAGAGACAGAGTGTTAGACCTGTCAGCCCTAGGGTGGTCTTTCCCAGTGTTTTTTTTGCCCTTGCCTCATTTTTCCCACCATTTTTTTGTTGGCCCTTAGGTCTTCGGGTACCTTTTCATGGCTAATCTATGTTAGGGTGCAGGTGCTCTCTACTTCAAACATGGCTGCCACTGGCCCCTGCTACTGCAGCGTGGTCTTTTAGTGTAGCACCCTAGCTGCCAGGAGCTGGCTGGATCCCCATACAATGTTGCAATGCCAGCCTCCCATCCCCTGTCCATAGGTAGAGTGGGGAAGCTCCTGGAACCTTCCAGAAGAAAGGCGGAGCTGATGTTTGCCGCCTTAGAGAGTGGTCACCTGACCTGGGCATACTTAAACAAGGGAGGGAACTTTTTCTAGTCAGTTGGGGCATCACTGACCTGGGGAACCCACGCAGGAGTTTTAGGCGGGAGGGCCTAGTTAGGAACTTATGCTACTGGGAGTGACAGGATTTAGGTGCTGCCTCTTAAGCTGAGTGAGGTGTCCTAGACTAGCCCCCTGATCTGGTCCAGCGGTAGGGAACCCCAGGGTCCATCTGCAGTGACTGAGGAAAACTCATCCAGCCTCCAACTCACCCCCCCTCTCTCTTCAAGAAACCATCACATAAGGGCGCAGAACCATCCAAGCGCCAGGAAGACTACTTTCCTTTGACTAGAGACTGCTGGGGGATCGACCAGGTACTGGACTGTGCTTCCCTGCGCACCCCCTGCCTGCAGTGGGCCCTCCTTGCCCCACTTGTCTCCCCCTGACTGAACTGCGTTGCTGTCCATTCTGCCTGCAGTCCTTGCCAAGTTGTGTGGAAAGCGCTATATTCTGCTCCCTCTGTGCCCCAGTGCTGTTCTGACTGAGCTAGTTGCATTCCTGACTGGAATTCTTCTCCAGCGCTGTAGCCTGACCCCTCTCTCTGTCAAGCACTGGTTCATAACTGCCTAGAATACCAAGTGCTCCCCTGAGCTATCTGAACTGCCCCCCACGAGTAGCGCTGCAGCGCCTGAACGCCACCTTCACGAGGTGCCATTGAACCCTTTCTCACCGCCGCAGCCCGGAGCTGGTCGTGCCGTCTGAGGCGCCTGGGGAGACCTACTCGTCATCGCTGCTCCGGCGCCGCTCTTGCATCACCCCCGGGGCGCTGCCGGCCTGCCCGCGCGGCTGCCTGCCGTCGCGCTGTGACCCGCGCCGGCTGTGATTTCCCCCTCGGCGGCCCCGTATGCTAGGAGAGGGCCACCGCATCAAGTGAACCAGGCCGCGGTAGGCCTGAAGCCAGAGTGTGCCTCACGTGACCGGGGAGCTCCTCCCCCCGCCCCTGAGCGCCGCGCTGCCATTGGCTCTGGCTGGCGCGCCCTCGAGGCGGGCGACGCGGTTGGCGGGAACAGCCCCGGCCCCTGCTCTGATTGATCCCCGGGCCGGAGCTGTGCCTGAAGGCCCGGAGAAGGCCTGGACTTGTCGCGGAGGGGGCCGTGGAGCCAGGAAGCCCCCTCCGATCTGCCCCCAATGCTGGTCTCGTCTCGTCCCCGGCGCTGGTGCCCCGAAGCTGTACCTGCACCGCACCGGGCCGAGTGAGGCCCCGGGAGGGTTGGTACCCCTCTCCTGCAGCAGTACCTGCGCAAGGGCCCCGGAGGGACAAAAAACCTAAGGTTACCCCCCCGGGGAGGAGGGCGGAAGGCCGGTTTTAGGCCCCGAGTTCGCCCCTCCCCCGGGGAACACTGTGACTGGGCCCTGTAGGCCCCATTGAGCCACAAGCAGTCGTGAGGCCTGATTTACGCATGAGGTGTGCTGGGGCCAAATAACTGTACATGCCTGAAGAGCAGGCCCTATTGAATTAACTGTTTCCAGCCCCTTGGTGATAAGATCGTTCAGGTCGTTGACTGTTGGTGCATGGTAGCCGTCTTATGCTGCCTGTACTGCTCATGCTTGCTGATATGTTTTCAAGCCTGCTGATGAAGTGGTGATCTTTTTCCCTGTACTGAATTTCTTGCAGGAGCGGGCTTCTACAGTTCCTGATGGGGTTACATCCTGATCCCTAGTGATTCATTCCAGTACTATTTTAATGATCTGACTTTGGTTACAAAACTGTTGATATTTACAAGAGGAAATGCTCATAATTGCTTCCTGAATGCTAGTCCATGGTTTATGAAGGTACCCTTTTAGCCTGCTGAAGAGTATAATGCGACAGGCTGTGTTATTTGATGTTTTCTATTGTACTGAGAATACTTAATGAAATGCTTTAATGAGGTACTTTAATGGAATGCTATTGATTTGCTAATGCATTCATTGCTTTGATCTAAAACCTATATAAAAGATCTTGATTTTCAAACACAACTACTGGTGTGGTCTCCATTATTGCGCCCACTTCGTGTCTCAGTGGATGAGTGTGTTAAGTGGCTGCTTTACATGCAAGCCCCTGGCTGCCTTCCTGCTCGAGCCAAGCTACCCCCCGGAGAACTGGTGGTCCCAGTTCTTACACAGAGGATGTAAAGAAATATTGCCTATGTTTAATAGAGCATATTCTGGAGCAAGTAGACTCCCCATTGATTGTGAAAGGAAAGAGACCTCCCTTTTTGGGTAAAGTGCAAGGGGCTTTAAATAATTCACCCACCCAGAGCACCAAGGCGGTAAGCAAAACCACATGTACGCGAACAAATGCCAGAGGGCATCAAGGCGCGAATGAGGCTAGTCTAACTCAGCGCAAGAGCATCATCCCTACACTAAAATGACATAACGAGGCAAAAAGCCAGGTCTTCAATGACTTACAGAAAGGAAACTGAGCATACAGGCAAGAGATGGATTGAGGGAGGGTATTCCAAAGCTTAGATGCCGTCTCAGCAAAGGCTCTCACTCCCCATCTTGCCCTCCGAAACCTAGGAATAACCAACAGGTTATAACCAGCAGAGCGCAACTATCTAGTCTGAACATACCATTGAAATAGATGCTTACCTCCCTCAGGGCCTGAGTTGTGAAGTGCCTTATGAATAATGCATAAGGCCTTAAATGCAATTCTGTTGGCAGCCGAGAACTAATGCAGCTTCTGAATAACAGCAGAGATGGAATGTTATTTAGGAAGATCCAAAACAAGTCTTGCTGCAGCATTTTGGACAAGCTACAACTACTCAATGGCTCTCTTATTAATGTCCTGGTAGCAGGAGTTACAATGATCCTTCCTGGACATATTCAGTGCCTCAGTGAAAAAGAAAAGATGAATAGTTACCTACAGTAGTTTGATGCACTTTGTTTTGCCAGTGGTACCTCTCCCATTGATCAGAACAGTAGTGGATGCCAGAGATTCACAACATACATCCAGGGCCGGCTTTAGCATTGGTGGCTCCCTGTGAGACAATGTCTGTTGGTGACCCTGAATGACCACCTCTGCCACAGATTCCCTCACTACCACCATTTGACAGTGCGTCTCAAGTCTCCATAAACACTGTCTCAGATTAATTTAGTTTTATAGCACCAATCATACAAGTTTAAGGTGTCTGAACACTTTACATCACACACACATTGCGCAGAGACAATCATACATGTGTAAATCAGTGTATAGGAAATGTTACATAAGACAGAGGCCTACAAGGTGTAGGAGTCACATGTCATCCATTCTGGTAGGCAGTATACTTTGAGTCCCTGGTCTGGAAAAACGCAAATTCAGAAATTAAAATCTAACATCATTGTTAGTTTTTTTTTAATAACAATAATAATTGATTTCTACCTAAATGAACCCTTTTTGCAATATTAGGATAACAAAAGACTGGGTAAAAAACACATAGCTGTAATACATACCTTGCAGTTTGCATGCAGCTCTTTGATGACAGTTAATATGTAAGATTTTAACTTATAAACTGCAAGTAATGAAAGGATCTCTCTGAGTAAAGCGGTAACCCATTGACCAATTTATATTATATGCACTTTGTGATCTGAGTGGGACACGTTCTTTGCAGCAGGCACATTAACCCTCTGCACTACGAGTCAAAGTTTCTTAGACAAAACTCAGTTTTCTTCCCAGGAAGAACATTCATCAAATGAGTTCTCTTGACATTTTTATTGATGGAACTAGGAACAAGGCATAACGTGCTTATAGAACAATAAACATGGCGCCCCTGCCCCAAGTCAGCACCCGGTGCGATGACACGGATCGCACCGCCCAAGAGCAGGCCCAGCATGCATCCATGAGGGAAAGAGCCAGAAGCCAGACCTATTATCTTCATAAAGCTAGAGAACCTGGCATATGCTGGTTAGTGTATCTGTAAGAAAGTGGGTTATTAGTTGGAGTGGATGTGAGTCTTCCACAAGGTCCAAGGCTCCTAATTTGTCCAAGTAAAAGACAGTTTCAATCATTTAAATGTCGGCTCCTAGTAGCTATGCCATAGAACAGACAGGCTTGACAGAAGGAAATACATAAAGAATTTAATAGTAACAAAACAGTTAAAAAGTTAAACCATAACACAATGAAAACCCCATAAGTAATTTAGTAAAAGAGAGAAAAAAGACATCCGAAAATGCCAAAAACCCAATAAGGAAAATCAGCGATAGGATTTTTTAAAGATTTAAAGTGTTGTATATCGTTTTAGATTCCGAATGGATTTTCTCAATTCATGCCCTTATATGGGTACAAATCACGCTGTCCTTATATACTTTTAACGAAGGAGAAGAAGTAACAATAGCTTACAAATCACACTTGTACACACAAGCACAAATGAAATTAATTTCTACGGAAAAAATTCTGACAGCGGTTCAAACTGCAGTAGTAAAAAAGAAAGCCCTCGCACAGGGTAAGCGCATTATGTTCATTACACCTATACCTGCCTTAGAGGCAGTGATGAAAGCGAGCATTCCTAATGCTAAAGCTTTACATCCGAGATTAATACAATGGGTTAATTATCTTGCTGCAACAGACGTTGAATACGTTTTTGATCCATATTTGAAAACACAAGAATGTCCTCTGCCTACTGAAATTCTGCCTCTAGAGCAGTATGAATGTATAATTTATACTGACGGATCAGCACAGCCCGCTACGGAGGGTAAAGAAGCATACGGTGCTGTGTGCGTGATCGTTAAAGGTCGCTGGCGAGATGGCAAATTCCGACCAATGGTAACTAAACTCATTCTCTAGGAGATTGTACAACTCAGGGAGCTGAACTAAGGCATTCAAGATGGTACTTGAAAATAAAGATCGCAAATTCCCCACACTCATAGGGGTCGATTCTGATTCGGGAAACGAATCCGTACGACGATTCGTATTCGTAGCCATTTCCGTACGAATCATAGTAATCCGTCTGAATCGCGTAGTAGGATCCGTTCGCTCGAAATGCGTACGAATCTTCGCAAACCTTACGAAAGTCAAGGGTGAGTCTGTACGATATAGACCCGCACAGTAAACCGTACGAATCGTAAACATGCCGCACGACCCGCCAAGTACGATCCGGACCGGGGAATGGGGACGCGATTTGTACGGATACGTCGGGTATGAGCAATTCGTATGGAGATCTACACTATCGCATAAGCACCGTACCCCTAAATTCAAGGGGAGTACGCAGGGGGTGTACATACCATACACGTACGACCTTAGGGGGTACGGACCGTACCCCTATGCACCGTATACCTACATTCATGGGGGGTACGCACGGGGACATAGGCACCGTACCCCTGTAATCCAGGGGTGTACGCACCGTACCCCGATGCACCGTACCCCTGCAATGATGGGGTGTACGCACCGTACACGGGGGGCCCGTTCCGTACGCATTTCGAGCCAAAATCTGGTTTTCTGGACGATTTAAACTCCCGTAGCAAAAGCGTCGTACGGAGTGCTGTTGACACGAATCGTACTTGCTGGGTCGGAAAAAGCTGCTTCGAACTGTACGGACATCGCGTACTGCGTGTTCCGAATACGATTCGTACCGATCATTGAGTCGTACCGTCTTTGGTACGAATCGTACGGAGAACTGCATTGGGTACACATCGTACTACATCGTACGTACGGGTACGGTTCTCCGTACGATTCGTATGGGAAAAAGTCTCCTTACAACGATTCGGATGGAATTTTACTGAATCTGAATCGGCCCCATAGTGTGCGATTGATATCATTGTGTTCAATCTTACAATGAATACTTGCAGAACTGGATTCAAAACGGTTACAAAGATGCAAAGGGTGGCACAATCAAGCATAAGTTGCTTTGGGAACAAATAGTTCAGGTACAACAAGAACTACAAAACACTAACGTGATACATACACTGAGTCATCAACATGATGGTGATCTGTTCCCGATTCATGCCCTTATATAGGTACAAATCACGCTGACCTTATATAGGCATAAGAATCAAGCCCTTATTTAGGCGTAGCCCATGCTATCCAAGTACAGGCATGGCTACTTCCATCCGTTCACCAAACGTCACAACGATTTCTTTGAAAACCAGCTTAAGCAGTTAGGGACTTCCCCTTGCTTGAATATTGATTTCTCCAAGAACTTCGTTAGTCTTACAATGAACAACTATTCCCCAGGGGTTCATTCATGATGTTCATATGCCCGACTTTACGTTAATGATGGCATTCCTAAACACCTTCAAGGTATAAATACACCTTCACTTGCTATGGCAAAGCATGGTGGTTCGGAGCAGTTTGACGACCTACTTGCCCGACGCAGCTCGCTAAAGCAAGTGCCTAAGGAAGCCGACTCTCCAGCAGATGCACTGATCAGGAAGCTGCCCTCCTCTGCTGAGAAATCCAGCTCCAGTGTTTCTGACTCCTCTTGCGGGGTGTTGGGAAATCGAGTCCCGAGACAGAGATACCAGACCTCCTTCATTCTAAGATATGGAGCTGATTAGAACCTAGAGAAACCTCTGGTAGATTCTTGGCAAAAACTAAATCTATGCTAAAGACCATACTTACTTCTTCCCTCGTACTAGACTTAGGTCAGGTACATTGGGGTAGGCGTATTTTAGAAGCACCAGCTGAGTATTTTAGCCTGTGTATTTATGTATGTATTTTTATATGGCTTAGAAACCATACAATGGTCTCACAGTATTATTTTATGATACTATTCTTGCTGTACGCATTATACTTTGCATTCTGTCTAACTATTGTAGCAGTTCACCTCTCTTGCATGAGAAAGAAGACTGTTCAATAAACCCTTTTTATCGAAAACGCCTGTCTCTCTATTTTCTCTGCAACTCTGTAGAAACGAACCATGCACAACTGACTGAGTGAAATACTTATCTTCTTCTTATCATCTTTATTTTGGCAGCATGTGCCATAAAAGGTACAGATACCATACAATATAAAACAGTAACTATTAAGATATGTACAGGCATAAAAACATAAGACACAATATGCAAATATAGACATTCTCAAACTATCTAACTCGGGATTTTTCGTTGTGACAATTTTATTTTATAAGTCCCCATTTAAAAAATATCTCCTCTTGTGCCAAACAGACCCCATATGACCAGAGAGATCAGTCTTTAAAACCCTATAAGCTTGCATGCAGCGGGAGAAGCCCAAGTTTTTGCACAGTGGAACAATCCATTTTCTCCGCGCCTGGACATACGCTTTACAAAAAAACAATATGTGCAAACCAGTTTCTTGGTCGGATTTGCATCCGGGGCAAAAAGACGGGGATGAATCGGCCCGTTTACTAGTAAGGGCGCGTAACGGTAAACTACCATACCTCCATTGAAGGTACAGTTTCCTAATTGATGTTGGAGCTATGATGTCTAGTGCAGTTTCAAACCTATATCTGTCCTTAATTATTAAAAAAGATGACGTTAAGGTGCCGTGAGAAGTTCCTTGCATATGGCTAGCCAGTTTGGTTTCCTGGTACTGGATGATAAGCTGCCTCCTTGTAATCCCGGGACAAGATCCCAGCGGGTAAGACCATAGGGTGGGAATCCCCAGTTTGATTCGTTCTTTCTTAATAAAATTTAGCCAGGGGATTTTCCCGATGTTTGGGAAAGCAAGAATTTCTTGCAATTCTGCCCTATAGTTGACTAGCTCAGGAACTGTCCAAATCCTACGCCAGAATAACAGTGGCCGCAGACCCATGTCTTCGTCCAGAGGTCTCAGGGCCATGTCAAGTCTAATAGGCAGCAAGGGTGTGCTGGAAGGAAGTAATAGCAGTTTTCTAATAAAATTGTTCTCGATTACTACCAGATCACGATTGCACGTGTGGCCCCAGAGTTCACTACCATACTTAGCCGCTCCCCTGGCTTGCGCTCTGTAAATCTCTAAAGCGGGGCCCACCGGCTTAAAAGTGGATTTATTCTTGGTGACTAACTTGGTGATTCCGCCTGCTATTTGGGCCGCTGGGGGTCTTATCTATTGTTTCCACGACTATGAAGGTAGTTATTACAGTCCTAGGGAAACAGAGTTGTTATGTTTATGCGATTGTCAGAAGCTAATCCCTTCTTGTGAATTCGAGAAATTTTCTAGTGACCTCTGAGCTAGCTAGCACTAAGTTTAGTATATTCGATAGAGTCCTACTGACCTAAGTCCTACGTCATATCTTTAGGATATACTATTCCAGAGCATATAGGGAATATACAGCCAGATTCATCAACGGAAAATCGGCTCGCAAAGGGCCAGATTCTGAGAATCTGGCCCTTTGCGAGCGCAATTTTTGCATTTGGAATTTATCACCCCAAATGCAAAAATCGCAAATTGCGAAATCGCTAAATAGCGAGGAATTGCATTTAAGGAATCTCTATTTGAAATTCCTTAAATGCAATTCATGAACCATTTTAGAATTGCGAGATCGCTATTTTTGGCCGCTATTTACCGCGAAGTCTGACTTTGGACATGTGTGTGTGCAACATCAGTCTACATTTACATTTCAGGGGTGCTACAGGGTGTCCTTTGGACACCCCTGGCACCCTTGAAATCGCATCCTTATTTGCGATGAGCAATTTGCTAATCGCAAATAAGGAAGCTGTAGAAATCACAAATAATATTGCGAATTCTGCATGAATTCCGTTTTGCGAGTCTTTAATAGCGATTCCTTAATAATCTCTATTAAGGACTCGCAAAAGAGGACAATGAAGAATCTGGGGAATAGTAACTACACTACAAAAGTACAACATGCTAGGAAAAAGTAAACCAGAATGTAGGCACAATTTCAGAATGACGGCGAGGGAGCACGGGTCAGATACATCAAACGGTTCATCCGAGTCAAAGATTTTACCTTCTGATTTATTGTCTCAAATTGAAGCTGCAATCCTTCAGCAGGAAAATGCTGCAGAATGTATCAGCCAAAGTTGTCTCAAATTCGGATAGCCACCGAGTTAGGGCCTCCTAAGGTTGTTGGCTTTAGCAGGAAAAGCTCAGAGTGGGAGCAATTCATATTTCACTGCTGATAGTCCTCGTTTCAGGGGGATATTTTTCGTGCCATCACCTAGTTAAGAGTTCTACTTTCAGGCTTATTGCCTGAGTTAGTGTTTGAGGGACAGAGAAAAGGATGACAGGGTAGCAGAGGACTTTACCCTTGCCACCCTACCATTAGTACACCCACTACATTAGGAGAAGTCTGCCGGCTTTGCAGATATATCTATAGATTGGCATGAACTGCTCTTGTGGAAGTTCCTGCCAATGAGGGAAAAGTTTAACTTTCGGCCTTCAAACTTTTCTAAAGCTTTTTATTTTCAAATACAAACTCTCAAAGCAGGAGTATTTAAAAGAAAAAACATTAAAACTAAAGACACCCACACCATTGGAGTGTTCTCCCACAGTGTGGCAATCTTTTGTTTATATTTAGTGTCCTTTGTTGGAGAATAAAATATACTGCCATCCACCTACCCACTCTAAAAATAGAGTAGATTATCAGATGGCTTAGCTGCCTCAGGTCAACAGGAGAAAGTTTGAGTAAATTGTACTCTGTCAGTGTAAATCTGGCAGGTAGTCCACCTCTATATCAGATGAGCAGACCAAGGGATTGGAAGAAAGGGTACTTGTCGCTGCTGTGATGGAGTATCCTCTCTGCCAAGCTCTATATCAACCCCTTCTTTTATGGAGCTCAAAATCTTCCAGTGGGACATGCCTGAAGTTGTATCTGACGAAGTTGCATTGAAGGTGTGAAGTCCCATTGACTCCCAAAGTTCTTGGGAGTCAAAAAAGTTCAGAATTTCTGGGGCATCTCCTCATGGTAAATTATAAAGTCCTCAAGACCTCAGAGATACCACTTAGGCACAAGACCCACTTCATCAGAGGCCAAGAGCAGGTTCAGGTCCAGTTTCAGTCACTATTAGTCAGCTGGGCACTTCAGGAAATGGGCCTCTTGCAGCTTCTTGTGTCCCTGTAGCCACACTGGGGGTCAGCCAACTGAACCTTGGAGTCCACATCTTAGACCTGGGCAATAGTGGGAGCAGGTCCAGCACTTCATGTCATTAAACAGGTCTCAAATAGTAGTTCGGACCACTATAATGCGCTGTGGGTGAGATATAAAGTTTGGAGATTTATTAGTCATTGAGTGGGGGTGACTTCTAGACACTCTTCAGCCAATGAGAAATAGTCTCTGGGAGCAACACTTATCACTTTTACAGCGCATCCTGTTTGCCTTACTGTAAACTATTGCACGTTACACCTCTGTAAGAGAAATTCAAGATAGCACAGGCCTTCTGCACCTGAAGGGAGCCTGTGGGCCAGCCATGGTGTGTTTAGAGTAATGAGCAGTCCAGCCCTCACCAGGTACCCCAATCCGGTCTGGCACAGTGCCTCTCCCACTGTTCTGGTGACCAACTGGCTATAGAGGGCTTCAATTCTTCCCTTACACTTACCAGTGAATGGACAGACATTACCCTGGTCTCTTTCAGAGTAATGAAGATCCTGTTACATACCCATCTGTCCTTCCTGGAATGGGATGAGTCCCCTTTCTTACCCCAGGTCATCCAGCTAGCAAGTATAAGCCTTGATCTTACTTTGGGAGTAGCTGTCACGCCACAAAAGCAGGCACGGGCAGGCCATCTGCTATTTGGATCTGAAAGAGACACGTTAGTATTAGATTCCTTACCTTAGAATATCCCCAGGCGTCAGACTGGATCCGGATTTTTTTGCGTAGCAGTACCCTTGCGCGTCGGTAGGCGTCGTCTGCGGCTCCGCGTCCGTCGTCGGCGTCGTGGGCGCCGTGATGACGTCATCGGAGTACTTAGACGCCGCCTCCGCGTGCTGACATCAGTTCTTCTTTTTTCCGCGCCAGCAAGCGCAGATCTGGAAAAAGCAGTAACCCTACTCACTTTTTGACTAACTTTTTGATAATTTTTGATTGCTTTTCGAAGTCTCTCGACTCCGAACGCTGCCGTAGGGATGCCCGGCTTCAAGCACTGTGACGATTGCGACCGCCTGATGTCGGTCACGGATCCTCACCGCGTGTGTTTATCTTGTTTGGGCGTCGACCACGACGACAAGGCCTGCTCCGACTGCCGGGCCCTCTCTTCGAAAGACAGGCGGGAGCGGTCCCGCAGGCGCCTTGAGCTCCGGCAGTCGGTCCCGCGCCGTGAGAGGTCCCGATCCCATGGGAGGTCGAGGGACAGGTCGCGGGCTCGGAGCCACCACAGCTCCGAGAGTAGGCCGCACTCCTCCGGGTCGAAGTCGTCGTCAGGTAAGAGGCGCAAGAAGTCCAAGCGGCGTCATCGCTCCTCGGACTCCCCCCGACGCTCGCGCGATGCGGCCGGGGGTTCGGGTGACACCCCCCACGCGGCTCCGTCGGAGTCGCGGGCGCCGCGTGCAGCTCCACACCCTCCAGTCCCTGGGCTGAACGCGTCGCATCAGGAGATCGAGCGCTTCCTCATGGCCATGAGGAAACTCTCTCCTCCGACGGGCTCCACGGCGCCTCCGGGCCCAGTGGACCCATCTGGGGGCCCTAGCGGGTCGGCGGCTCCGGCCCCGACGCCGTCGGGTGCTTCGGCCCCGACGCCGCTGACGCCTTCGGGCCCGGCGCCGCAGGCCCCCGTTATCCCGACGCCGCCGGCGCCGAGGGCCCGGCGCCGAGGGGTCCAGTTGTTCCGACGCCGCCGGCGCCTTCGGGTCCGGCGCCGCAGGACGCCGCTGGTCCTCCTTCGGGATCTGGTTCGTCGCCGGTGGATCTCACGACCTCCCCGGCGTCGGACCCTCAGGTGTCGCCTCCGGCGCCGTCCTCGGGCGGCGCCGGCCCCGGTCCTACCTTCGTTCCTGTTCAGCCGTCGGGACGGCCCCGATGGGCGCCGCTCCAGACGTCGTTTGGTGAATTTCACTTTTATGAACAGGCCCCATTGGTTGAGAGCCCTGAATTTCAGGAGATGGGTGATGAAGAGGACTGGGAGGGGTCTGAAGACCCTCTGACCAGAGAGTGTCAGTCTCATGAGGACTGGACAGGAGACCTGGGGGAGGCCAGTGGCCTGGACACCTCTCCAGACACTGGTTTTGTCTCCCCTCCTACCGTGGCTTCGGAGGAGGGGGCAACATATAGTGTGGTGCTGATGAGGGCTGCCAAGGCCTTGGGCTTTGAGCTCCCCGTCGCGGCCGTGAGGACTAATCTCCTCACTGAGGTCCTTAAACCGCAGTCAAGCTCGGCCGAGCCTCTGCTGCCCTTTAATGAGGCCTTGACCGACGTTCTTCTGGGCACTTGGTCCAAGCCCGCTACGGGTTCGCCCATAGATAGGAACGTGGCCAGACGCCACCGCCCAGCCCCGGGCGACCCATGTTTCCTGTCCTCCCACCCTACCCCCGAGAGCCTGGTCATCCAGGCCTCCAATTCCCAGACCGCATTCCCGTCGGCCCCGCCGGACAGGGAATATAAGAGGTATGACCAGTATGGGAAGAAGATCTTCTCATCCCTTAGTCTAGGCCTGCGGTCTTCCAACACCGCCTGCCTCTTGGGACGTTACACCCACTCTGTGTGGGATAAGGTCGCGGAAGTGCTGCCAGAGTGTCCATTGGAGGTACGGGCCAAACTCGGCCAAGCCCTTGTGGAGGGCCGGGATGCAGCCAAGTATTCTATCAGGTGTGGGCTGGATACCACCGACTCGCTAGGTAGAGCGATGGCAACGACGGTGGCGGTCAGAGCACACTCATAGACATGCCGTTCGATGGCCGTCGCCTCTTTGGCGACAAGGCAGACCATGCGCTTGAGCGCTTTAAGGACTCCAGGGCTACGGCCAAGTCCTTGGGCCTCTCGGGCCAGCGCCAGCAATCGGCTGCCTTTCACTCCTTTCATGGCCACGGAAGGGGTGCACCCACACGCGCCGCCAGCCACGCTCCGCAGGGCAATACCCAACGCGGTGGCGGCCGTGGGAACCGCCGTCCGGGCGGTTGGGGCAGCGGCGAGGTCAGTCCACCCCTTCCCCCGCAGCATCCGCCTCAAAACCCTCCTAGTCCGTGCTTTCAGGCCCATGTGACGCCAGTGGGGGGCAGGGTTCGCCATCACCACCTCCACTGGCGCACCGTCACGTCGGACAGGTGGGTGCTGCAAATCGTCCGAAGGGGCTACTCCCTCCCCTTCGTGGCGACTCCTCCAGCCATGCCACCGCAGAACCACCGTGTGTCGGGGGATCATTTGCGACTTCTGCGGGAGGAAGTTACGGCCCTCTTGGCCAAGGGGGCCATCGAGCGCGTTCCTGGGCCAGAAGTAGGGTGTGGTTGCTACTCCCACTACTTTCTGGTACCCAAGAAGGGCAAAGGGGGCCTACGCCCTATCTTGGACCTAAGGAACGTCAACGGCTTCCTCCGGAAGGAGAAGTTCAAGATGCTGACACTGGCTCAGGTCCTGGCTGCCCTGGACCCAGGAGACTGGATGGTAGCGTTGGACTTGCAGGACACTTACTTTCATATCCCCGTCCTGCCTGCCCACCGGCGCTACCTGCGGTTCATGGTTGGCCACGAGCACTTTCAATTTACCGTGCTCCCCTTCGGCATTACCAGCGCCCCACGGGTGTTCACAAAGGTGATGGCGGTGGTCGCAGCTCATCTGCGCAGGTTAGGGGTTTCAGTCTTCCCCTACCTCGACGACTGGTTGTTGAAGGCGGGCTCCCCCCACACAGTCGTCAGCCACCTCCAGACGACGGCAGACCTCCTGCACCAGCTGGGGTTCTCCATCAATGTGCCGAAGTCGCACCTGTGCCCCTCTCAGAAGCTCCTCTTCATCGGAGCGGTTCTGGACTCGGCGCGGTCTCGGGTTTATCCGCCCGAACAGCGGGTCTGGGATATTCAGGCTCTGATTCCCATCTTTCAGCCGTTATCCCGGGTTTCGGTCAGGTTGACGCTGCGGCTTCAGGGGCTGCTGGCCTCCTGCATCCTTCTGGTGCATCACGCCAGGTGGCGGATGCGGGCTCTGCAGTGGGACCTGAAGTTTCAGTGGGCCCAGCATCAGGGCAACCTGTCCGACCACGTCCTGATCTTGGAGGGCACTGCGAGACAGCTGCAGTGGTGGCTTACGGACCGCGATTGGGTCAGCGGCAGATCCCTCTCCCTTCCCCAACCGGAGCACGTAGTTGTGACGGACGTGTCCCTCCAGGGCTGGGGAGGCCACATGGGAGAGGCGGAGATCAGAGGCCTCTGGTCTCCGGCGGAGACCCGGCTCCACATCAACCTGTTGGAGCTCAGGGCGATTAGTCTGGCACTGAAGGCATTCCTCCCCTCTGTCCGGGGGAGTGTAGTGCAGGTGTTCACGAACAACACCACCGCCATGTGGTACTGCAACAAACAAGGCGGGGTGGGGTCGTGGATCCTTTGTCAAGAGGCTCTTCGCCTTTGGCAATGGCTGGAACGCCAGGGTGTGACCCTGGTGGCTCAACACCTGGCAGGTTCTCTGAACGCCAGGGCGGATGAGCTCAGCCGTCGGTGCATGATGAATCACGAATGGCGTGGCGCAAGGCCTCTTTCAGCGATGGGGAGAGCCTTGGTTAGATCTATTTGCCGCCGACGAGAACGCGCAATGTCATCAGTTCTGCACGTTGGAATTTCCAAGGCGGCACTCGCTCGGAGACGCTTTTCGTCGCGAGTGGAGTTGCGGTCTGTTGTACGCCTTTCCACCTATACCACTTCTGCCCAGAGTGCTGAAGAAGATCAAGCGCGACCGGGCCCAAGTCATCCTTGTGGCTCCAGACTGGGCGAGAAGGTACTGGTATCCAGAGCTGGTATCCAGAGCTACTCAGTATGTCAGTTGATCCCCCGGTTCATCTGCCTCTTCAGGAGGAACTTCTGTCGCCGCAGCAGGGGACGGTCCTCCACCCGAACCTGTCCGGTCTCCACCTCCATGCTTGGAGATTGAGCGGCGACAGTTGAGGCCATTTGACTTGCCTCCTGAAGTTTGTAACATCATTCTGGCAGCCAGGCGTCCCTCCACAAAGTCGGTATACGCCTGCAGGTGGAACAGATTTGTGGCATGGTGCACAGCAAAGGCTGTGGATCCCCTCAATGCCCCTCTTTCTGAGGTCCTTCTTTTCCTTCTTTCTCTTGCCCAGCAGGGCTCTGCTCTGGGCACTATCAAGGGCTACCTTTCTGCCCTTTCAGCCTTTCTCAGGCTGCCTGATCAACTTTCTTTGTTCAAGTCCCCTATTGTTAATAGATTTCTTAAGGGCATCACACACACGTTTCCTCCTGTTCCGTTTGTAATGCCTCAGTGGGACTTGAACCTGGTTCTTACATTTCTGATGTGCGCTCCCTTTGAGCCACTTCACAACTGTCCTCTTCGCCTTCTGACTTTGAAGACTGCTTTCCTGGTTGCCATCACCTCTGCCAGGAGAGTGAGTGAGCTCCAGGCCCTTTCTTGTACTCCACCTTTCCTTTCTGTCCATCCGGACAAAGTGGTGCTGCGTACCAAACCTTCTTTCCTGCCCAAGGTTGTCACGGCCTTCCACATCGGGCAGTCTATCACCTTGCCAACCTTCTTCCCGCCACCGCATCCCTCTAAAGAGGAAGAGCGACTCCACCGTCTGGACCCAAAACGTGCGCTCTCATTCTACTTGGATCGCACACGCCAGTTCCGGGTGGATGACCAACTCTTTGTTGGTTACGTGGGCGCGAAGAAGGGGAAAGCGGTGCACAAGAGGACCATCTCCCGGTGGATCATCTTGTGTATCCAGGCATGCTACTCGTTGGCTAGGAAGGAGCCCCCGGCTGGATTACGGGCTCATTCTACCCGAGCCACGGCGACTACCACTGCCCTGGGCAGGGGTGTGCCCTTACAAGACATCTGTCAGGCAGCTAAGTGGGCATCGCTGCACACGTTTGCAAGACACTACTGCCTGGACAGCCAAGTCCGGAGGGATGGCTTCTTTGGCCGTTCCGTCCTCCAGGACTTTCTGGTGTGATTATTGGTTCGCAGACCCACCACCGGGGTTGGTATTGCTGGGGTATCTATTCTAAGGTAAGGAATCTAATACTAACGTGTCTCTTTCAGATGCACAAGTTACTACTTGTGTAACGATATATCTGTAAGAGACATTAGTTAGTATTAGATTCCTCCCCGTTCTGCGAACCAATATCTAGGGTTAGGGTTGTCCCCTTTCAGGGCCCTAGTTTCAATGGCACCAGTGTTGGTTTTTAACATGGCTCTGCGTTTGTGGCGCGTAAAAGCTGTGACTAAGAACTGACGTCAGCACGCGGAGGCGGCGTCTAAGTACTCCGACGACGTCATCACGGGGCCCACGACACCGACGACGGATGCGGAGCCGCAGACGACGCCTACCGACGCGCAAGGGTACTGCTACGCAAACATTTCCGGATCCAGTCTGACGCCTGGGGATATTCTAAGGTAAGGAATCTAATACTAACTAATGTCTCTTACAGATATATCGTTACACAAGTAGTAACTTGTGCTTATTGCTAATTAGCCAACTGAAGTCTCGGACAATAAAAGTTATGTTTTCTAAATAGTTACAAAACATCTAACTCTACTAATGAATTGGATTGTATTAAATATTAAAAATAGGGGTATACTTAGCTCTGTAGCTTGTGGCAAACAAAAAATAGCAAATCAGCTTCTATCTGAACTGCGGTACTTTCTCATATGACAGCTGTAGCCCTAATAGTAACAATAGGTTTTTGGGGGCTAATCAGTGTAGTAGCAAACAAATATAAAATCCTTAAATGTTCCACTTTTAAGTACCAGGTACCCTCCCGAATGGCTGCAAGGACTGATTTGGGGTGACATATTTAATATTTTTAAAAGTAAGGTGTCCACGTTATTTTGACACTGTCAGCTGCAGGTGTAAAGGCTGCAGGGGTCAGACTACAGTGGTATGCCTGAACCCATGATTACTTTTTCAGCTTACTGTATGAAACACCCTGTGCTGCAGTCCACAGGTGACATTTACCTTTCCATGCCCTTAGTGTAGTTCCTGCACCATATACTTTGGCCTTCATGAGGAGTTACATTTTCCAAGTAGGAGTTAGTCAATTTATTATCTTTTTGAGGTCAGAGCACATACACTGGAAAGGAGGGCCCCAGTGTGCAAAGTCGAAAAACCACAGCATTAGTTCACAATAAAATGGGATGCCCACACCAAAATTGGACGTTCTTACAGTATGTGAATGCCTTAGAAAAGGAAGGGGAAGATGATGAACTATGAGTGCCAGCCTGGCTTCAGATCATGCAACAACATGGACATCAATGGCTTACGCATTGTAGGTAAAGCCCTCCAGGTCCTAGTTGAGGATTACCTTGCCTCCCTCTCAGCTGCCTTCAATGTTTTCCACCCTCCTATACTCATATACACCCTAGAGTCTTGAAGAGGATACACCAGCAATGTCTGTCACGGGTACTCCTCCTCCCTTCCTAACCAGCACAAGTTTGTTCCCAATGGCATTTCCAGGTCCAAAAGTTCTGTATCACCTGGCGGGTATCTTGGGTTCCATACAGTCCAAAGTCATCTTCAACATCTACATGCTTAGTACTCTCCTCATAGACCACAGCATCAGGATTTACCAACATGCTGATGAAACACAACTATACTTCAACGCCTCCTTTGTTTCAGACATCCAATGCCTCAAACACTGCCTGAACATCATCCCTACCTAAAGCTCAGTTCAACCAAGACACGGTTCCTGTTACTTGCCAAGAACAACCAGCAATATCCAGTACAAACCTGCCTCATTGAAATGAACACTGATGGTTTCAAGCCCCAAACTTCACCAAATGCAAAGGTACTTGTATTCACTCTGAACTCCAGCCAAACCCTCAGCTCTCTCCTCTAAAGAAAGTAAAACTGTTTCTTCAAGAAAACAACTTCAGAACTGCTGCTCGAACCCTTATACTCTCACATTAGGATGACAGCAAACCCCTGTGCCATGGCCTCTCAGATGCCCCCGGGGCACCACTTGGGAGCTTCCCACATGCTGTAGCATGTTTCATTAAGGGCCTGAAGAAATATGATCACCTTGTCCCTATCCTGGTGGACCCTATTGGTTTTCCCTGTAGGCCGGCAAAATCTTCAAAACCAGCTGCATCAATTACAAATCCATCACGACCAGCATCCCGGTTACCTTGCAGACAATTTCACCATCCCTGGCGCATCCATGGCCAGGACACTGTTAGACTACAGATTAAGAAATGTAAAAAAAGAAAAGAATAAGGCAGCAGGCTATTTCTATTTCTACCCTCTAGCTGTGGAACAACATTCATGTATCCATCAGGATGCCCCTGATTTCTCCAATGTAGTAAAGAGTTAAAAACGGTAAACTCACATCTCTAAAGAACACCACATCACAATGCAAAAATAGGCCACAATCAACTGCCTCTCTTATGGCTCATGGACTTCATGCTGGTCTACAACCCTTGTACAGAGCTCTACTGCTCCTTGGTTACATTTACACTAAGGAAGTTCCACATGCATACAAACATACATACATACATACATACATGATTGCCTGTCAACTGGGGGAGCATATTGGATACAAATGTGGCTCTGGATAACTGTATTTGGGAAGTATACCTTTGCTGGCTTGTACGGAGCTTCCCCATTGGTTACTATTGTCAAGCTGCAATCTTTGCATCTCTTGGTGAAAGCAATATCATAGCTGCTGGCCAGTTTGACAAGTCATTAACTCCTGAATGACACCCACTGGTAGCAAAATATTATATTCCCAGGCATGTTTTACTTTAATCAGAGGATGGTGTGAAAGAATTACAACTTCAACTGACTCAAACATTACCTCTCTCTCTCTTTCTCTTGCTCTCTATGTTTTAGTCTAAGCCAGACTTCTTGATTCTGGTCTTACACAAGGGATTCACAGTCTAAATGTGGCCACATCAGAAATCTGCAGTGTGATTAACTTGTTTCCTCTGGAGTAGTCTGTAAAGTTTCTCTGAAGGCGGTGTTGATCTCAGCATCAATTCATTCTCCCAGCCAGAACATTGACAGTTTTGGTAGGGATTGTGTCCATGTGGTATTAGTGTGAGCAGGGCTCACTGAAGGCACTGGGAGCATGCATCTTACTTGAAGACACTGCCCATGCAGGTATGTGAGATCCCTTCTTGGCCCTGGATAGAAATTAACGCCTTGGAGCCTCATTGTAGGAAAGTGCCGCTTTTTGCATCGTTATCCCTACTTTTTGCCTGACATCTGGTGCAACTTGACTTGATGTGCCCTGGGCCCCTGCCAATCCGGTTCCAAAGGACTCTGTTCTTTCCCAAAACTGTACCTTTCTACCCACAATTGGCACATCCCTGGCCACAGTGAAGGAAGTGGCCCTTAGGGGCCACTCGGGGTACTTACAACCACCTGCTATGCCTTCCCAGGAATAAAGAGTCCGTCAGACAGAAGAGAATACAAACAAGCGTTTATTAGCAATACTCTGCAGAGGAGTCCAATCTGACCTGCACCCTAAGATGTCTGCTAAGGGACTGACCCCCCAGCAGCCTACAACACATAATCATTCCTCCAAGAACCTCCACAGTAGCAAGTTACCGGCCTGGGCAGAACATGAACAAAGGAGGCACAGAAGGACGGGCTACCACCTGCCAGATGGGTACATGCTATCTGTAACTCAAGGCTACCGCGCTGAGTTTCAGCATCTCCTAACATGGGAGCAGGATTACAAACTTGGGTTGGGAGGGTTGCGACAACACAATGGCCTATTCATTAGTAAGTCAGGAAGCAGCCTTGAACAGAAGAGAACACTGAAGTCACAGAGCAGGCACAGCCTAAGCAGCCTAATAGGCATTACAAAATGGAGTCACAGTCGCTAACTAAAGCTTACACGTTGCAGGGATAGTTCAGTGGGTTGCTTAACGTGAATACACTTGGTGTCCATTCAGCCACACACTGCTAACCTAAGTTAACATGAAACAAGTGCATAGCAGGAATGGGGTTTTCAAACCTAAGAACAGGTAAGCCCTGTGTAAAAGGGACCATGGGAACCAAGGGAACTGTGACCAGGGAAAGCCTTTAAGGGCTGTAGTTCCTCCTGTGCCACACCTAGAGGCCCAGCACACACACACTGCAATTGCAGGCTGAGCGTCTTGGTGCACAGACAATTGAAGAGTCAACATGGCACACCTCATGCCATGCATACAACTCACTGCGTGGGGCCTTGGTAAGTCACCCCTGCATCAGGGTACACTAGCCCTCAGGTGAGGGTACAGAGGTATGAGCTCTGTACCCCTACAGTGTCTAAGTCCATTCTAAGACACTGCAGGAGAGCCATAATGAGTACACAGTCCTGGGAGTTGGTCATTACAAACTACACAGCTCCATAATGCCTTTACTAAAGCCTGGGAAGTTTGGTAGCAAACTTCTCAGCACATTAAACCCACACTGATGCCAGTGTGGGATTTAATATAAAATGCAATCAAAGAGCATCTAAAAAATGCCCCCTTAAAAACCACTAGCCCTGGTGCGGTTCCTGAATGGCTGCCCACCATTTTCCACCACTAGACAGGTTTCTGGACCCCCGTGTAGAGAGCCTCCGCTCTCTGGGTCCAGAAACAAAGCCCATCCTTGGCAGAGGTGTCATGCCTACAGCCCACGAAGGGGAAGCTTCAAAGGACTGTTGCCTTTGTAAGCTGTCCCTGCCTTTTGCTGCTCCCAGCAACAGGCTCCACCGGCTCTGCCCCCTACTTTGGGGGGAGAATCGGCCTCTTTGGCTAACATTGGGCCCGGCACTCTGCATCTGGCTGCCACAATGCCGCTGGTGATACAATTTGAGTGCCTACCTAGATCTTGGGTAACCTTGGTCCTAACCCCCAAAACTCCCACTCATAAGTTGTTTACTTACCTGAGAACTGTTAATCCTGTTTCTCCCATAGGAACCAATGTTACGAGTTTTGTTCCTAAAAATGTTTTGTTGCGTTTAACTTTGTATGAATGAAAAAGTAACTCGATTGCAAACCTGGAAAAAGTCTTTCTTACCTTGTATTGTGAGATCCCCTGTGTGGTATCTAGGCATTCTACCTGAGTAGTCAAAGTAGTGCAAAAGTGATCTAAAAGTAGTCCAAAAGTAATTACTGTGTAATTTAACCTGTTTTTGAATCCCAATACAAACATCTAAATATTGCAATTTCATCTACAGCTGCATTTCCTTGTAAAGATTTGCATTTGAAAGTATATTTTACTTACCTGTGCCAAGTCCTGCTTGATTCTAGAAATAAAACAGAAGTATATATTTTTTATACTTACCTAATTGCTTTGAATTCTGTCTCTGAGTGGGTGTAATCAGCCCTTGATTGAGTGAATAAAATAAATGCTTAACACACCCTCTGGTTAAGCCTAACTGCTCACCCGCACAACCACAAAGAGAGCTGTTAGCACTTCTCTAATGTAGCCTCTGTTCTACCTCTAGGGACTCCCTGAACTCTGTGCTTGTTATAGTATAGGCAAAGCCAGCTTCCTACAGTCATCACTGGACAATGCCCTTTTTCAAAACTGAGTTTGTTTGATCCCACAGAAGGGCCCATGTCTAGACATATTGAGGGCAAAAATCAAGTGTGAAAGTGAGAGAGTGGAAAGTGAGTGAGTGAATGGAAAGTGAATCAGCGAGTAGAGAGTAAGTCAGTGATCGAATCATTGAGCATGTAAGAGGGTTAGCAAAACAGTAAGGGATGTTAAAAAACAGTACTAGAGAGGCCAAGCAAGTGAGTTAACAAGTTAATAAGTATATCTGTGACTAGGGGGTCATTTAGAGTTTGGGAAAGCAAGTGGAATGTCATAAATAGGCAATGCACCCATCTGCCAAACTGACTGTTCTGCCACCTTGTCTAAAGGTGAGCGACCTCTGCGGTTCCATCGGTGGAGTTTCAGCTGCTTCCTCTATCAGAAACATTTGACCTACTACTTGTCCTATTAGTGCTTGCATCCCTTGATTAAGATGAGGCAAAAATCATTAGATTTCCCTTTCTCTGATCTCCATGGGAGATGAACCGCCCCAGTAGAGGCGTAACGAGGAGAAATATCTTTATTTCGCCTCATTACTTCCTCTTTCTAGAATTAGAATAACTTTATTGTGTAGTTAATATAAACCATTACAAAATACTAAATATCACAATGTTTAAAAAGCAGAAAGTTAACACCGCTGTATAAAAGTTAAAATATTGTAAAATAAAGCAGTCAATCAAATTTTTTTTAAATCTGAACATATTGCTGGTTCAAATCTTTACCAATGACAGTCGCTTTTTCTCAAAGTTAGTAATAACTTTGTCTGCTCTGCAAATAAGTTGTGAGTCTACCGAACATAAGATTTGTACAATCGCAGACCGTCAAGTGCGAATACCAAGTTTATTCTCCAAAAAGTCAGACCAGGTTTCTGAGCACAGGTCCTTCTCTTTAGTGAACGTTTTGAGTTGTTTCTTAGTGTCTGACGCTATTTGAGAAAGTGTGTTGCTCGTCCACCTTAAACGCTTCAGATTGATTGTTGTGGCTGAACCTGCTTTTATTGGTGCTTTTAAGTGCCTAGAGGCGGTCAGTTTCATCTCAATGTGTTGCATTGAGTGATCGCTGTCTAGTGAGCAGAGTATTTGAAAGTTTTTGATAAGACTTAGCAGGGGTAATGTTACTATTATGTAGTCTAGGATAGAGTTTGCATTGTAACCTGTATACTTCCTCTTTCTATGTTTTCTGCATTTGCACACATAGATAGAGGAAGATGGAGGAATGTGCCTCTCAGGGTTGTTTTTAAGCAGGAACAATCCTGCATGCAACGCAGGCACCCATGCACCAAGGTGCAAGAGTTCCTGCATTTACCCTAGGCTGCCAAAGGAGCACCCACGCGTAGAGGAAAAGGCAGGAATGTGCCGTGTTGTATTGAATACAGCACATTCCTGCGGTTTCCCTGTCATGCAGCGCAGCAAGGTGACTTGCTTTGCTGCACTGCATGACATTTTCATAAATTGGCCCCTAAATTACCAACATTTAAAAAAATACATTTAAAAATGTAAAGATTCCATATAATATTCAGGAATAGAAGGCCATAGGAGTATATCTACCAACTGACTGTACTTGAAGGAGTAGATTCACTATATTTTCATACATCCAGTCCAGCAACCAAATTTGCTGCATTTAATTGTGTTGACCATAGGGAGCAGAACTGCATCAAATGTGCTACGGCCTGGTGCTGTTCCTCTCTCTCTATGTGGTACTTCAATTTAGGAAACCTTTGTGCCAATGTGCACACTCACACACTCTTGAGGGTTTGTGCCTAATGTCAAGCTTATTTTTTGCTGGAAGGAGACTCTTCCTGTACAAAATACTGTGCTTTTGCCAAGTTGAACACTTTTTTGAAGTTTATGTGTGTGTTGTACAGTGCAGCAGACATGCAAAGCTGAACAGTGTTTGAGAAATAAAGCTTTTCTTAAACTTTATGCCTGCCTCGAGGAGGCATTCATTTTTGGTGCAAAGTTATATTTGTGTATAAATACATAGGTTGATTCCTGGGAATGCCAATGTACCACCTTGCAATGCCACCTTCATACAAAGTGCTACTCTCACTTACTTTAGGACAACTTTCCATCTCATGTCCAGGTTTGCACTGGACAGTAATCCCTCCTTAATCATCTGTTCCAGTTTGCATCACTCGCGGTGGCGCAGCGCTGTCGCAAAGGCTTGATGAGCTCTCTTTGAATCATGAACCTGTGTATACCAGTTAGGACGGGGGCCAAGAAGTCAATTATCCAATCAGCATTTGTATAGCGCAGCACTGTCACCCTTAGGGGTATCTGTGTGCAGTGGATGAAACATCTCCATCAAAGAGCCAGGTCAGAAACAAGCGGAAAGGGAAAAAACAGGGAGTAATGAGCAGAAAGAGGAAAAATAAAGGTCAGAATCGAACCAAAAGAGGTAAAACTAAGGTCAGAAACAAGAACAACGAGATAAAATAAAGGTCACAAACGAGCAGAAAATTGAAGGCAAAAAAGGGAGCCGAAAGTGACCATAAAAGAAGGTAGAAAGCAAGCAAAAAATGAGCAGAGGATGCACATACCTACGGCAGCAGAGAAAAATGGACTGATGGCAAGCTGGACAGGAGAACCGTCGCAGGGGTCGATGGCACCAGGACCTCAAGAAGTGACTTTAACGTGACAGGCAGCAGGGTGCCTAATGTCAAGTACGAAAATTTGTTTATCTCTTGAGGAATTGCATATAATGTGCACTATTTGAGTCTAACTCTATTTGGTTGATATATATTTAGAAATAAAAAAGTGCCTTTCCTACCTGCCATGGTTGGAAGTCCGTGCTCAGACTTTCACTAACTGAGGAATGTCCTGAGTTGGCTTTGGCTGAGATCATGTTGTGTAAAGCGTGAGCAGCTGCGTAGACCGCAGTGTAAACACTGTACGTATTGTGGAAATTGTAAACATCATATATAGTTTTTTTCAGCTTTCGCATCGTCTCGTTCCCTTTACAACGAGGGTAGAAGGATTCGTAGGCAAAAGTCCCAACCGGCAAAGCAGGAGCGCACTCGAATGTTAGCACCCACAAGTCCACAAAATAGGAATTGTCTGAGAAATTTGAAGGATTCACACTGTATAGGAAATCTGTCAGTCCAGGAATCTGTCCCTTAGGAATGGAAAATTCCAGTGAGCCATTGAAAAGATTCCATCCATAGACATAGCTAAAATCTTTCAAATGTGATGTGACTGCAGAAGCGATCCAAACTTTGGCAGGCAGTGTTTCCAAGTATCTAATGA